>NC_082684.1:155272855-155632855 GCF_949987515.2 Delphinus delphis
GGATGGAGAAGTAGGGCCAAAAAGGATGGTGGTTTGATCTTACCCCGCCCCCCGAAGTCACCAAGATCATCTCGGCTGGGTTTCATTCAGGACTCGAGCGACTTACTGTCTTTACTTTGACCGGGTCTTCCTTTCCTTACTTACTAAATGAGGTTACTCATATTTATTTTTCTCTCATTTCACTCTTTAACTTCCACAGAAATTCTAACAGTAGGAAGAGTCATTGGGTCCTTTGGTTTTGAGAGTGTGCATTGGGTCGGCTATTGGTAGAATCCGGTAGTGGACGGAATTTGCCTTGGCTCTTCCACACTCATGCTGGACAGATGTGGGGACACTCTTGCCTGGAACTCATGGCTCAGCTCTAATCTCTTATTCAGCATCTTGAACTGTCTTCCAAAAGTTTTCATTCTTAGTTCTAACACTTTCCCAGTCCTTACCCATACAATCTGGGAATTGATCAGTGCCATCTACGTGCAGAGGAGAACAACGAGATCAACCACTTTCTTTTCTTTTTTTTTCCTACTAACTTAATTCCTTGCCTGAATCTCTACTTCTCTATTTTTGGACTAGAATTTTGATAATTAATCTTTATTTACTTTAAAACAGTTACTGTTTTCTTCTGTTTTGAAAGCATTATGTGTTTGTTATTGAAGATTTGGAAAATTTATAAAAATATACAAAGAAAATTGAGTCCCTGCCATTCTGTGATGCAAGGCTAATCACTGTGAGCTTTTTGGGAATATATACATTTTGTTATTTATGGTCAAATAAAACTATATTTACTTTATTTTTAATAAAAGAGGAATTGATTTTTATTCAGTGTTGTTACTTAATTTTTCATGCAGTTTATCTTATTTTCTTATGCCAATAAACATTCTTCAACATTACATTTTAAAATTGTAGGTGCATAAGTGTAATATATGGATGAAACATACTTTGTTGAACTAATCCCTATTTATGGACACTCTTTTCTGTTTCCAATTTTTTGTTATTGTAAATAAAATACAAATGATCATCCTTTCACATTAAGCATTAATTAGTCTTTTCTAGATTTTTACAGTCAAGCTAATCATATTTATTGTAGGGAATTTAGAAAATACAAAAGGGAAACAAATTAAAAGGATCAGTCATAATTTCCATTGAACCATTCACATTCATTGTATATTCTTCCAACCCTTTTCTATAGATTCTGTGTGTGTGTGTGTTTATGTGTGTGTATGGTTACAAAAATGGGGGCCAGTTATTGATTCTTGATGCTATTTACAGATAACACTATTTGTCATGCACTATTCTAAGTGCTTCACATAGGACAATTTATTTAATTAAATCAATTTTTAATTCAACAGTCTTATGAAGTAGTTACTCTTGTTATTCCCATTTCATAAGTGAGGAAACTGAGGCACAGAAAGGTTAATTTAGGAAGGGTAGAACCAAAATTCACCGGTAGAGTCTGGCTTTTGGACGCTAGACTCAGGTCCCTAGCTTCAGAGTGAGCCTAGGGCTAGCAGCTGGGAAAGAGAGCCTGACAGCCATGTGATTCTCTGGTGACTTGGATTTCTGGACCGATAGCTTCCAGCCTAGAAGAATGCTTTTGGTCTGCCTTCCCCATTCCCTGAGGAGAGGAGCCCTGTTACATTTACCTGTCCTGTGTTTCTTTTCCTCAGGGCTATGCTCTGTTAATCTGATGAACTAACCTGGGCTAACGAGTAGTATCTCTTGGGTAGAAACATATTTACCTGTGAAAGGGGGCTTCTAGAAACTTCTCTATTGCATAAGTATTTGTGAAACTGGAAAGTTATTTAGGGAAAGTGGATTTTTTTTTCTGGTCTCTGAAATGGCACAATTTAACTGACAAGCCTCTCAAAAGTCTGGTTCTTGTACACACACATAGAAGATTATATTAACACATGAGGCTTCCTTTAAGACTGTCACTTTCTGAATGGCTTCTGCATTCAATTTTCTGCATAAAATTTCATTTTAGTAAGAGGAGTCAGGGATTCTCCTTAAATGGAAGTAGTATCCTAAGAGTAGAAGGGTTTATGCTTAGGAATCTTATTAGAATGTTCAAAGTTGAAAAAAGTGAAGTGAACAATCTTAGGGGCACAACGGGTGTTTCGGGACCTCAGATTATGACAACAAACAAAACAAGCAACGCTAGATTTTCTTAAAGAATAGAGCCTAGGAAATAAATGCTCTTGGCTTATCCTCCTCTACAGTGCTCGTGAGAGATTCATAATGGTCATTTCTGTTTGGCAATTTGTAAATATGAGATAGTCCTTGCTCAGACAAATAAGGAGTATTTCTCTCCAATGATGGATTTGGCCATTTTACACCATAGATAAGGCTGGTAAGCAATAAGCTCATGGGGAAATTCAAGCAGAACTCCAGTTCCCTTTGCTCTCATTCAATTGTACCTTTGAAGGTCAGCTTTTGGAAAGATCCTGACGTTATATAAAGTCAACAAGATTACAGAATGTCCTTGTAAATTGTTCTCCCAACAACCACCACTTTGTTTTACATTGCCTTTAATTATAACCTTAGGTAGAAAGGCAGGAATTGCCAGGGCTAAGAATTCTTTTGCATTTGCATCACAAAAATCTTAAGATCTTAGGAATTTTCCATTTATTTTTTTACATTCTGGTAAGGTAGCTTCTGCCACACCCACAGGGACCAATATCGATGTTTATCTCTTTTAGTCCTGAAGGAAAAAGCCTCAACATGTACTGGTTCTCTGAGAATGGGGAAATAACATCCAAAGGACAAATTTGAGCAAAACATTTTCATTTTTTGAGGTTGGCGCGGCATTCTGCAATTCCAAGGGAAAACTCACTCATTCCAGTGAATTTATATCTGAAAGCAAAGAAAGGGGATGGAATAAGACTGGCAAAGAATACCCTCATGAAGCTGTACTCCTGCAAATTCAAATTGTTGGAGAGAGGTACTAGTTATGTCATGCAGATAGATAGCCGGTCTATCTGCTACGTAGGTTAAAGTAAGTCCTAGGTCAACCACTGTGTGAATTTCTCATCATCATCATCAACTACCAAAGACAGAGACTTTGTCTCTCCTCCACATCAGAGTACCTATCCTCATCCCTTCTCTCACTCACTAAGTGGAGAATTTCAGATTTTCAGATGCTGAGATATACCCCCCCACCCCACCCCCCAACACTGTATTGCCTATTCAATCAGATGCCCTGTGGTCCCAGGACAGGCTCTGACGATGGAACCCAACCAGCTGGCAGTTCCACCTAAGTACACTGCAGGCTAAGCCCCACCTGTCTGACCTTTTAAACTTGCATAGAAATCTCTCTAAGCTCTATCATCTTTTTTTAAAAATATTTATTTATTTATTTATTTAAATTTATTTTTGGCTGCATTGGGTCTTTGTTGCTGCACGTGGGCTTTCTCTACTTGCGGCAAGCAGGGGCTACTCTTCGCTGTGGGGTGCGGGCTTCTCATTGCGGTGGCCTCTCTTGTTGCAGACCATGGGCTCTAGGCACGAGGGCCTCAGTAGTTGTGGCCCGTGGGCTCAGTTGTTGTGGCCCACGGGCTCAGTAGTTGTGGCTTGCGGGCTCAGTAGTTGTGGCTCACGGGCTTAGGTGCTCTGTGACATGTGGGATCTTCCCAGACCAGGGCTCGAACCCGTGTCCCCTGCACTGGCAGGTGGATTCTTAACCACTGTGCCACCAGGGAAGTCCCTAAGCTCTATCATCTTTGACATTGCTATAAAAAAACCAGTTTTAGTGATTAGATGAACCAAGCAGAATAGCAGTCTGGGATACGTGGCACAGCTATATTCTTGACCCATATTTTAAAACTTTGGATGCAACAGACATATCTAAGTAAAGTTGTGCCTTGCTGGCGAAAAGGGAAGATTAATATCCAATAAATTACTTCCCCAAGCCCTGCGTCCTGAATTTCAGTTCTTAATGCACAATACTGTACTCCATCAAGGAAAATCAATTCATCTTCTTATTTTATTTTTCTCATTTTTTTTGATGAATGTGTTTTTATTTTCACAAATGTCTCAAAGGTCTTTGCATGTTATGAAATTTTAAATATATTATTAATATTTGATTTTTTTAAATCAAAGTCACAGAATTTTCCTCTCTGAATATGTAAAAGTAGAATAGGGTGAAGGATTATCGTTTGAGAATTATTTTGATCCAATCCTTTCTGGAGGCAGTAGAATTAATTTGACCTTTAAATGTCTACTTCAAACCTATGCGTCTCTAAAAACATAATCTGAGTTGGGTAGGGGAGAGCCAAATCTCTGCTAAAACGGGACATAATCCATACAGTAGGTACTGAATTAAGAGATAAAGTATCCTTAATTAAAAAAATTGTAACCAGATCAAAATTAGAGATAGTTCCTTCTTTCCTTTTCACAGTTCCTTCTACTTTTAGGGTCCAGTAATGAATACGTTATAGGGCTGGTTGACAGAATATGGATAGTTTTTCAATTTGAATCTTACCTCATGATCCTAGGATCTATTTTAGTTTGTCTACCTTATTTCTTCATCTATTAAATGATGGAAAGTTTATTCCTTTTCACCCTTTATTGCAGTATAATGTGGTGGAAAGAACTTGAGTTTTGAAGTCAGGGATACCTGAATTTGGGGGTTATTTTTTCATCTTAATATCTGGGTAATAAAAGGCAAATTCCTTAGCGTCTCAGAGTTTTATTTTACTCACTGTAAAATGAAATAATTATATTTTGATCTCAGTTTTATTATGACGGTTTATGAGATTACGTATGTACATCACGGACATACAGTAGATGCTCTGTAAACATCAATTTCCTTCACCTAATCTTCCTTCTCTTAGATCATTGCATCTGACAAGGGTTTATGATATTGAACAACAAGGCTAACACGTCTATAGCACTTACTAGGGCTTAGGTAATCTGCTAAGAGTTTGATATATTTTGTTAACTCATTCAATCCTCATAACGACCCTAAGAAACAGATGATATTATTATCTCAGTTTTACAGTGAAGGAACCAAGTACAGAGAAGTTAAATAACAGAACTGAGGTCACAAAGCAAGGAAGCAGAGAAGCCATGGGTCTGAGCCCAGGTCGTCTGTTTCTTAGGCCCCAGATTTAGCCACTAGCCTCTGACACCAGTAACAAGCCTGGCTCACCTGACGGGGCGGGCCTGATGGTAGTTGGAAGGCCCTTTGAAAACTTTTGTCCAGCGCTACCTGAACTATTTGAACACACATAGTATTCTTGGGGAAATATGTTTGGGAAACATTACTAAATCAATTTATTTGTTGTAAACGTTTTTCAGAGTGTCTCAAGGAGGCATTTGATACACGAATGCATATTGCAAATCTCCAAGAATGTGCTCTGTGCGTGCGTGTGAAATTCAGTGATACCCCCAAATTATTTGACCGCACAAGTCTTTCAAGAAACACTTAATAACACTTCTGAGGTGCACAGTTTAATACCTATGAATACAATCCAACTGTCTCCTTTCTTGGATGGGGACGTGGACATGCACCGGTAGGATGGAACTTGCTCTCATCGCAGACAGAGATGGGGTAAGACTCAGGCCTTTGCTTTCAGATCCAGCGCTCTGGCCACGATACACCATGTAATGGTGCCCTAGGTAAGGAACCATAGTATTATTTTCCAATATTCCTGCCTCATTTATTTGGTACATTGACTTGAACGGACATGTAGCTTTACATCATAATATCTTAGTTTTTTAAAAAGCAGGCAGTGTTACTTCAAGGTGCATAATCACCGCAGCAGCTTATGATGGTGTGATTTTCCTCTCATTCCTGCTTCTGGAGCTCGTAAAAGTCAGACATCAGGCTCAGGGCTGGAACTTGGTTGGCTATCCTACTCTCAAGTGCCTAGAGATCACATCTCTAAAGCGCTCTTTAGAGAAGTGGGTCATACAAATGAAACAGCTTTGAAACATGATTCTAAAATCTCTGAAATATTTTTAACCTGACCAGACGTTTGAATATGACACTAGACTATCTAGCAAACAAAGGATGTCATTGTCATTTTAACGATAAAAGGTGAATTCTGAGTAGGGGGTGGATTGGTAAATGCAGGCAGGACAAATTACAAAGTGATATGAATAGAATGACGGTAGCTCTCATAATACTGGAAATCTAAATTCCCGAATATTAAAGAACAGTGGAACTTGATTTGAATCGGTAGCCACCATCTGCCTGTCCTTAATTTAGGGAGAAATTATTTCAAGGGAAGGACGATACATTGAAGCCAATTTTCCAGTGCACCCTAATTCTCTGTAACGATAATGCATTTCAGTGGAGTCACTTGAGAATCTGTTGAGGATCCTTAGTGGTCAAGTGAGGTTTTGGTGATACAGGAAACTCAAAGTTTCAATGTTGGAGAATCCTGTGTTGTCATTCTAATTTCAGGAGAGTAAACACTTACATTAAAGATTGAATCAATCAATCAATTAAACCCATGAAACCAGGACACAGGAAAGATCTTGATTTCTGGAGGAGCGAATCTGAATAGGAGACGAGGATAATCCCCTGTCCCCCATTCTTCTCCCTTAATCACAGTGGGTTTACAGATGTTTCTCTGCAGCTCCAGTGGGCAACTGGTTCTGTAACCGCCTGCAAGCAAGGCTGTGCGGAGCCTGTTTAAAATGATATATTTGATATGCAAATGAAATGCAAAGGCATAAAAAGGAGCAGGCTGATAAGACTCAAGGCCAATTTCAAGTGAGGGTCACTGTGGGGGGATAAACAATGATCAAATTCATGAATTAGATTTCTGTTTACCCTGCCTTTGTCAAAACTAAATATTTATTCATTAAACCAAGCAAGGCTGGTGTGTACAGATGAGCAAATTAGCACATCAAAACCTTGGATAAGAATTCGTGGGAATCATAGGTCAGGGGGAGGAACCTGGGAAAAGAAATAGACACTGGAGTTTACAGGCTTTTCTTTTTGATATTAATCAGTAATATCCAGGCGATCTGCTACATCTGAGGCAAAAACGTCACCTAACAAAATTGCTGTTAATTAGCCTGGAATAAGTTTTAGTTTCTTTTATTGGCAGGATTGATGACAGTAAATGTATAGAAAATGATGGTAGCTAATTTGTTGTAACAGCAAATTTCAACTCACCAACTCTTGTAAGAGTATAGCCAACGGACAACAGAATCTTACACAAACGTGGTGAACTTGGTGAAACTACTATCTATGGCTAGTCCCTCACTTTTACCTCCGCGGGATTTTCTTAACTGTCCAGTTCTGGAATTTCAGAGTTTGCTCTTCTGCCCGGCTTCCCCCAAACTTTAAACTTTTAGTAAGAAGTTCCGCAGATATATTTTTCCAAAGTGCCCTGGTGTACTCACAGCGGGGTGATAAAGGGTTAAGTAGGATTTACATTTTTATGGGGGACCTCACCACCACCATCTTTTCTCCATCCTCATCCCTGGCAGCCGTTACCGCATTTCGTCTGCTGCGGGCAACTCCCCTTGCTTCCCTTTACAATCATTTCAAATTTCTTACTATTTCTTGCTCCCTATTTCCAGACTTTTCTTTTTGTGTTCCTGGTCACACACAGGCAGCTAGTAGGCAGGCCACCTCGCTCTGTGGGTTTTGATTCCTCATCAGTAAAACAAGCCTCCACTCTTGTGATTCTCAACATTAGCTCTGCATTTAGAATCTCGGGAGAAATTCCAATTTGGGGGTTTTGGGGGTGTGGCCCAGGCATTGGTATTTTGGGGTTTTTTAAAGAAGATTTTAATGTACAGCTAGGGTCAAGCATCACTGAATTTCTAAAGCCTCACTACTCGAAGTGTTGCAAATAATTCCCCATCTCAAACAGCACTTCTAAATATTTTATATATTTATAAAATACTTAAAACATCATTATACATCTATCTTTAGTCTTTGGCAAGTCCTAAATGATGCTCAACCCCAGATCTTTCCTTTATCCAACTATTAGGCCAATTAACTACAAATTCCCCCAAAATCCCCTTTTGGGAAATTATAAAATTTATCGTTATTTCTATTTTTTTCCAGAGTACTTTTAGGAGTTCTAACTCACCTTCAGTTTATTCTTCTGTGCTATGTGATCCTAGAGAGAAAAGGATTTGGGTGGTTGAGACCAAGAAAGAAATAGTAAAAGAGAGAAAAGTTTGTACTCTTATACGTTCTTAGAGAAAAGTAGTGTTTGAACGTTAAAGCTCTCCAGGCTGTGGAGATGTAAAAACTGCATGCATATGTGGAGCTGTTATAATTCTGACAACCGAGGAGAAAAACACACAGCTTTGCACACATTTTCTGAGATTAAGAGAGTGGGGGGCTTTTATAGTTGCTTTCGTATACCTGACTAGGACCCTGGGTCGTGGAATAAAAAGTATAAATGAGGGTTGAAAACGGTTTCTCTTTTTACTCTTATCAGAGCTGAGAATGATTGAGAACCAACTTTTTCACGTTTTGATAACTCGCTGCCTAGGTGTTATAAATAGAGGGGAGAAAGGGTAGGTTATGACTCAAGTCAACATTTAAATCTTAATCTCACAGGCTTAGATCAGTTTTATGTGGGGTCTGGGACTTGAATTGAAATGAGTATTCCTCGTTAGGGAGCGGTGGTGATCTCTAAGAGACAGGCTTCCAAACGTAAACCTAAGTGGCTTTGTGGTTTGGGCCTGTGGTTAGGCAGAAAAAAAAGAAAAGCTCCCCCCTAGCCCATGTATTTACTTCCTGATCCCTGGAACCTGTGAACATGGCCAAAGAATGAATGTGACCTTCTATTGCAAAGGATGTGATTAAGTGAAGGATCTTGAGAGGAGGAGTTTATACCGGATGAGCCAGGTGAGCTCTAAATGCAATCATGTGTTTCTTTTTTTAAAAAAAATTTTTGTTTTATGTTGGAGTGTAGTTGATTAACAATGTTGTGTTAGTTTCAGGTGTACAACAAAGTGATTCAGTTATACATATACATGTATCTATTCTTTTTCAAATTCTTTTCCCAACTAGGTTGTTACAGAATATTGAGCAGAGCTCTCTGTGCTATACAGTAGGTCCTGGTTGGTTATTCATTTTAAATATAGCCGTGTGTACATGTCAGTCCCAAACTCCCTAACTATCCCTTCCCCTTCCCTTCTCCCCTGGTAACCATAAGTTCCTTCTCTAAGTCTGCGAGTCTGTTTCTGTTTTGTAAATAAGTTCATTTGTAGCATTTTTTTGTTTTTTTTAGATTCCACGTGTAAGCGATATCATACAATATTTCTCTTTCTCTGTCTGACTTACTTCACTCAGTATAACAAACTTTAGGTCCATCCATGTTGCTGCAGCCACTGTGGAGAACAGTATGGAGGTTCTTTAAGAAGCTAAAAATAGAGCTACCATATGATCCTGCAATCCCACTCCTGGGCGTGTGTCCAGAGAAAAACCTGGTCCAAAAGGATACATGCACCCAAATCGTGTGTTTCTTTATGACAGAAGCAGGGAAAGATGAGATGGAGACCCACACAGATGAGAAAGCAACGTGGAGATGGAGGTGGAGATTCCACAGAGCCCTACCTAGGCCAGTGCATTGGTTTGCTAAAGCTGCCATAACAAAATAGCTCAGACTGAGTGGTTTAAACAACAGAAATGTCCTGTCTCACAGTTCTGGAGGCTGGAAGTCCAACATGAAGCTGCCAGCAGGGGTTGGCTCCTTCAGAGCAGGGCTGTGAGGGAAAGATGGCTTCCAGGCCTTTCTCCTTGGCTTGTAGACGGCTGTCTTCTCCAGTGTCTCTTCACATTGTCTTCCCTCCATGCCTGTCTGCCTTTGTGTCCACACTTTCCCTTTATAGAAGGACACTAGTCATATTGGATTAAGGCTGTCCTTAATGACCTCACTTTAACTTGACGACCCATGTAAAGACCCTCTCTACTCTCTGAGATTCCAGGGGTTAGGACTTTTTTTTTTTTGCGGTACGCGGGCCTCTCACTGTTGTGGCCTCTCCCGTTGCGGAGCACAGGCTCCGGACCCGCAGGCTCAGCGGCCATGGCTCATGGGCCCATCCGCTCCGCTGTATGTGGGATCCTCCTGGACCGGGGCACGAACCCGTGTCCCCTGCATCGGCAGACGGACTCTCAACCACCGCGCCACCAGGGAAGCCCTAGGAGTTAGGACTTTAAGATATCTTTTTTCTGGGGAGGGAGGGACACAGATCAACCATAACACCTGGTACCTGGAGAAGCCTTAGAAGGACAGTCCCTGTTGACCTCTTTGCTCATCTTCTTGCCCATGTCTGTACATACCGCCTCCCATTGTCTGTCATCTCACTTCTCCCTCTGCCTCCAGTGGAGCTAGAGTCATCGAGGCCATAGATAGACTGCATCAGATGGCTCATGCTCAACTGGATGCATTAATTGGAAATGTCTGCTGGAGGTCTTAGGTCTTGTTTCCTTGATGATTTAAATCATTCTGGAGAGGCAGTGAAGACTGATGATTTGGGGAGGGAGTATTTGCTGGATGTTGGTGAAGCAATATATCTACATTTTAGGAATATGGTGGTGAGGATCAAATGAGAAAATCTGTCTAATCAAGGCTTCATATTCAGCAAGAGGGAGAAGACTGGCTAGAGGTATGGGGTAAAGAGCCCATTTCAATTTGATAAAAACTTCCACTTTCCCCAGAACTAGAAAAAAGTAAGGATGCAGAGTTCTCAGTTGTATCCTCCTGGTAATCCCAATGTTTATCATTCATTATGCAATATTTTTCTATACGGTGCCTTGAGGTCCTTAGAGGATTTTCAGTCTAAAAACTGAATGAATAATAACTGATTTTTTAAAAATGCAAGGCTAGTTTGGAATGGAGCGGCATTGAAGCTAGAATGTGGCAAAGAAAAAAAACACAGGTAGGGAAAGAAAATCTGACACAGAGATGGAGTATGTGGTTACTTCCTGCTACTTGAGGGGCTTTATTGATCAACGATATCACTCACCTTCATGAGCCAGTGTTAAAATCCCCCAGCACTAAAATGTCCCACTGGAGGTTCATTTGGGTTGGGTTTGGCAGAGTGAAAAGCCCATAAGCTGTAGAGAAAGAGTCAGACAGACTTGGGCTGGAATCCTGAAACTAGCATTTATTAGCTTTGCGATCTTAGGGGATTTATTTAACCTCTAAAAAGGGATATTTTAGGCTTACAGAAAAAGGTTGTTGTGAGGATTAGATGAAACAATCCTTGTGAAAACAGCTCTACGAGTGTCTGTCACACAGTGGGGTATTTGTGTATCTGTATATCTTCTCCACTCTCCACCAAGAGGTGGTCAGCGGGTTCCAAGATGTTTTAAACTCCAAACATTCTAGAGGAAGTGATGTATTAAAGCACAGATACCTTCATCTTAGTCTGAAATAACCTTGGATTGTTAAATTGTTTTCTTTCCTTATGAGTGGAAACGGTTGGAATAATATGAAAGCATCAGAGGGTGAAGTGGGGCAGGGGCGGGAAGGTGTGAGGGGGTGACTTGGGTGCTGGAATGGAAAGTAGGACTCATTTGGGTTAAAAGCATAAGGAAAAGATCTTGGGACCTGGAGGAAAATAATTTTTATATTTTTCTTTTGGAATAGACTGGTCTTATCACTTAGAGTCCTATGATGTTATTTCTAAGTGGGTTGTTGCCTCAATTTGCTTAATGAAGTGTACAGAAAAGTGAAATTATGAATTTTATTAGAAATGATGATTTGGGTAAATAAGGAATAATTTCCATTCAGCTATAGTCAAATCAAACTTGACTGAAAAACTAAGTGATCTAATTTGGGACTAGTTTAAATGTGTTCAAAGTGCCTAGTAGACACCTAGAAGCATAAGACCTGCAACACGATTTTGTCTTTGTCTGTTTGGGTTGTCATAACAATATCATTGACTGAGTAGTTTAAACAACAAGTATTTATTTCTCACAGTCTGGAGGCTGGGAAGTCCAAGATCAAGGCACCGGCAGATTCTGTGTCTGGTGAGGACCCACCTCCTGGTTCATAGACAGCCATGTTCTCGCTGTGTCCTCACATGGTGGAAGGTTGGGAGGGAGCTCCCTGGGGTCCCTTTTATGAGGGCACTAGTCGCATTCACAAGGGCTCCACCCGCATGACCTCATCACCTCCCAACCATCACACCTACCAGCCATCACACTGGGGGTTAGGATTTCAACATATAAAGTTCAGGGCAATACAAACATTCAGTGAAAAGCAGATAACAAATGAGCAGATTGGATCATCTTGGTCTTACTGAATCCATCCACAGTTGTGACAGCTTAGTCTCAGATTGCTGTGTGTCACTAATATTAATGTATATGTTAGCTTTTCTATTCTCAAGGCCATGCTATTTGCTTAAGTAACAAATAAAAGTAAGGCCTGACCAAAGCTTTTATGGTACAGAAATATGATTTTTGAGCCTGATTCCTTAAATTTGAGCAGAACAGATTTGCATGAATATAGTTTTCTCAAAATCTAGATCTTCTGCACAGATACTTTTTTGAGAACAGAAAACTTAAAACTTTTTTGCTTTATTGTGGGGTATCATTGAAATAAGCATTTAATAATTGACAGAGGCTGATGGTGTAGAAGTGACTAGGAAATGATTGTGTTCCACATTTCTGATCCACATGGAATGTCTACTGTCAGTGTGGCCATCATCCTGTTAAACAATGTCAGACAGCACCACGTACAAAGGACATCTGGGCTGAAAGGCGCGGCCCCAGCTGGAGAAGACAAAGTACTAAATAAACCCACTTGACCCACCATTTGGTGCTCATCCTGGCTGTCTCTGTTCTGCAAGGGAAGGAGAAAATATATTCATGGAAAGACCAGGAAAACTAGGTTCCCATTTGATAGGCAGAGGAGGAAACAGAATCAAGGTCAGGTTCTCTAAAGACATCAAGGTAACTCCTTTCCAAATCATCTTAGTGAGTTTATACTCAGCTTTCATCTTCATGCTTCAAGATGCAGTTTGAATAGGATACTTGATAGTTGATTTTCTGAGGGAGTAAGCCATCCAGATGATTCTTTTTTGGCCATGGAAGGTTGGCTCCTAGGTGTTACCTCCCATCTCCACATTTCATTTCAGGTATTTAATCCAAGACTGACTCCGTTAAAAGTATCAATTACCTAGGGGAATTTCCTAAAGCTCTTTTGGGTTCTTTAATTCCAGGATTGGCCAGGAATGAATTTATTTATCTAGGAATGCTAAATATAGTGGCTTAGTATTAAGTGACAGACATCAGAAGCAGTTTACTTTGAGATTATCAGCTGTTTATTATAACTGGGAAAGTAATGAGAGAAACTTCAAATGTCTCCAGGAAGATTCTCTTGTGGATTTTCTTTTTCTTCTCTACATGCAGACCTAGTAAGACTGCATTGCACGTCTCAGTCCTCAAGGTTCCAAAAATATTTTTGGATCTTGGACTTCTAGCCTCCAGAACCATGACAAAGTAAATTTTTGTTATTTAACTTATCCAGTCTGTGATACTTTGTTATGGCAGCCCTAGCAAATAAATACACTTGCTGATAAAAATAAAAATGTAATGAATAAATAACGGTATGTATGGCAGATTTTGGCTTCAAACTTACTTTCATTTCAGTCTACTAGTGAGGTTGTGTTTTGTACCTCGAAATTTTTTAGTGGATTTTTATATTGACCCCAAATAATTTGAGGATAGTGCACTAAAAGCTCAGCTTAGTTCAGTTCAGAGCAACGGTGATAGAAGAAAAATGGCTCAAGGTGAGCTTGGAGCAGTCAGCAGGCACTAGATCCCAAGGGCCATGTTGAAAATTTATTTTCAAATGCAAGGCTATTCCAGCATTCTGATTAAGGAAGTGACATCATCCAATTTAAGCTTTATCAAATTATACCGGTTGCTGTGATGGGGTAAATTGGATGTGTCAAGAATGGAGGCAAGAAGACAATTACGAAGCTATCGCCGTTGTGGAAGATGACAAGATGGTAGGTTAATGTAGGATGGTGACAGTGGAGAAAGGGGCAAATTGCAAATGTATTTTGGAGGCAGAAT
This sequence comes from Delphinus delphis, assembly GCF_949987515.2. Classification (NCBI taxonomy): domain Eukaryota; kingdom Metazoa; phylum Chordata; class Mammalia; order Artiodactyla; family Delphinidae; genus Delphinus; species Delphinus delphis. The sequence continues at coordinate 155,286,864 of NC_082684.1, forward strand.
GGACAAGAGTTGGTAGGGACTTGGATGAGCAAGTTAAAAAGAGGTAGATGTCAGGGATGACTACCAGGTTTTGGGAAAAAGGAAATGTATGGATGGAATTGCTATTTACTTAGATGAAGAAGACAGGCAGAAGGGGCATGAAGAGAATGAGTTCAGATCTGCATCTCTTAAATTTAAAATACTATTGATACAAGACATCTAATAAATGGAGCTGCCAAGCATGTGTTTGGATACATGAATCTGAACCTCGGAAAAGAGGTCCAAGTTAGAAGTCAAGATTTGAGAGACACTGATACATAAGAGAGTTTCGAGGTCATGGGAGCTGATGAGATTTCACCAGAGGAAATGTCAATTTAGAGAAAGCTTAAGACACGATTTGATGTGGAAAAGTAATGGCTAATTGCCATTATTTTTGGCTGCCAGGCACCTAAACCATCACTGTGCTACTAGCCACAGTGACCAGTGCTTGTTTTCCTGCCAAAGTTTCCTGCCTCTAAGAACCAGTCAGTCCTTTGGGATGATTTCTGGTATTTGTCTTAGTTCCATACTTCTGAGCCTCCCTCCGATTCTACAAGCTACTCATAATACTTAATTTGAATTATTTGTCATCCATCTTTGGCTATAGCTGCTTGTAGCTCAGAGCTCTAACTGATTTAGGGAAGGAGAAACTAGCAAGGTACTGAAAATAAAAAAATTTAGAAATGAAAAGAAAATTCTACTACTGGCTACAAATGTAAGAGGAAACCATGGAAGTAGAAGTCACATAAAACCGAATCATAAGGGGCCAAGAGTGTGAAAAGTTGCTGAGAAGTCAAGTAAAATGAAAACCATTGTCTATTGGAGTTTATTAATATAGTAACAATTCATGACCTTAGCAAGAGAAGTTTTAGGTTAACTGGAGGCATGGAAGATGAGCATGTTAAGAAAGTTTATGTGGACTGTTTTGAGACATTCGGCTCTGAAGGGGAGGAGGGAGCCAGGGCAGGAGCCTGAGAAGGAGATGGGATCAGGATTTGGCATTTTTGAGATGGAAGGTGTTAGAGTAAACTTAACTTTGGCTTATGGCAACGTCCCATAAACACTGTGAATGAATGGGTGGGTGGATGAATGAGCTGAGTATTGAAGGGTAAGGAGGAACTAGATGGGAAGATGAGATTAGGAGAGACTTTCTAAAGAGAGAACACACAAGAGTAAAATTACAGGGATCTGGTAGGATGAGGGTAAATTCCCTCCACCAAGGTTGCTCACTTATTTATGTTTTCCTAGTGCTGCATATAGCTTTCGTCTCCTGAACACGTTTATTATAAACCTAACAGATACAACACGTTCATAATAGGAGAAATATGTAAAATAATAATATAATTTCAATGTTTTCAATGTACACATAGATCAAAATGATGGCGAGTAACATTTTCATATTTGTAACTGACATTTGCCCATATGCTTAGAGTTTACAAAGAAATCTTTCCATATGTTACCTTATTTGAGCTGTGCCACAAATGTGGAGAAAAAGAATAAGAAAGGTCTTAGTTTAGGTTCTTCTACCCTGAAATATGGACTTGTATGGGATGGGACAGAATAAGAGAAAGGCCATAAAAGACTACTTCTGAGCTGTCCTACCAGAGACCTGGGAGGCTGGGCATTTGTGCAGTGACCCCTGTGCCCCACTGGTTCAAGACTGCCAGGGAGGAGTCCGGGTGGGATGGTAATTGCCCCGTACTTTTAGACTGGGCTGGTGCACGTACACAGTGCTTTCCAAGGTCCTCAGAGAAAGCCAAGAGGCAGAAAAGCTGCAGACACCAGCGCTTGTGCCCCAGGTGGGACATCTTGAAACGTGCCTATGGGAAGGAAATCCAGAGAAGAGAGGAGATGTGTGTACGTAGAGCTGATTCATTTTGCTGCACAGTAGAAACTAACACAACCGTGTAAATCAACTATACTCCAACAAAAATTAATTAAAAAAAAAGAAAGAAACGTGCCTACAACTGCCCATGACAGCTATGCTAACGGGCCTCGGGAATTAGCACGACAAACACCTGTTCCAGGTCCAAGTCTCATCCTCCCCAATTTCAAGATTGAGAAGATTGATGCTCAGAAAGGACCATGACTTTCTCAAGATCACATAGGAAGACGGGATTCCAGTTTAGGTTTATCTCACTCCAAAAGCTACGTTGTCTCAAAGCCGTCACGGAGAATCCACACAGGTCAACATATCTTACTGCATTTAGTAAGGTTGCCAAGTATACGTACCATTCCCCTAGAAACATTATAAACAGTGTGGTGGGACTGATGTTTCACTCCAGATCAGATCACATGACGTGGAATCTGAACACAGGATCTACTGGCATTTTGGGAAACATACATATACACAAATATATTTCTTTTTTCCACTTTCATCCTCTTTGGGAAAACCTAGAGACTCCTGATTGCCTCACTTCAAGTCAAGAGACTGCGGAGTGAGAAAACCCTTTTTCTGAGACCCCTAAGTCTGTTGAGAGCCTATCGTGAAGGCATCATTTCATCTGCTGGGCTCCATGGGCGATGTCTCAGGAAAAGTCTGACTTTCCAGAGATCTCCTGCCTGAAAGATCTCTCTTTCCAGGGATCTCTGCCAGAGATCAGACTTTCCTGATCTCCTTCTCAGTGTGAAGGGGTTTCCAGCTCTCTAACAAACCTCTGAACCTATTTCTAAAGGAGACTTGGTTTGCATACTAAGGATCCTTGGGGATTTGGTGAGGGTATCGTCCTGAGCACGTGCTGTGGTTGCTAGTGCAAATGAAAGAACTAGTTTGTTTGTGTTTTAATTATCTCTTCTAACAAGATCTACCCAGCAGTATTGCTCCACATGGCTTGAAAGAATTTAATTAAACAAACAAACAAACAAGAAAAACAGCCATGCCTTTGTTGTTGTAAGTTGCTGGAATGACATCAGACTATGATTATGCCAGTGTGTAGAGATTTTTTTCTTTTTCTTATTCTCCTGAAGAAATTGCTCTTAAGACTAAGGACATAAACACTTAGGGTCACAACACATTTGTTTATGTATTTATTCTGGATTCTATGCAGGGTCTCCCTCTTTCCAATGGACCAGAAGATTGCAGCTTCCAAGAGATTGGCACCCTTCGATCCCATGAAAAGGCCTAGAACTCTGTAGGCTAACTGAAATAGAATGAAAGGATTTCTGTAGAACATGAGTGCATTTTTAGTTCTCCAGAAAAGCCACATAGAAATAACAGAAGATGGTTATAGTAGCACAAAATGTCAGCTCTGGGAATAGTTTTGAGACCAGCTGGTACAGCTATTGAAAGGTACAAGGGAAGGGACCAACCAAGAGTGGTTAAGTGGCCGAGTGGATTTCCTTGGCTAATAATGGCGTGAGACTTTATTCACAAAGGAATACATTGTTGTTTTCAGAAAGGGAATATTTCTGCTGTAGAAACATGATTATATATAGACAAGCAATACTTGAAGATTCCTCAGACACTCATAGCATTGAAGTCCCTAGAAGACCTTACAGTTAGACTCTTCCTCTTTTTGTCTCATTTCCTTTCATCTCTTCTTCTCACGCTGTCAGAGGCTTGCCAGAGGAAGAGAGAGTAGATGAAATTGAAAGCAGACACTGATGGTCCTGAGCAGTTTAGATAAAGTACCTGCTGTAGTGGAGAGTCTCAATTTTTAAGAAGCTACCCAACCTAACAAATTTCTATGAAACACATGCTGTGTGCAGCCCACCATCCAGAAACTTTGTGGGTATAAAAAAAAATGAATACGGCATTGTTCCTGCCTACCTTCAAGGCACTTACAATCTGGTTGGCTCCATGGGCAAAGTAGTGTATATTTTTAAAATACAAATTGTCTTTTGGAGGTATTTTTCTTACTTGAGAAACAGGAGACATGGAGGTGGGACAGAAAAGTTCATCTCTCTTTCAGTTTCAAACTCTCCATTGTAAAGGTTTGGGTGGTATTTAAAAGTCAGAAAAAAAGAGCAAACATTGCTCTTAGATATTTCTCTTAGTTACTCATTTTGTATGTGATTCTTTTCTGTATCACCCCACCCTAGAAGCCAATATATAGATAACCATTTATTTACAGTAATAGATTTATTTTTTCTGCGTTGAGGAAATGTGTTTGCAGGTTACTTATTACTAAGACTTCAGAACTGATAAAGAGGTATTGATATGTTCAATAACTTTTATATTCCTTCATTCACCAGATATTTATAACCTACAATGTTTTAAGTCATAGGTGCTGGGTGTTTTGTAGGGAACAAAACAACAAAACTCTGCTCTCATGGAACTTATATTTTATGACCAATTCTCTCTAGAGAATAGAACAATGGAACATTATAGAACAATGGAACTATTAATTAAACCTCTTAATTACAGGAGAAATATACTGTTGCCTATGCGATGCTATCTGAAGAGGGCTTTTAAATTCCTTACTTAAAAATCCCTTTCCATTGCCCCTGTAGAGATGCCCTAAATTCCACCAGCTTTGCTCCTTACAAAACACAAACATCTTTGAGACAGACAACCATTTAAGACTTAGTGACTGTCAGCAAATCAGTAGAAACCTAGTGGATCCTTTCTAACTTCATAGGTGGCTCTCAATGAAACAAGTGGGTAGCAGGTTGGTTTTGACTGAAGGATGGTGTCAGTTGGTAAGGAAGGCGAAAGGATTAACTCTTCCATTCATGATTCAGGATCATGGGCTTCAGGAGGGGAAGACAGAGAGTGCAGAGCATCCGGAGAAGGGCACCAAAGATGAACTCATACATTCACTGCTTTGTTTTTGGTTGACCTTGATCCCCTCACGCTTTTCTGTCAGACCTCTCAGTCACTGTTCGTTTAGATGGCATAGAGATTTGCTGCAGATCACTGAGAAGAAACCACCACTGCCTGGTTGACCTAAAGTTATAGCTAGAAGAATGACTTATTACTGCATGTGACAAAATGCCTTCTGCCTTGTCCTCAAAATAAATGTTCAAATACTGACTCATTTGCAGTTTTCCAGAACGATCATATTTAGATTTTTTGCTCTAATTATTTAATCTATCATCATTTTTGCTTTGACTGTGGGATACAGTCTTGAAGTGTAAAATCCCAGAGTCTGTGGGATATAATTCTTTACCCTTCAGAAAGGTCAATCACGGGAAGCTTTTCAAAATTTCAATCATCCAAAACATGGATCCTCCAATGACTATCCCACTTTCCCAGTTTGAAGCTGGAGAATTATTATTATTTTTTAAACAGACTGTGTCTGTCCCCCTGGAAGCACAGGTTTCTAATTGAAATGTTGACACGACCTTAAAAGTATCATAGCGTGAGTGGTGTTGTTCTAATAAATCTCATCCCTAATCCTTGGAGAGAACCTTAAGCAGAGATTCACTCTCTGTATCAGGTTTCATTTACTGAAAGACTTCTGAAGATAAAGCTCATAAACTATGAAGGGACAGATACAATGTGGGCTAAAGGGTTAAAGGGCGCAGAACGCTCAGTAATTCTCAGAAATGGGAAACAGATGTTGTTTGACATTTTGAAGCAGTTTCCTTCTTCTTTGCGCACTTTTCTGCTATCAGGGTTTTCAAAGCAAAGATGTATGGCTGTAAATGAGAATTGCTTTGCAATGAGCTTCCTGCTTCGAGAACAGAGGGACCTAATATTAAGACTAATTTTTATTTAATATAGTGTCTTTTCACATAACGGAATCACAAATTGCATTGGAAAAAGGAACGGCATTTGTACCATTTATCAGGAAACCTCAGGAATTAAATAACACCTCATGAAAATGAGTAAATATAATTGGAAAGAAACACTACCTGAGCCTGGAACTCTCCTACATATTAATTTTTGTTGCTCGGGGAACTGCCCTGATTTACACTGACTTCTGGTGACTTCTATACAGATAAACACCTGCAGCTTCAGCCTTGCAGGTGCAAATAAGAAATCAGGACTTGGTATTATGTTTACAGAAAGAGGAGAGAAGAATCATGGTAACAGTAAATGATTAGCACAGGAGACTCTGGGAGGCAAGATCCAAAATGAAACAGTGGGCAGATAAACCCTCAGCTGAGCCATGGGCTCCCCCAGATGGAAGCTGGGAAAGTATGGGAGACTTTGTATCACCAGAGTGATTTCCTGGATGGCAGGGAGGGACCAGATTGAGGGGAAACACTGAATGAACAAAAAGAGAAGTGACAGTACTGGAATTTTATAAGGTGCAGAAAGTAAACCTCGTCTCTATTTAATTTGTATCTCTGCTACCAGTTGTGATATCTATTTTGGCTTATGAGATGTAAAGCATGAACGATTGCTACATTGGCTCTTTCTGTGTGCTGGGGAGATGTCTGTTGGTTCCAGAGGGGTGTCAGATCAGAGGGAAAGTTAACGAGATGGACTGAACTGCGTGAGGCGTTGACGGCTTGTTCTGGATGTGTTCCCATGGCCACGGGACACCGTACTTACGCAAAAGGTGTGAATTTTCTGTGCTTATAAAGTCCAGTGTGTAATTACTTTTACTATGCAACATTTAATATTTAGGGAACTAATATAATAAATAAAGCAACAATATGAGCAATAGTATATATTTAATAGATAAATGTAGCTAACTATTTGACTAAAGCTACTATGGCAGGTGGGTATATATATAATGGAATATTACTCAACCATAAAGAAGAATGAAATAATGCCACTTGCAGCAGCATGGATGGACTTAGAGATTATCATACTGAGGAAAGTAAGTCAGAGAAAGAAAAATATCATATGATATCACTTATATGTGGAATCTAAAAAATGATGTAAATGAACTTATTTACAAAATGGAAATAGACTCACAGACTTCAAAAACAAACTTATGGTTACCAAAGAGGAAGGGAGGGAGGGATAAATTAGGAGTTTGGGGTTAAAATATACACACTGTTATATATAAAATAGATAATCAACAAGGACCTACTGTATAGCACAGGTAACTATATTCAATATCTTTTAATAACCTATAATGAAAAAGAATATATATACTCATATATATATATACATATATATATAACTGATTCATTTTGCTCTACACCTGAAACTATCACAACATTGTAAATCAACTATACTTCAATATAAAAGAAGGGAATTTTATGCCTTGTAATCACCATTAGCTGTCCCAGTGCCTTGTATGTAAGTCAACATCAATAAATGTTTGATAATGTTGCTAATAACATTTGTAATGAAATGAATCGTCAGTAAATATAGAAAAATATAATATATGTGAAGTTCCCATTTATGCCAAACACACCATGGAAACTTATGGCTTAGGAGGGCAAGCAGCATGTGTCAAATCTTTGGACGCACTGCTGTGCTTCCCAAGACAATCATCTTACTTCTCTGGGCTCACCGTCAGGAGTTCATGTACAACAGCTACATGGGGCTCCGGGGCTCAAAGCAGAGCCAATAAGCATGGAAATGATATTACAATTTTCTCTAAGATGAAAACAAATGCCTTTGTCTTCATGGCATGAAAACATACTACTCCTACCTAGAGCCTTGTAGGATAAGGGTCTGAACACTCTTAACAGAGTGGTTTATGCCATGACCTTTCTTCACGCCATTGTCTTTGTCATTCGAGTTCTATCAGTTGCCAGAATTTTGGTTTCTACAAGTTGGTAATGCTGCCTCGAGGTTTCTTGTGGCCTAATGAGAATGAAGTAACATGGAAGATGTTACTGCTCCAAGGGGAGGAATGCCACCTCCACAGGGCTATTCTCAGGCGTGTTTGGAGAGGCCAGGGAAACTGCTGAGGTTGGGTCTCTACCAGTAAGAGAATCCAAAGGCATATCCCTGCAATAGGGGCCAAGAAACCTAAAAACCATCATATAGAGTATTCATTGGTATTACTGCTACTTCTTTATTAAGGCTTCAGACTACTGCCCTTGCTTTTAGGTTTATGTATCAAACACTTGATAGCACACACCGTCCCCCCCCCCCCCCCCCGCCAAAGATATGGTTGAACAATAAGGTTTTATGTTCTCACCTGAGAAATGAGCATTCTTGGTGGTGTACATCCCTGGTTATCTGCCTCCGTCAACTTAATACTTGTGATTATTGATGTGGAAAGCACACCATTGTGCTGTGGAGAGATTCCTGAATTGTAAGGAATCAGGAGATAGAGTTCAAATTCCACAGTTTGTCATCTCTGTGGTCCTAAGTCCAATGAATTCACCTCTCTGGGTTTAGGTCTACAACATGTGAAAGGTGGATTAGATGAACTACAACAGGGGTCCCCAACCCCCAGGCCACAGACCGGCAGCTGTCCGTGGCCTGTTAGGAACTGGGCTGCATAGCAGGAGGTGAGCAGCGGGCGAGCAAGCGAAGTTTCATCTGTATTTACAGCCGCTCCCCATCTCTCATATTACTGCCTGAGCTCTGCCTTCTGTCAGCATTATGGTGAGTTGTATAATTACTTCATTATATATTACAATGTAATAATAATAGAAATAAAACACACAATAAATGTAATGTGCTCGAATCATTCTGAAACCATCCCCTCCCCACTCTCCCCAGTCCGTGGAAAAATTGTCTTCCATGAAACTGGTCCCTGGTGCCATAAATGTTGGGGACTGCTGAACTACAAGATCCTTGACAACCCCAAAATTCTTGATTATTATAATTTTAATGTGAGAATTGCCCACTGGCTATTACTGATACGCAGGCAATGGAAAACAATCCATCAGAGCAAGGATTATTGAAGAGCTCTTTTCTCTGCAGCGACTTGTCTCAGTGGATTACACAATGTTCAATAAGAACTTCAGTGCCTTTTATTACCACGATACCTCTTCTGCCAGAAGATGCTTTTGCCCCAAGAAAGCCTCATGGCTTGTTCTTTCACCTCCAGGTTTCTGCCCAAATGTTACCTTCTGGAGAAGTCTTTCCTAACCCTCCTATGTGAGTTGAAACTCATTCTCACCTCATTCTCACCTCTTCCTGTCCCCTTTCTCTGCTCTATTATTTTTTTCTCCATCATACTATCACCATCTGACATTCTGTATCAGCCAGGATCCCTTCAAGAGACAGAAACCACATAATTAAATTAACAGAGAGAATTTAATGTAAAAGAATCTTAACCAAGCATTAGAAAACTGAAAAGAAAAAAAAAAGGAACTGAAGTTTCACAGTGATGGTAACCATAGGAAGCAGCTAGGGCTGTGTTTTGGGGTTGAATTGTGTCTTCCCTAAAATTCATATGTTGAAGTCCTAAATCCCAGTACCTCTGAATGTGGCTGTATTTAGAGATGGGGTCTTCAAAGAGACAATTAAATTAAAATGGCATCATCAAGGTGGACCCTAATCCAATAGGTCTGATGTGAGGACACAGGAGGGGACGGATGTCTACAAGACAAGGAGAGAGGCCTCAGGAGAAACAACTCTGTCCACACCTTGATCTTGGACGTCCAGCCTCCAGAACTGGGAGAAAATAAATTTATGTGTGTAAGCCTCTAAGTCTAGGGCACTTTGTATGGCAGCCCGAGTGGACTGATACAGGCTGGAAGAACAACAGGAGGAGGTTGAAGTTATTAAAATTTAGAGGCATGGAGGTGGGGCTCCCTTGGCTGAAATTCCATCTTCTGAAGAAGGGGTACTGCCTCTCTGGGGTGGGCATACCTCAAGCAGTGCCCCTTCCCCAGAGTGAGGGGTACAGTGAAGCTGGTTCTTGCAGTGTGGAAAAACTGCAAATTGGAACCACTGGCTGCTTCTGGAATCAACTGTTGCTTTGAGGGTGCAGAGCCATAGCAGGGGCATTGATGGCAGGAGACAGGAAGCAAATGGGAAGCAGCAGTTTCCATCTTCCTGCCCAACCACTGCAGGCTCCCTCCAGTGCCCTCTGTTGGCCGAACCTAGTAGAGCAGCTGGCCAAGCCCAGAAAGACTGCAGGGTCCCAGCCCCATCATGGTAAAGTGACGTATAGAAGCAGAAAGATGATAACTTAATAAAGCTTGCAACTCTCTTTTCTGTCTCCCCCGCTAGCAATAAACTCCATAAAGGCATGAATTTTGTTTTATTTCTGGATCCCAAAGACTGAGGAGAACCTGGAATATAGTAGGTACCTACTAAATGTGTATTGAATGAATGAATAAATGAATGAATATCTTCTAAATTCTGGAAGGCACTTTGGAGGAAAAAAAGTGCAACATCTTACCAATGAGAAAACAGAGGCTCATAGAAGCTAAATAATTTTGGAACTGAGTAAGGATTCTATAGCCACAACTTTCTTCCATCAGTCAAGTAAGCATGGATCATAAGGTATGGCAGGCTGGACCTTAAAAACATTTTGGAGCTTTGAGTTTTTCTGCTTATCTTTATGAGAATTTGTGACTTTGGAGTCAGGACATGAGAGGTGATAGTTTTGTCTAAAAATCATTGGTTGACAAGAGATGCAAGAAAGTGTGGAAGGATGTTAGTAAAATATTTTTGGTGATGTCTTAAATAATTCTCAAATTATCTCTGTAAGGTAAGTTTTATGATGACCATTAAAAAGACAGGGATCAAGACAGAGAAAGTTCAAGTCATTTATTCACTGCATTAAACAGTTTAGTGGATCAGGTAGGCATCAAAGTACCTAAATGTGTATCTAGGCATGGAGTACCAAATCATCATAATTTCCCTTTAGGTTAACCACATTAGATAAATTACCTAAAATTTTGTTCTAGTATGTGGTTTTTCTTCTGAGGAAGATGATTTTCAATTGTAAGTATCTTATCCATCTTTCTTTCTTTTATCTTCTCCTTTCTACCTATCCATTCTCTTCTGATTAATGCACCTCTCTCTACTATTTTAATGATTAGACAATTAATTGAAGACTTCCAGATTGATTATATAAATTAGGATTATACTCTGTTACATTCTGATACAAATATCCTAAAACAACTGGCTTAAGCAAGATAGAGTTCATTTCTGTCACATGAAATAGAAGCATTGCATAATGTATTTCTGGAAATCCACAAAACTCTGCTTTACATCTCATTGGTCAGACTTTAGTCACAAGGCCATATCTAGCTGCAAGGGAGGCTGGAAATGCAGTATGTTAGCTGTGTGCCATGTCAACATAAATAAAATTGAGATTCTCTTACTAAGGAAAAGAGATCAGACAGGTGGTAGAATCTACAGATAGATCAGAATCTATCTGTAGATTCTACCACACAACATTCATCTACTTTCTGCCTCTCTCTGTTTAATCTTGTATCTAATCTTGGCCCTTTCTGATTCCTTGGATGCCTTGACTATTTGGCTGTTAAAGAAGAAGATTTGGGAGGAAAGAGGACACAGGAGTTTAGAAGTCTCAAAACTCTAAAGGCTGAAGTATATTTATGAAGGCTCTTGAACTGGGAATTTTGATAAAAATATAGGCAACATTTACTGAACACTTACTGAGAGCCAAGATTTATGCCAAAGTATTTTATCTATACCACCTCACTTAATACTCAAAGCAAACCTATGAGGCAGTCATGATTACTATCCTTGTTTTACACTTGGGAAGACAGCCCTAGAGAGATTTGATAACTTGCCTAATTTCTCATGGCCAGTGATGGCAGAGGCAGAGTTTCTTTTTTAATCTCACTAACTCCAAAGATTTATTCACTTTCTACGTTTCTCACCACCTCAAAATGGGGAAGATAAGAGGATAGCAAGGTAATGGTGGGAAAGATCTATTTCAAGGTACCTGTAGATAGTTCTTTTCCCTTAAGCTTCTAAGAGAATATTGGCAGTGATGTATGTGGTGTGGACCCTGATTCTTGAGGCAGAGCTGATTGGTCCAGGGACAGACATCACCCCTTAAACTGCATCATGATGATTCCTTTCCTTGGAATATCCAGTTGGATTATGGAGGAACTGAACTGCAGGGGAACAGAATTGAAAGATTTATTGGAGAAAGTAGGGGCTTGGTTCTGAAGATGGAAACGGGAGAAGCTGCACAGTGTGGGTACAACTGTTGTTTCTGAAATGCCTTGAAGTCAGAACTAGTCTCTGGTTCTAGCTCTCGGATGTCATGACTAGGAACCTGAGTTTCATGGTCTCAAGGGTCTCTGTTGGGCTTACAATGAACTCTTTGATTTCATGTTTGTTTCAGTGTGTTTCTGTTTCTTAGAACTGTAAGCACCGCCAGTGTGGCAGATACCTACCTGCATTTAGAATAAATTTATTTCAGAGAGTAATGCAGCCAGACTGCTTGGGTTCAATTCCAGCTTCCCCACTTACTAATTATGTAACTTTGGGCACCTTACTTTCCCTCTCCATGCCTCAGTTTCTTTATAAAATGATCCATTAACTATGCATGGCACATAGTTAATATCACAGATGTGTTTATTATTCTTATTACTCTTCTGTGTTACCTTCTACGAGAAAAATAGCTTCTACTGCACAGAATAGAAAGAAATAGTAACAATAAAACAGTAACAATAATAGCTACTATTCACTGACCTGCCAGAGATTGTGAAATATTTTATGTAAATTAGTTCATTATCACTCCCAGCAACACCGCGAGGTAGGTAATGTTACCCCCCTTTTTTTCGAATAGGGAATTGAGGCCCAGGGAAATTAAGTAAGTTTTCCAGGATCACGAATAAGGGATCAACTCACAATTCACACACCTATGTCTGATTCTAAAATCTCTGTCCCTTGTCTGGACCAGCAATCACTAGTACTTGCTCTGTGCAAAGTAGGCTGGGGAAAATGGTCCAGGGTCTCTTTAGACCCTAATGAAATATACCATAAACTTCTCAAATACCTTGTATCTGTATAGTTCTTTTTTTTGGCATTATGAAATTACTTTAACATGAATTGCCTCATTTTCTGTTGTATATGCCAGAGTTCATTGGCATAAAAAGCACATAAATCTTTTGAGTCGATAAGAAAAATTCACTCAAGGCTTCGTTAATATCTATGAGTGTGATTTTTTTCTCCTCTAGCTCTGACCTATAAATGGCTTATTTTGTCAGTGTGTTGAGCACGGAACTTTCAGCCGGTGGGCTATGAATGAAGTCTGTGACTGATGGTGGCGGAGTTCAGGGAAGGGGAAAAAAGTGAATGACAGAAAAAAGAGGCAATCAGTGTTTAAACAATAGCCCGCCATCAGCAAAAGAAATTCCCCGCGGGCTTCAGAACGCTGCTTTGTGTGGGAGGGGTCAGAGAGACCACAACCGTAAGCTGTCTCATGTCTTTTGAATCCATCTTGGCAAATTAGCTACTTGATGGCTTTCAAATGAGCTTGGGCAGCTTGTAGTTGTAATGACTGACAGGCTGGGGAAATCTGGACCTCTATGGAATAATGGTCTTAGGGAAGAGAAAAGAAAATGTTCTGATTAGATGCCATTGAAGGCTTTATTTGCACTATTCACAACACTAAATTATGAAGGTACCATCCTGACTTGATCTATTAAAAGGGCTTAAACAGGTCTAGGAATGACAATACAGATTCTTATATAGCTAAGCCTAAAGCAAAGCTGATTTTCATCCAAATTGGCTGGGGACTGGGGGAGGTTAAGTTTGGTGTCAGGTTTGAGCAGACACTTGTCTGGTTCCAAAGCCCTAAGAAAATTTCTAAAGAGTCTTAACCCCAGACATCGCTTATTAGTTTCTTTCTTGCCCATTCTCATTTCATGTCCCCTTTCATAAACTGAAAACATCTTCTTTGGGGGTCAGATACTTTGGGGAAATGGACATCAAGACCTAGTTAGTTTTGTTTCTTTATAACAGGAAATGATATTAGTGTTCCACACGTTATTACAAATATGCTAATCTGATAGACAAATATTTTAAGACTAGTGAGAGAATCCCATCTAACCTCCTCTCCTGAGACATGAAAGTTTATTGTAGACCACAATGTTAGAGATGTTTATATTTCAGTTCAGGCATACTTTGTTTCATCATCTAGGCAGTAACCATGGTTGACTACATAATATTTTTGTACTTAGCTATGCAACTATTTCTTCATATAGCCTTCTTACATAGCGTCTTCATTAATAACCAGCTGAAATGGAGCTCCTGTACCAGGGATGATAGCAAAAATTTTAAATATGATTGTTTAGAAAGTAATACATACTAGTTTTCATAAACTTCTGATTAAAAACATTTCAGTGTTTCTGATATAATACTGTTGCATTCCTATGATCACAGTGTAGCAGGTAACAAATATATGGTAGAATGGTTTTTTTGGTATTTAGAGTTCGCTTAGCATTTTTACATGTTACCTCATTAATAATTGAAGTTAGTTATTTGTTCCAATTTAGAGATGAGAAAACTGACATTGACGGGGCAGGAAATTTATCTAAAATCATTCACTGGCAAGTAGGCAATAATCAAACCCAGGTTGTGACTCTAATGCCAAGCTGTTTCATTCTCGTGTGAGAACAGCAGAACAGGGCAAGGGGAGTTATTTTGGCAGGTAGCCAGATACAAGGGGCCAGAGACTACCTCCCCATAGAGGAAGTCTTAACAAGATGCTGTTCACTCAATTCAAAATCAATTAGGAGGAACTAAGAATTTTCTTCCTAGATGAGTTCCCATTACCTGCCGTATTCATCTTCTCCCTTTTAAATCCTTTTTGTCCTTCTCGTTAACATCACCAGAGATGAGATCTTCACTTTGCTTTTCCAGCAGAAGTTCAGGTTTTTGTGGGTTAATGCCCCTGAAGTTTGCCTTGGCTCCCAGGTTCCCCAATGAAAGCTGCATAGCATCGTCCAGTGGCAGGCTTACAGAGATAGATCCACCATACAATTATCGGGTAGAGCTATAATTACCTCTGCCTTCTAAATCACAGTGTAGGATCCTTATGCTATTTCCTTTGAACGTGATTGAATTAATTGCTATTACTATGTTATCATAAGCATGAACTAATAAACCCAACTTAGCTACCTCGTAATTCGAGAGTGCTTCCATAACAAAGAACCTGGCGCCTGAGAGTGGGATCGTTGCACTGATGAAATATGCAAACTGCCTTCGCCATCAGATTGCTGTTGCTTGCCTTTAGCGGGGGATTATAGCTCTCATGAAAGTCTTAGAGGTAGTGTAGTGTCCTGAGTCGGAGGCTTGGAAACGCCTGGAACTTCCCAGAGGCTCGAAGCCCTAGCATGGTTGACCGCACAATGGAACGTCGCTCACGGTACCATTGGTGTGTGTTTAGGAAGAGAGCTTAGGACTGGGTTTCTGTGTGCACATAAATGGACTCAGGGCATTTGGGAAGGAGTAGGTATGTCTTTACGTTCCATCAACAGGCAAGCCTGTTATACTGGTAATGCTCTGTCATGGAGAGATAGAAGAACTGGTTTGGAAAAGCTTAAACCCTTGTTCATCCCACTCACGTTCTGACCTATCACCCAGTTTTTTAGGAGAATCTGGAGCCAACGTTTGCAACATTTTCTCCCTCCTTGTAAGGTATGTTTGAATTCTGGGAGAACAAACAGGTATCCTTCCAATTATGCGCTGTGCCTGGATCAGTCGATGTAGCTCGGTATCAGTCTATCTGTGTATCTTTATATCTATGTACATGCCTATTTGTGAACTTCTGTATCTCCTTTTATATCTTTTTGGGACATGCTGGCATGAATAGGCCCAGATTACTAACTCCAGGCTGGAGTTCATGGATAACAAGAGGAAACTTGAAGAGGACCTAATAATTTAGAGCCTGAGGCTTTCTGGCTTTCCAGAAATCCTACAACATTTTTTCCCTCCCTAACACGTTGCTTCTGTGATGTCTCTCGCATCTGTCTGCTCCAACTGCTACCATGCCAGCTCCTTTATTTATTACCCATCGGATGGACAGTTGTGACAGTTTAGTAACCAAGCTCCCTGCCTCCTCCTTCTCAACCATCCTAAACCACATACCCTGTCTCCCGTTCAGACACTGCCAATGATTCCCCAAATCTTGGCTGGCAGTTTAAAGCCCTTCATCCACATCAGCCTCTTTCTCCTTCTTTTTCCTCCCTGGTGAGGACACTTTTTTTAAGTCCCACTAGGGTGGTTGCTCTTTTTGAGGTGTTATGTGGCCCTTCCTGATTCTGTACCATTTCTTATACAAGTCCTTCCAACTAAAATATTCTTTCCCCCACCTCAGCATTTGAGCCCATCTTGAATAACATTCTGATACTGAAAAAAAATCTTTGATTTCCCCAAAAAGAAGCACGGCATGGCATGTGGGATCTTAGTTCCCCGACCAGGGATCGAACCTGCATCCCCCTGCAGTGGAAGTGTGGCGCCTTAACCACTGGACTGCCAGGGAAGTCCTCTTTCAATTTTACAATCCTAAGTATATCTAGCTTGGATGCCCCTGTCTACCCCCATTGCCATTGCTTTAGTTTAGGGGATGATTTCTTTGGTTTTTTAATGAGTATTTTTTTTAAATAAACTTATTTCTTTATTTATTTGTTTTTGGCTGCGTTGGGTCTTCGTTACTGCCCTCCGGCTTTCTGTAGTTGCGGCGAGCGGGGACTACTCTTCATTGCAGTGCGCAGGGTTGTCCTCGCGGTGGCTTCTCTTGTTGTGGAGCACGGGCTCTAGGCGCGTGGGCTTCAGTAGTTGTGGCACGTGGGCTTCAGTAGTTGTGGCTCACGGGCTCTAGAGCGCAGGCTCAGTAGTTGTGGTGCACGGGCTTAGTTGCTCCGCCGTATGTGGGATCTTCCAAGACCAGGGCTCGAACCCGTGTCCCCTGCATTGGCAGGTGGATTCTTAACCACTGCACCACCAGGGAAGTCCTAGGGGATGATTTCTTCTCTGCAGTGTTGCAAAATGTTATTCCTTATCTTCCATCTTCCAATCATCCACACATATTGCTACCCTTGTGATATGTTCAGAACGCTAACATGATCATTTACTTATTACTCCTCTACTTAAAATCATGTCATAAGACGAGAAAATTTGGATGGATGAGTCAGGGGAAGCTATTGCATTATCCTTCATATTTTTATATAAAAACACAAATTCTTTTTATACTACAAGTAAATCCTTTCATTGTTCCTTGCTTCCTACAGATTGGAAACCAGTCTGTTTACATGACATGGAAATCCCTTCATAATTGAATCGGTGACCTGTTGGAAGGTCAAGCTTCCTTGGATACCAGTTTCCAAGATGCACTCTTGACGTTTGCATTCACCATAGAGATTTGAAGGCTCTTTGGCATCTGTGTCCTGGCACTGCCTGCATCCCTGCCTGTATCCTTTGCAGGGTGGAGGGATCTCCTTAACCTCAGTGTTCAAGTGCCACCTCATCTGTGTAGTTTTATCTCCCCAGGTAAAACATGCCTCTGTTCTAGTACTTACCATGTGGGCTGTACTATTCATTGTTATTTATTTACAGACACCCAGATCCAAAAAAAAAAAAAAAAAAAAAAAAGATTTAAGGTAGATTTGTGTATTTCCCAAGCCCAGGAATCTGGTACTTTTTATTTTGTACCCTGGATACCTGGGTCACACCAAATTATAGAATTTATTATTATTATTTTAATATGGATTTGTGGACCAGTTAAAACAAATAAAGCCATAAAAGCTAGAGTTAGAAGAATAAGTAGTGATTATTTATATAAGCCTTTTGCAATGCAGCTGAGGGGTCTAAAGTTTTTGTAGTCTCCTTAGCATCCAATACAATTTGCTGTATTTAAATAATTTAGTTTCTTTTCTAAATACATGTTACTAACTATACATGATTGCCTTTATATAGATTTGTCTATTTTTCTTCAAAGATTTTCTCTTCCATCTCCTCACTGAGTTGCTTCTGAGCAGAAACCTGCTGTGATCTTCATCTTTGTTTCTTCATCTTTGATTCTTTATCTCTGATCCTTTTTCATATATTAAGATATGGAGTTTATCTTTTTCCTCTGTTTTTAAGATTTTCTCTGTATCACTGGTGTTGAAGAATTTGGTTATAATGTGTCCCGGTGTTATTTTCTTCATGTTTCTAGAGATGGGATTTGTAGAACTTCCTGTATCTATTGGTCTACAGTTTTCATCAGATTTTCAATACTTTCAACCATTTTTCTTCACATAATTTTCCCCCCTCCTCCTCTCATTTGGAGACTCCAATTACATGTATCGGCTGCTTGACATTTTCTCACAGCTCAAGGATGAACTATTCTTTTTGAGTCTCTGTGTTTCATTTTGGGTAGTTTCTATTGCTATGTCTTCAAGTTTATTAATTTTTTTCTCCTATAATATTTAATCTGACACTAATCTCATCTAGTGAGTTTTCCATTTCACACATTGATGTTTTCACCTCTAGAAGTGGGATGTGGGTCTTTTTTTATATCTTCCATCATTCTACTTAACTTTTTGAACAAAGGGAATATATTTATAGTAATGATTGTAATGTCCTTGTCTGCTAATTCTAGTATCTGTGTCTGTTCTGGGTATGTTTTGATTGATACATTTTTCTCTTCATTTTAGATCATATTTTCTGTCTTCTTTGCTTGCCTGATTAGATGTCAGATGTGAAACTTACATTATTGGGCGCTGGATATATTTTATTCTCAGAAGTGTTCCTGAACTTTGTTGTGGGGTGCCGTC
Source organism: Delphinus delphis (assembly GCF_949987515.2). Taxonomy (NCBI): domain Eukaryota; kingdom Metazoa; phylum Chordata; class Mammalia; order Artiodactyla; family Delphinidae; genus Delphinus; species Delphinus delphis. Next base: position 155,305,392 of record NC_082684.1, read on the forward strand.
GAGTACTTAGAAGCAGTTTGGTCCTTCCGGGTCTTGCTGTTAAGATTTGTTAGGTGCATCGGATCAATGCTCATTCTAGGGCTAATTATTCCCCACTACTGAGTTTCCTCATTATGAAACTCTCTACCCAATGACCTGTGAATCTCGAGGCTTTCCAATCTGACTTTTGGGAACTATTCCCAACTTTTTGTGAGTACTGGGCACTCTTCCTCTAAATCCTTTTGGATGGTTCTTTTTCTAGCCTTAGTAGTTTCCTCACATGCATGAGCTGATCAGTACTAAGTTAAATACCAGAGGGGGTTTCCATGCAGAATATCTGTCATTCTCTCTCTGAGCAGCTCTCTCTTTTCTGATACTTTGTCCTTAGAACAGGGCTGCCTTGGTCTCTCCAGAGCCTCAACTCCATCTCCATGCCAAGCTCCACCTGAGTTACCCCTTCAAGTCTTGTGGGCTGGAAACCTCCCAAGACAGTAAGCTAGGCTGTTAGAAGGCTCAGTGTTTGCTTCTCATCTTTTAAGGATGACTGTCCTTCATTGTCTGACATGCATGGTCTTAAAGATCATATTTTTGTGTCCTGGGCACCTACGTCATGCCAAATTATAGAGGTTATTATTTTAATACGGATTTGTGGGCCAGTCACCAGTTTCAGGTGGGAGGGAAATTTGGTCACCATTATTACCTCTTGGTTGGATTCTCTTTATCTGAAATTATATTTCCCATGTTTCTCCTCAAATGTATGGCTAGAATTAAGTCTTCTACTTACCCAATCTCCTCTCAATGTTACTATCTTTTTAACTTTTTTTTTTTCAAGAGAATAGTTCCAACCTTGCTAGAGTAGAATGATTCTTCTGAATAATGAGTTCATTGTTCTGCAGGTTTTTCTCTTCTTCATTCCCCCAGCTATTGTCCTTTATCATTGTAGAGTTTTGACACTGATCTGCAAATGTCCTGGGCAAAATATAAACTGACATGTTTGCCTCTACTGTGTCTTGTTGTATCATAAGATGTTTTATTGCAGATAGAGTGTGCAAACTGTGGGCTAAGAAGGTTCAGACCAACATTTACAAAAGTGATACACGCTTTGGGTAAAAAGAAATCATATTTCTAATATTTTGTACTATTGGATAATGTTACTACAATCCTACCTGTAATGGTGGATTCATATTTGATTCTTTCGTGTCTCTCTCCATCCCCTGATATCTGATGTTTAATTATAGCAAGTATATTTCTATAAAATCTTTCTCAACTGTTCTTCCCTCTGTATTTACACTTCTTAGTTTAGGTTCTAATAAAATATTCATTGACTGCTCTAATAGTTTCTACTTCCAATACCTGTGCATATTGGACAAGTCATCAAATATGTGTTTATATTCTTTGCTCTAGGAAGTGTTGAGAGCTGGCTTGGGATGGACCAATAGTATTAAAGCAAAGCTTTATTGGCTGCCTCCTTCCTGTTCAAAAACCCTAATGAATTCCTCCCTCTAAGAGAATAAAATCCAAACTCCTTTTTATGACACTCACAAGATCTTATACAGCCTACATTTTTTGTTAAACTAAAAAGTGTTTTTGTTCTTCTGATACACTGAATATTCTCTTTGCTTTGCTAGACTTTGATACAGTGCTTTGCTAGACTTTCTCCTTCAAGTTCTAACTCAAACTCTTCTTTACCACAAAGCCAAATTTGATCACCTCCAAATTGGGTTTTCTTTTCTCATGGACTCTCTCACTTTTTATCTTATGTTATTTTTACTTATGTTTATATATCTTATCTCCTTCACTGACTATAAGACAGTTTGAGGACAGGGTTGGCATTGGCTTATATTTCTATTTTCCGACATGCTTTGCAGTTAATCACAGGTGTCAATAAAAGTTTGGAGAACGGATGAGTAAATTAGGACAAGGAATCACTTTTTATCAAAACAGTTCTAAATGAATCAAAAAAATTCAGGAATGTTTTATCTTGTGCCTACTTGTGACTATGGGAACAAACAGAACTCATGGCCCATTGGGTTGAGCAGGGGAGAATAGAGTCTTGTGAGATTGTTTTTGATGGTTTCCTTTTGGATCAACACAGAGTACTAAATTAGCAATTCAACACCAAGCTTCAATTGATAAAATACCAAGATGACTGGTATAGAGGTATTATAGTCCAGTTTAGTGTCCTTCATAACCAAATCCTTTGAGATCTACCATTATGGAAGCTGAGCTAAGACCAAGGTGAGTTGATAACAAATGGAGATGCCTGCTTGGTACATTGAAATGCAGAGTAGATTCATATTTCTTTTAAGTAAAGGTTATTAATGGGGACCTTCAGGTCATGGAAGTGGAAAATAGAAACCTTAGAAAAAACAAACTCCTAGCTCTGCCTCTCTAGCTAGATAACTAGATAACTAGATAAGCTAGATAACTAGAGCCTTAACTTAACCTAAGCCTCAATTTTCTCATCTGTAAAATGGGAATAATAATACTCCAGAGTGTTTTTGTAGGAGTAAATTAGTTATTTTGAATTAAATTCTTAGCACAGTACTTTTTGTTATGCTAGTAAGCATTATATAAGTTCTATTATTACTATTATTATTATTATATCATGACTTACAAAATATTTACATTTTCCTTTTATCCGAGTTTGATTTGGGGCTTTATTTGTGTGTTGGACGTGCTTAAACTGTATTTGTTGACAAAATAAGTGAGGCTAGGCCTTCCCTCGTGTCTTGTCATGGAGGGGCTTATACTGGAAAGCATCCCATGGCAGTGAGTGACATTAAACACTGAAATGAGAGAGAGATTCAGGAGGACTCTTCACTGAGACCTTTAGGATTAGCATAGGAACTCATTTGCGTCATCTTAGATAGAATCCTGTTAGAAGGCCAAGAGAAGATGAGAGGGCAGGCGAAGTCATATCTAGTTCATGATTTTAAAATTGCAAATATCAGTCATTTCGCCATGTAGACAACGCTGCCTCCTGGCATATTCCTCATACCCAAGTTACCTGCTTCGGAGAATATCGATTAAATCCCTTTGGGGGCATGACACTTGCTAGATTACTACAACCTAACATTCCAAACAGCACAGCAGGCTCCAACTTGCCATCAATATTAAAACATAAGACAAGAACCGGCAAAAATAATGTGTAAAAAAATATAGATGGTTGCTTAAAGTGCTGAGAAGGCACCTTATTTCCAGACACACTCCTCTTCTTGTTGCCACAATGTCTAGAACTTCATAGTTATACATCCATACTTTTGGGACAACATATTTGACCAGACTCATCTTTCCCCTTTCAATTTGCTATTATTAAAAAGAGGGGAGGCTTCCCTGGTGGCGCAGTGGTTGAGAGTCCGCCTGCCGATGCAGGGCACACGGGTTCGTGCTCCGGTCCGGGAGGATCCCACATGCCGCGGAGCGGCTGGGCCCGTGAGCCATGGCCGCTGAGCCTGCATGTCCGGAGCCTGTGCTCCGCAACGGGAGAGGCCAAGGCAGTGGGAGGTCCGAGTACTGCAAAAAGAAAAAAAAAAAAATGAGGGAAACCTTAAATCCTAGAACTGTTAAGACCTTAGGTGCATTTTCCTAGCAGGGAGACAGGGTAACATGGCATGGGGAAAACGTTACTTTTACATGAAATTGGGAGGAGTGGGAGACTATTTGGGTGGAAGACACAGGACTTGTTAGGAGCGGAGGCCACAGTGACTCAGTGTGGCTTGGATGGCAGAGGTTGGAGGCAGGTCAAAATAGACACAAGAGGACTGAGAAGGTATTGAAGTAAAACATCTTTGGTTTCTCACTATGGTTTCTCACTATGAAAGCCACGTCTCATGACTCTCATAATTCAGATGAAGGTGTTGGATTAGACACAGTGTTTCTCAGCCCACCTTATACTCAGACCCTACACCTCCAACCATCTTGAGTGAAAGAATGGAGGAGAGGTTTGGGTGTACATATGGGTGGGATAAAGACCTGGACCATTGCTACTGTCAAGGTAGAGAGAACACATGACTCTTTATTTTTGTAGAGGTTTCGTCTTCTATGCCTGTGCTCGGGGGCTGGAACCCTGGGCTGCAATCCCTTCCAGCTAGAACATGCATGGATTCTGTAAACTCAGCACAACATTCTGCCTTGGAGATGTGCTATGTTCATCAATTTGATTTAAATGTATGATCTAAGTATTTCCAGCAACTTAAAACCACTGTCCAGGTATACGGGCATGTGATGTGAGAAATGGAGCCAATTACCAGCACAACATGGGAAAAACAAACCCAAACAGAATTCAGCACGTCTTCCTCACTTATCTCTTGATTTCAAGTACCCGTGGTTTTAGGGTCTGAATTATCTACACGAATTGCCTCAGCATTTCCCTTCAATTTCTATATGGAGATAAATCAAATTATGGCCAACATTACCATTGCCCCCAATCTCTTTTAAGCTTCAAGATAATAAACATCTCCTAACAACTTAAAAAAATTGAGATGCCCTTTTCACTTTGACCATACAGATGGGAAAGTTGTAAGTAATGGATGCTAGACCCTCTTCAGAAATAAAATGTGATGAAGAGTTCAGTCTTCTGATTAAATTCTCCCAATAAAATCTCACCTAGCCTATTCTTCCCCCAGGGATAAAGGGTTGCGCACACAATGGACATTATTTTTCTTTTGAACGTACTTGTATCTTGTCAAGATGTCATCAGTACAAGGACTTTGATGTTTTTAGTGCAACGATTGAGAAGCAGGTTGAATTTTTCAGTCCTCCCAGCCAATATAAGTCAGTCTGAGATACTTAATTTCTACTTGAGATCCTTCGTTTCTATTATAAACAGATCCCGCAGTGGGAGATAAATTTCATGGTAACAGTTTGGACTTTTTTATGAACCACCTGCAAGTTTTCTGCAAACAACATGTTTTATGGAAGCTCAAGGCAGTGTTCACCCATCAAGCCCTGACAGTAAGAGGAGGATGGATGGGGCCTTATCTCGGGCACACATGTAACCTTCCTTGTCCCCTGGCCTGACCTTCCTCTGCACTCATTTATGAAAATGATTCATCTTTAAAAAGCTTCCTCGCTCTACAGCCTGCGGGCTGTAGATCTTTATGCACTGGGCTTGTGTAAGCCGAGGTTATAAACTTCAGTGTGTAAGCCATTTGGAGGGGCTTCATTTTGAATATTGGAAGAAGGAAAGTGCACAATACATGTGTTTCCTTAAAGGAAAAAGTCCTGGACTCTCTTCTACAGAAAGATGCTCCCAAGGGATTCCATTGAAAGAGATTTGTTGGGATTCGACTTTTATTTATGTTGCTTATTTATGTTGCTAATGTGCCACATTTAGCACATTAACTGTCTGCCATGCCAGAGCATGGCAGACGGTGCCAGTGACATGAACATGCCACGCTCCACGTGGAGAAAGAGACCCTGCGCTTTGCATTTCATGTTTGTAAAGGGCACTGCAGCGGGAGTTATTTGTGTCAGGACTAGTGAGAACTGCTAGCATCCCTTAGAATATTCCTTTGAACCGAAAAGCCTTAGAAGGTGAGAGTAGGAACTATAACTGAGGGAATCACGAGCTGAACAGAAGTGGAAATAGGAAGAGAGAACACAGTGTGAATTGATTCACCCATTCAGGCTGAATTGATGGGTTGGAAGAGCCAGGGTTATTTCTACAGTTCTTAAGAATTGCGTCACATGTCGGAAATAGGGCAAGACACACAAGGAAATAAACATGCATGAGAGTTTTGAGTTAAGAGAGAGGGAGAAGATAGAAAATGTTGATACAATGTTTTTATTTTTTAAAATTTTTGTCTTTGAATTATTTGTTTATTTTTCTTTATCTTTTTCTTCTTTTTATTGAACGACAGATTCTTTCAATTCTATAGTGCTTTACAATTTTCAAAAGGTTCATACACATGATTTCCTATAATCCCATAATAACCCTTTTACCCCTCTCTCCCTAGCTTGCCCCTCCCCACCGTTAACCACTAGTTTGTTCTCCATTTCTATGAGTCTGCCTCTTTTTTGCTTTATTCACTAGTTTGTTGTACTTTTAAGATTCCACATGTAAGTGATATCATACAGTATTGATCTTTCTCTGTCTGTCTTATTTTACTTAGCATAATGCCCTCCAAGTCCATCCATGTTGCTGCAGGTGGCAAAATTTCATTCTCTGTTATGGCTGAGTGGTATTCCATTGTATATATATATATATATATATATATATATATACCACTTCTTCTTTATCTAGATATAATGTTTTTTAAAATTCAAAGCCTGCTGCATCAATCTTGAGCTGCAGACCTTACTGGTAAAGACCTTGGCCTTCTGTAAGAAAATTTAGGGATAGGGAGGGAGGGAGGGAGATGCAAGAGGAAGGGGATATGGGGATATATGTATATGTATAGCTGATTCACTTTGTTATACAGGAGAAGCTAACACACCATTGTAAAGCAATTATACTCCAATAAAGATGTTGAAAAAAGAAAATTGAATCTATACAATTCTTAACCATCACTTAGTCTAGACTTAATCTGTACCTAACCGTTATAACCATCATATTCTTTCAGATGTGATTCCTTAATATAAAGAGATTCTTTGTTTATCCAAAATAAATTCTCCGTAGAATAATTCTTTGTATGAAATATACTTTGAAACATACATCTGTTCCATAGGGTTAGATGGTCGGTCATCAGTAATGTGTTTTGGTCTATTTACTTCTAAGGTATTTACTTTCACACCTTTGTTCTTGGATTTGAAATTCTTGGCTTTGAAATGTCCGATCAGCCAAGCTGCCGCTTCACCATTGTTTTTATAACACTTGCACGGGGCCTTTCTTCCTTCACTCGAAGCTCCATGCTTCGGTACAAAGATGCAGAGCTGTGTGATCACTGTGCAAGGAGCCAGTTGACATGGAGTGATAGCAAAACCTGCCCAGGTACTGGCTTGAAAATGCTTTTGTCTTCAGTCCAGTCTGAGCATTGACCATGGCACTCCAGAACTCATCCGGTGCTTTGCATCTTCCAAGTTCTTTGCATGCATTGACTAATTCATCCTTATGACGCTCTTGCCAGGTAAAAGTTACCATCGTGGTGAATTAGAAGATTAGGAAATCTCAAAGTCCTTGCAGTACTAGACCCTCAGGCCCCTCAATAATGCCTCCAAACAGGAATCCCTTCAGCGGTGACCTCCATTGTGTTCCTCTCCCAAAGCAGATGCTGCCTTAGTTGGTTCCAAATTTAAACCTCAAAACAAACAAACAAACAAACAAAACATGTATTTTGGAAAGACCAAACACTGAATACCTGTAAAATACCTATCTACCTCACAGAGCTGCAAGCAGTGTTATAGTTTTCCTTTAATTAAAAAAACAATTAAGGTGTAATTTACATACAGTGTAATTCACCCTTTTTAGTGCACGCATCTGTGCAGAGTTTTCGCAAATGCAGACAGTTGAATAACCACCATCACCATCAAGACATAAAACAAGTCAATCACACCTACCAATTCCCTGCCACCCCTCCTCCTGTACTCAACCATAGGCAATGCTGTCCCTAGAGTTTTGTCTTGGCAAGAATGTCAGATAAATAGAATCATATAACATACAGCCTTTTAACTCTGGCTCTTTTCACTTAGGGAAATGCTTTTGTATGCAACCGTGTTGCTGTGTGTGTTCGTATATTAATATACTCATTTTTGTTGCTGAGTAGTGTTCCAGGGTAGGGATGTACCACAGTTAGTCTATCCCTTCTGTGTCTGAGGGACATTTAGATTGTTTTTAGTTTTTGGTGAGTGCAAATAGAGCCACTATAAATGTCTGTGTACAGCTCTTTGTGTGAACGTAAGTTTTCATTTATCTTGGCTGGGGTGATACTTAAAAAAAATTTTTTTAGGTGAGAAAATAAGGATGGATATGTCACTTCAAACAGTAATGAGAAATTATGATTGACTCCTAATACTTAAACTTTTTGAATAAGAATGTCTTTAGACCTTAACTCACAAGTCCCCCAGATCAAAAAACACTGTGTCTTGGGGCTTCCCTGGTGGTGCAGTGGTTGAGAGTCCGCCTGCCGATGCAGAGGACACGGGTTCGCGCCCTGGTCTGGGAGGATCCCACATGCCGCAGAGCGGCTGGGCCCGTGAGTCATGGCCGCTGAGCCTGCGTGTCCGGAGCCTGTGCTCCGCAACGGGAGAGGCCACAACAGTGAGAGGCCTGCGTACCACAAACAAAACAAAACAAAACAAAACACTGTGTCTTGATGAATGGATAAAGGAGATGTGGTACATATATATACAATGGAATACTACTCAGCCATAAAGAAGAATGAAAAAATGTCATTTGCAGCAACATGGATGGAACTAGATATTATCATACTAAGTGAAGTAAGTCAGAAAGAGAATGACAAATACTGTATGATGTCACTTATATGCGGAATCTTAAATGTGACACAAATGAACTTATCTACAAAATAGACTCACAGACAGAGAACAGACTTGTGGTTGCCAAGGGGGCAGGGGGTGGGGGAGGGATGGAGTGGGATTTTGGGGTTAGCAGATGCAAACTATTACATATAGAATGGATAAACAACAAGGTCCTATTGTATAGCACAGGGAACTATATTCAATATCCTAAGATAAACCTTGTAATGGAAAAGAATATTTAAGAAATAATGTATATATAGGTATAGCTGAATCACTCTGCTGTACAACAGACATTAACACAGCACTGTAAATCAGCTATATTTCAATAAAAAAAAGTGTCTTCAGACTGCATCCAAACACATGATAATCACTTTTTCAGTCATTTAACAAATATTTTGAGCGACTACTGTGTGCCAGCCATACTTTAGGTACTATTTTTTTTTTTTTTAGGTACTATTTTTGATAATGAAGTAAGAGAGAAGGATGTTTCTGAACAAAAAAAGATTCACATTTGCTGCCTTATACACCAGCATTCTCTATTCCTATTATTCTTTCTTAAAGTGTGTGTGTATGTGAGAGAGAGAAAGAGAGAGAGAGAGAGAGAGAGAGGGAAGACTTTCTCACAGATCCCCTGTATCTTCCAGCAGGGAATGGTGTATTGCATTTCTACTCTCTGTTAATTCCTTTGAAGATTTCAGAAAGCCTTGTTTACAGCAAGCACTAAGCTCTCTTATTATGCCCCCAAATTGGGTAGTGGCTTGTGAACCTATAGCCGAATGGTGTTTCAGTAAGGTAAGTGAGGAGGGGGGCTGCTTATTGGTTTGAGGGGAGAGAACCTTGGAAGGATCCTAAGAGCAAATTTTATCCCCACTGTCTTGTATATAAACGTGTGAGATGCTATTAGATATTTGTTGCTTTGCATCAAGCATTCTTATAAATAATTTAAAAAATAAAACATCACATTGTACTGGAAAAGAGCATGCATACTCCAGCATTCTCCTATTCTTGTTTAGGGGCATGAAAGCAAATCTAAGGAAGTAGCTATATGGAGAGGAGAAAAGAGAACAATTGTATTGGAAGCTTAGAGGCTGCTGTGTGCTGAGGTAAGCCATGCTTACTTCACATTTTTGCCTAAGATCGATTTCCTGGGGTAAAAGGAGACAGAATTCTGTGTCCAGTGATCTTGCTTTTCAGTCTTAGAGTGCTTAGTTTTACAACCAAATCAAGAAATTAGCTGGACAAGTAGGTTTTCAATTCATTGAGTAATTTTGTGGCTGTAGAAAAAAATTTTTAGATATTTAATCAATAGAGTTGTCCCATATGTACTAACTGGTTTGGGAAACAGGAAAAGCTCTTACCTAATTAACCATGAAACAAAGTGTAGCGAAGACATTTGAAATGACAGGGTCCTACCCTACCAAGGAATCTGGGCATTTGTCTCCTAATGGAAAACTCAGAACTGGCTGCAAACATTTCCAAATGAGACACTTAATTGTTAAAATGATTTGGGCTATAATTATTTGATTTCCTATCAGCACACTTTAAAAATTACAAAGAGCCTATTTCTTTCCCCCAAAGGGCCGGGACCCTTCTTGTTAGTCAAGACCACTTGGGCTAACATTTGGCTCCAGTGATAGGGAAACCTCAGGAGGACAAGCAAGGCATTTTCTGGGAACCTTCGCTCACTCCTTTTCCTGATGAATTGTCATGCCCTTCTGAGAAAGTAACCCATCAGTCCTCTGAAACAGAGAATCAGATAACCAAGTTATGCTAAGCTGATTTGCCCGCTGATAAGTGATGAACTTCACCGAGGCTACCTGCCCACAATTCTTTTGAGAACAAAACGGCCAGAGCCTGAGATAATGAGGATGTACATCAGAGTCACGCTTTTCCTTGGCCTGCGCGGCGATAACGGTGACTTCCGGGTCTTCATCAGCATCCTATGTGTACATTTCATCTGACACAGCAAATGCTGGTATAACAGAAATGACTAGAGAACTGTGCAATGCCAGAAATGCAGTCAATTTTCAATCAGTATTACAGAATGTAGCTCACGATGGTGATCATGGCTCTTCTCAGTGGTTTAAGCAACACGCTTCACTAGACCTGTTGCCTTAACTACCATGCCAAAGAGGCATTCCACTAAAACATGACCCAAATGAACTTATCTATGAAACAGAAAGAGACTCATAGACAGAAAACAGACTTGTGGTTGTCAAGGGGGAGGGCAAGTGGGGGAGGGATGGATTGGGAGTTTGGGGTTAGCACATGCAAACTGTTTTTTTTTTTTTTTAACATTTTTATTGGAGTATAATTGCTTTACAATGGTGTGTTAGTTTCTGCTTTATAACAAAGTGAGTCACCTATACATAGACATATATCTCCATATCGCCTCCCTGTTGCGTCTCCCTCCCACTCTCCCTATCCCACCCCGCTAGGTGGTCAAAAAGTACCGAGCTGATCTCCCTGTGCTATGCGGCTGCTTCCCACTTGCAATCTATTTTACATTTGGTAGTGTATATAAGTCCATGCCACTCTCTCACTTCGTCCCAGTTACCCTTCCCCCTCCCCATGTCCTCAAGTCCATCTCTACGTCTGCTTCTTTATTCCTGTTCTGCCCCTAGGTTCTTCATAACCATATTGTTTTCAGATTCCATGTATATGTGTTAACATACGGTATTTGTTTTTCTCTTTCTGACTTACTTCACTCTGTATGACAGTCTATAGGTCCATCCACCTCACTACAAATAACTCAATTTTGTTTCTTTTTATGGCTGGGTAATATTCCATTGTATATATGTGCCACATCTTCTTTATCCATTCATCTGTCGATGGACACTTAGGTTGCTTCCATGTCCTGGCTATCGTAAATAGAGTTGCAGTGAATATTGTGGTACATGGTTCTTTTTGAATTATGGTTTTCTCAGGGTATATGCCCAGTAGTGGGATTGCTAGGTTGCATGGTAGTTCTATTTTTAGTTTTTTAAGGAAACTCCATTCTGTTCTCCATAGTGGCTGTCTCAATTTACATTCCCACCAACCGTGCAAGAGGGTTCCCTTTTCTCCACACCCTTTCCACCATTTATTGTTTGTACATTTTTTTATGATGGCCAGTGTTACCAGTGTGAGGTGATACCTCATTGTAATTTTGATTTGCATTTCTCTAATGATTAGTGAAGTTGAACATCCTTTCATGTGTTTGTTGGCGATCTGTATATCTTCTTTGGAGAAATGTCTATTTAGGTCTTCTGCCCATTTTTGGATTGGGTTATTTGGTTTTTTGATATTGAGCTGCTTGTAAATTTTGGAGATAAATCCTTTGTCTGTTGCTTCATTTGCAAATATTTTATCCCATTTTGAGTGTTGTCTTTTCATCTTGTTTATGGTTTCCTTTCCTGTGCAAAAGCTTTGAAGTTTCATTAGGTCCCATTTGTTTATTTTTGTTTTTATTTCCATTTCTCTAGGAGGTGGGTCATAAAAGATCTTGCTGTGATGTATGTCATAGAGTGTTCTGCCTATGTTTTCCTCTAAGAGTTTTATAGTGTCTGGCCTTATATTTAAGTCTTTAAATGTATTTAAAGTTTATTTTGAGTTTATTTTTGTGTATGGTGTTAGGGAGTGTTCTAATTTCATTCTTTTACATGTAGCTGTGCAGTTTTCTGGAAAAGAGGCTGTCTTTTCTCCATTGTATATTCTTGCCTCCTTTATCAAAAATAAGGTGACCATATCTGCGTGGGTTTATCTCTGGGCTTTCTATCCTGTTCCATTGATCTCTATATTTCTGTTTTTGTGCCAGTACCATACTGTCTGGATTACTGTAGCTTTGTAGCATAGTCTGAAGTCCAGAAGCCTGATTCCTCCAGCTCCGTTTTTCTTTCTCAAGATTGCTTTGGCTATTCGGGGTCTTTTTTGTTTCCATACAAATTGTGAATTTTTTTGTTCTAGTTCTGTGAAAAATGCCACTGGTAGTTTGATAGGGATTGCACTGAATCTGTAGATTGCTTTGGGTAGTAGAGTCATTTTCACAATGTTGATACTTCCAATCCAAGAACATGGTATATCATTCCATCTGTTTGTATCATCTTTAATTTCTTTCATCAGTGTCTTATAGCTTTCTGCATACAGGTCTTATGTCTCCTTAGGTAGGTTTATTCCTAGGTATTTTATTCTTTTTGTTGCAATGGTAAATGGGAGTGTTTCCTTAATTTCTCTTTCAGATTTTTCATCATTAGTGTATAGGAATGCCAGAGATTTCTGTGCATTAATTTTGTATCCTGCTACTTACCAAATTCATTGATTAGCTCTAGTAGTTTTCTGGTAGAGTCTTTAGGATTCTCTGTGTATAGTATCATGTCATCTTCAAACAGCGACAGCTTTACTTCTTTTCTGATTTGGATTCCTTTTATTTCTTTTTCTCCTCTGATTGCTGTGGCTAAAACTTGCAAAAATAAGTTGAATAATAGCAGTGAGAGTGTGCAACCTTTTCTTGTTTCTGATCTTAGTGGAAATGGTTTCAGTTTTTCACCATTGAGAATGATGTTGGCTGTGGGTTTGTCATATTTGGCCTTTATTACGTTGAGGTAAGTTCCCACTATGTCTACTTTCTGGAGGGTTTTTATCATAAATGGGTGTTGAATTTTGTCGAAAGCTTTTTCTGCATCTATTGAGAGGATCATATGGTTTTTCTCCTTCAATTTTTTAATATGGTGTATCACATTGTTTGATTTGCATATATTGAGGAATCCTTGCATTCCTGGAATGAACCCCACTTGATCATGGTGTATGATCCTTTTAATGTGCTGTTGGATTCTGTTTGTTAGTATTTTGTTGAGGATTTTTGCATCTATGTTCATCAGTGATATTGACCTGTAGTTTTCTTTCTTTGTGACATGTTTGTCTGGTTTTGGTATAAGGGTGATAGTGGTCTTATAGAATGAGTTTGGGAGTGTTCCTCCCTCTGCTATATTTTGGAAGAGTTTGAGAAGGATAGGTGTTAGCTCTTCTCTGAATGTTTGATAGAATTCACCTGTGAAGCCATCGTGTCGTGGGCTTTTGTTTGTTGGAAGATTTTTAATCACAGTCTCAATTTCAGTGCTTGTGATTGGTCTGTTTATATTTTCTATTTCATCCTGGTTCAGTCTCGGAAGGTTGTGCTTTTCTAAGAATTTGTCCATTTCTTCCAGGTTGTCCATTTTATTGGCATAGAGTTGCTTGTCGTAATCTCTCATGATCCTTTGTATTTCTGCAGTGTCAGTTGTTACTTCTTTTTCTTTTCTATCGATTTGAGTCTTCTCCCATTTTTTCTTGAGGAGTCTGGCTAATGGTTGATCAGTTTTGTTTGTCTTCTCAAAGAACCAGCTTTTAGTTTTATTGATCTTTGCTATTGTTTCCTTCATTTCATTTTCATTTATTTCTGCTCTGATCTTTATGATTTCTTTCCTTCTGCTAACTTTGGGGGGTGTTTTGTTCTTCTTTCTCTAAGTGTTTTAGGTGTAAGGTTAGGTTTTTTATTTGAGATGTTTCTTGTTTCTTGAGGTAGGATTGTGTTGCTATAAACTTCCCTCTTAGAACTGCTTTTGCTGCATCCCATAGGCTTTGGGTCATCGTGTTTTCATTGTCATTTGTTTTTAGGTATTTTTTGATTTCCTCATTGATTTTTTCAGTGATTTCTTGGTTATTAAATAGTGTATTGTTTAGCCTCCATGTGCTTGTATTTTTTACAGGTTTTTTCCTGTAATTGGTATCTAGTCTCATAGTGTTGTGGTCAGAAAAGATACTTGATGCGATTTCAATTTTCTTAAATTTCCCTAGGCTTGATTTGTGACCCAGATCCCCTGGAGAATGTTCCATGAGCACTTGAGAAGAAAGTGTAATCTGTTGTTTTGGGGAATGTCTTATAAATATCAATTAAGTCCATCTTCTTTAGTGTATCTTTTAAAGTTTGTGTTTCCTTATTTATTTTCATTTTGGATGATCAGTTCATTGGTGAAAGTGGGGTGTTAAAGTCCCCTACTACGATCATGTTACTGTCGATTTCCCCTTTTATGGCTGTTAGCATTTGCCTTGTGTATTGAGGTGCTCCTATGTTGGATGCATAAATATTTACAATTGTTATATCTTCTTCTTGAATTGATCCCTTGATCATTATGTAATGTCCTTCTTTGTCTCTTGTAATAGTCTTTATTTTAAAGTATATTTTGTCTGATATGAGAATTGCTACTCCAGCTTTCTTTTGATTTCCATCTGCATGGAATATCTTTTTCGATCCCCTCACTTTCAGTCTGTATGTGTCCCTAGGTGTGAAGTGGGTCTCTTGTAGACAGCATATATATGGGTCTTGTTTTTGTATCCATTCAGTGAGCCTGTGTCTTTTAGTTGGAGCATTTAAGCCATTTATATTTAAGGTAATTATCGATATATATGTTCCTATTACCGTTTTCTTAATTGTTTTGGGTTTGTCATTGTAGGTCTTTTCCTTCTCTTGTGTTTCCTGCCTAGAGAAGTTTCTTTATCATTTGTTGTAAAGCTGGTTTGGTGGTGCTGAATTCTCTTAGCTTTTGCTTGTCTGTAAAGGTTTTAATTTCTCCATCGAATCTGAATGAGATCATTGCTGGGTAAAGTAATCTTGGTTGTAGGTTTTTCCCTTTCATCACTTTAAATATGTCCTACCACTGCCTTCTGGCTTGCAGAGTTTCTGCTGAAAGATCAGCTATTAACCTTATGGGGATTCCCTTGTATGTAATTTTCCCCCTGCTGCTTTTAATACTTTTTTCTTTGTATTTAATTTTTGATAGTTTGATTAACATGTGTCTTGGAGTGTTTCTCCTTGGATTTATCCTGTATGGGACTCTCTGCTTCCTGGACTTGATTAACTATTTCCTTCCCCATATTAGGGAAGTTTCCAATTATAATCTCTTCAAGTATTTTCTCAGTCCCTTTATTTTTCTCTTCTTCAGGGACCCCTATAATTCGAATGTTGGTGCATTTAATGTTGTCCCAGAGGTCTCTGAGACTGTCCTCAATTCTTTTCTTTCTTTTTTCTGCTCTGCAGTAGTTATTTCCACTATTTTATCTTCCAGGGCCCTTATCCGTTCTTCTTTCTCAGTTATTCTGCTATTGAGTCCTTCTAGAGAAGTTTTAATTTCATTTATTTTGTTGTTCATCACTGTTTGTTTGCTCTTTAGTTCTTCTAGGTCCTTGTTAAACGTTTCTTTTATTTTCTCCATTCTATTTCCAAGATTTTGGATCATCTTTACTATCATTATTCTGAATTCTGTTTTCAGGTAGACTGCCTATTTCCTCTTCATTTGTTTGGTCTGGTGGGTTTTTACCTTGCTCCTTCACCTGCTGTATGTTTCTCTGTCTTCTCATTTTGCTTATCTTACTGTCTTTGGGGTCTCCTTTTCGCAGGCTGCAGGTTTGTAGTTCCCATTGTTTTTGGTGTCTTCCCCCAGTGGCTAAGGTTGATTCAGTGGGTGTGTAGGCTTCCTGGTGGAGGGGACTAGTGCCTCTGTTCTGGTGGATGAGGCTGGATCTTGTCTTTCTGGTGGGCAGGTCCACGTCTGGTGGTTGTTTTGGGGTGTCTGTGGCCTTATTATGATTTTAGGCAGCCTCTCTGCTAATGGGTGGGGTTGTGTTCCTGTCTTGCTAGTTGTTTGGCATAGGGTGTCCAGCACTGTAGCTTGCTGGTCATTGAGTGGAGCTGGGTCTTACTTAGCATTGAGAAGGAGATCTCTGGGAGAGCTTACATCGTGTGACATTATGTGGAGCCGGGAGGTCTCTGGTGGACCAATGTCCTAAGCTCAGCTCTCCAACCACATAGGCTCAGGTCTGACACCCTGCCAGAGCACTAAGACCCTGTCAGCCACACGGCTCAGAAGAAAAGGGAGGAAAAAAGAAAGAAAGAAAAAAATAAAATAAAGTTATTAAAATAAAAAATAAAACTAATTATTAAAAATAAAGAGTAATAAAAAAAGAAAGAAAGAAAGAAGAGAGCAACCAAACCACAAAACAAATCCACCAATGATAACAAGCGCTAAAAACTATACTAAAAAGAAAGAAACAACAACAAAAAAAAAAACGACAGACAGAACCCTAGGACAAATGTAAAAAAAAAAAGCTATACAGACAAAATCACACAAAGAAGCACACACATACACACTCACAAAAAGAGAAAAAGGGAAGAATATATATATATATTGTTTCTCCCAAAGTCCACCTCCTCAATTTGGGATGACTCGTTGTCTATTCAAGTATTCCACAGATGCAGGGTACATCAAGTTGATTGTGGAGATGTAATCCGCTGCTCCTGAGGCTGCTGGGAGAGATCTCCCTTTCTCTTTGTTCGCACAGCTCCCAGGGGCTCAGCTTTGGATTTGGACCCGCCTCTCCGTGTAGGTCGCCTGAGGGCGTCTGTTCTTCACTCAGACAGGACGGGGTTAAAGTAGCAGCTGGTTCGGGGGCTCTGGCTCACTCAGGCCGGTGGGAGGGAGGGGCACGGAGTGTGGGGCAAGCGTGCGGCGGCAGAGGCCGGTGTGACGTTGCTCCAGCCTGAGGAGCGCTGTGCGTTCTCCCAGGTAAGTTGTCCCTGGATCACAGGACCCTGGTGGTGGCAGGCTGCACAGGCCCCCCCAGAGGGGAGGTGTGGAGAGTGACCTGTGCTTGCACACAGGCTTCTTGGGGGCGGCAGCAGCAGCCTTAAGGTCTCATCTCTGGGGTCCCCGCTGAGAGCCGTGGCTCGTGCCCATCTCTGGAGCTCCTTTAAGCAGCGCTGTTAATCCCCTCTCCTCGTGCACCACAAAACAAAGAGAGAAGAAAAAGTCTCTTGCCTTTTCGGCAGCTCCAGACTTTTTCCCGGACTCCCTCCGGGTGTGGCGCACTAGCCCCCTTCAGGCTGTGTTCACGCAGCCAACCCCAGTCCTCTCCCTGGGATCCGACTGAAGCCCGAGCCTCAGCTCCCAGCCCCGCCCGCCCCGGCGGGTGAGCAGACAAGCCTCTCGGACTGGTGAGTGCCGGTCAGCTTCGATCGTCTGTGTGGGAATCTCTCCGCTTTGCCCTCCGCGCCCCTGTTGCTGTGCTCTCCTCCGCGGCTCCGAAGCTCCCCCCCTCCACCACCCGCAGTCTCCGCCCGCGAAGGGGCTTCTAGTGTGTGGAAACCTTTCCTCCTTCACAGCTCCCTCCCGCTGGTGCAGGTCCCGTCCCCATTCTTTCGTCTCTGTTTTTTCTTTTTTCTTTTGCCGTACCCAGGTACGTGGGGAGTTTCTTGCCTTTTGGGACGTCTGAGTTCTTCTGCCAGCGTTCAGTAGGTGTCCTGTAGGAGTTGTTCCACATGTACATGTATTTCTGATGTATTTGTGGGGAAAGAGGTGATCTCCACGTCTTATTCTTCTGCCATCTTGAAAGTCTCTCTGCAAATTATTATATATAGGATGGATAAACAACAGGGTCCTACTGTATAGCACAGGGAACTATATGTAATATCCTGTAATAAGCCATAATGGAAAAGAACATGAAAAAGAATATATATATGTGTATATATATATAAAACTGAATCACTTTGCTGTACACCAGAAACAAACACAACATTGTAAACCAACTATACCTCAATAAAATAAATTAAAAATAAATAAATAAAGCAGAAAAGCTAAGTGACATTCCACATACATATGGCCTGATTAAATAAGATAAACGTGGGGTTGTTCTAATTCACAGAGGTTCTTTATGAAGGCTTTACTATCTCCTTGTTCTTCTTGTGACCCACGAGTATTGCAAGCAAACACCAAAATGCTAAAGACGGCGAGTAATTTATCGGTGCCTACTGCAGATTAGAATGTAGCTAGGTACCGTAGGAGAGCGTTCTGCAGAGGGACAGCAAGAACTCTGTTAGGTGCTGTGCATATGAGATCTTCTGTTTTCTGGAACGGTAAGAATATGGAGTAAGGTGGAAATTTTTTTTCTGGGGGCTGTATGTGGAATCAATAGCGTGATAGTATATTGGGGAGAGTGGGGAGGGTGATAGTATAGTGGGGAGAGTGGGGAGGGTATTTAAAGGGCTTTTAATTCACCTCTGAGGTAGAGAGTCAGTCCATAGAGAATTGCAGAGGTGAACTTTAGGAGATGTGGTATTTTAATGTTTTTACCTGGGGTGATGGTGTTGTGGATAATAGCAGTGTTAATAATAATAATAATGCCAGTAGTCCTAAGAGTGAACATTTATTGAGAGTTTACAGTGTGCTGGGAGTTGGGGTAATTGCTTAGCATGCATTAGTTGACTGAATGCCTACAGCACCAACCCTGTGAGATAACTACTGTTATTACAATGAGGAAGCTGTGGCTTAGGGTTGAGTGAACTGCCCAAGGCCACACAGCTTGCTCAACACGGAGGCTGAACTAGATTCTGGAGCTGAACTACATTTCATTCAAGTGATATAAAGACGAACAACAGACAGTGCTTTTGAGACTGAAATGAATACAATGTGAAAATGGCCGAAAAAATAACATCACGATTCCAATTTCTTTCCAAATGTCTTTGTTTTAATTGTTTTTCATCTCTTTGATCGAGGGTTAGCAAGGCATTGATGGGCCAGATCTGGCCTGCAGCCTGTTTTCATATGGCCTGTGACATAAGAATGGTTTGTACATTTTTATTTTATTTTTTATTTATTTATTTATTTTTTTGGTTTGTACATTTTTAAATGGTTGGGAGAAAACAAAATCAAAAGAAGAATGTTTTATGACTCATGAAAATAGTATGAAATGCAAATTTCGGTGTCCATAAATACAGTTTGGCTGGAACACAGCAAAGCCCATTGGTTTAGGTGTTGTCTAAGCTGCTTTGGGGTTAGAACGGCAGAGCTGAGTTGCTGTGGCAGAAACTATTGGGTTGGCCAAAAAGCCCATTTGGGTTTTTCTGTAAGATCTTGTGGAAAAACCCGAATGAAATAAATAAAACAGTTATTATCTGGATCTTCACGTACAAAACTTGCCAACTCTGCTTTTTGATTATTCGTGATAAAGGAGTTTAGAGCAAGGGCTTTGACTTCAGGCTGCTCGGTTTGTATCCCTTACTTGCTGTGCAAGCCGGGAAAAGATGGTTTGACTCTTCCTCACCTCACTTTCCACATCTGTGAAATGGGAATGATAGTACCAACTGAGTACCAACTCAGTCCTCAGAGGACTGAGCTCTTAAATGAGATACTCCATGAAGGAGTTTAGAAGAATGTCTGGTACATGGTAAGTGCTCAAACAAATGTTTGTTAAATATTACCCTTATCATGCTACTTATGATAGATATTAATTGATCTTCTAACACCTAGTAGGCCCACCACTGATGAGTCCAGTTAAGGAAAGCGGTCTTCGCGCATCTCCTCAGCCTGCCTTGCCCCTTCCCTTATCAGAGCTGGAATGGTTTCCTTGGGTCAGGAGCTGGTGAGACACAGATAACGAATCTACACCTCCCATCTCTTCAGTTACTGCTGGCTCTAGCCTCTCTGCCCTTGGCTTTGAGCTCCACGGTTTGGGTGGGTGTGGGAAAATCCCTGTGGATTTGGAGACTGAAGCATGGCTCGGTAAGTCTGTTCATGACCCCAAAAGGCTAGGAGGCTTAGAAGGCTTTGCTTGGGTCTGCAAATTATACCGAAGGAAGTGGGCTGGCTTATGGGAGAGGGGTGGGAAGCTGTTTCTAAGAGGTGACTTTTAGGGTGTCCATCACCAGCTGGGCCATACCAACTTTATTGACTGTCATTCTTCTTTTAGGAATTCATTACTTCATCAACAGAGAGTGTGCCTGAGGGGACTGGGGTCTAGGAGGAGGGGACACCAGGAAGAAAGAAGGGGATGTGGCATACGGTGAAGAGAATGTAGACCAAGGTGTTAGCAGCAAAGCTGATTTCCTCCTAAGAGCTCCCAGGACAGGACCTTTCTAGAGCATTTATGAATCTGACCCTTAAGCAGGTAAGGCCCTGACATGACTATTTCAAAGCAGGGCATTACTAACTAATTAGTCATTTAACTGGACATTATCACAAAGCAGTAGTGAAACATTCTAGTTTCTTTCTCAAAACCCACAATCTGTATTTGTCCAGTGGTTTATTCTGTGTTTTTTTCTTAGGGAAATTACACCAGAATGCAATTGGGAGACAGGTTTACAGGTCCTAGCTTGCGACTCAATTACTAACCTTCAAGCTGGCTCTGAATTTTTGTCAGTTAACCCTCTTCTTAATCTTTAAGGAGATAAGGGAATTGTAGCAGAGTCCTGATGGTTAAATGCATGGATTCTGGGTTCAAATCCAATTTATAACCACTTTTTATTGTCATGATGCTGCATAAAGAAATTCACCTTTCTGTGCCTCAGTTTCCCTGACTGTAAAATAGGCATAATGGTAGTATGTCACTTTGAGGTTGTTGAGAGGATTAAGTGAGCTGATTTAGAGGGATTGCCTAGAATGGTAAGTGTTATCAGGCTGTTTGTTAATGCTGCCTTATTACCTCCCAAGTAGTGTCATTCTGCTTAGCATGGAGTATATTATCACAGTGAATCCAGACAGCAGCCCTCTGAGATAGGTTTTAGTCCAATAGATGAAATCATGGTTCTGCAAGGTTGAGTAACTTATTTAAAGCCACACAGCTGGTGAGAGAGTTGGTTTTCAAACCCAGTCTGATGAACTGCAGAGCCCAGGCACTTTCTGTGCATACCCTTGCCGTTCTAAGATTCATTGATCCTACACTTAGACTGGGTCTCATAATGCAAGCTATGTTAATTACTTGAATAATTAATAAGGTCGCACACTATCCCTTGAATGTTGTCATGTAAAGTATTTGCCTTACATTCTTTATATTAAGGAGTAAAATATGAAATCGAAGAGCGAATGCTGTTTAAGATTAAGCCACATGACTTTTGGGACTACTTTTTTAGTTTTAGGTTTCTTGTTTTTTTTTTCTACTTCCAGGTACTCAGTAGAAAAGCTATAGATATTTTATTTCTTATCTCTCTCCTCTGAGTGCCAACCAAGCGAAGCTTAGATGAGCTTGTAAAATCAGAGTGAGTGTGTGTGGCCGTGTAGAACACGTGATTGGATGTTGGTGGAGGTGGGAGTGGGAAAAGAGAAAAATGTAATTAACTGTTACCAGAGGGAAAAGGTGAACTGGGTGGAGGTTCAGAATGATTCAGCTGGATCTTTGACTCAAGTGTCTTAATGAGCTTCTGCAACGCCTCCTGACAAAAATTGGGCCAAGGAGACGATATTTTGTTCAGGGTGTAACCACTCTGAGCCTTGATTACGATTTAGAAGCAGCGGCTGCTATCTTGCAAAATGATGATTCACAGATTGAAAAGCCAAGGGGAATGGCTCATCATAACTGGAATGTTGGTTTAGGACTCCAGATGGCACAAGCTTTAGCTGATTACCCTATTAAGAGTTAAAAAAATAATAATAAAAAAAAGATTTAAAAATACCCAGGAACTAAACTGCATTCCAAAAGAGGGGAAAAGCAGATCAGAAGGTAGAAAAACAGATCCAAGTAGAGGGAAGCAGCCTTTGTTAGAAAACAGTCCAACCCAAACAACAAAAAACAATGATGGCAATAAGGACTTGTCTTCCTATGAAAATAATGGATTCAACGAGCACTTGGGAGTCCACAGGGAGAGGTTTTAAATCACTGTGAACCTTGCTGTACTTATAATAACCTATATAGGGTACTGAACTTGGGAGACATCCCCTGCTATTCATTTTTAAATAAGCTAATTTTAAAATATCTTATTCCATTTGGTAAATATCCAAAAGAGAAAAGTGAGATGGTCCTACTAACCAGAGTTGGTTTTCTAAAGTAAAACAGTTGTGTTAAGACTTCTGTTAAAAAAGCTCTAATGGTTTGCAGTTGCAAAATAGAGTCTGGGCTTATTAGCGTGACGTATAGATCTTAATTTTATTTTTTTAATTGAAATATAGATTTACAATGTGGTACCAATCTCTGCTGTACAGCAAAGCGACTCAATTATACACATGTAGACATTCTTATATAGATCTTGTAAAGACTGGTAGTGGCTGGTTTTTTGTTTTGTATCTTATCCCTTCTTCCTTCAAACTCTATGCTCTAATCATTCTGAGGTATTTGGCTTTTCCAGGCCACAATAAGTGTTCTTAAGCTTTTAGCCTCTCCACACATTATATTCCTTCTGCTTGGAATGTAATTCCCCATTTTTCCCACCTGAGAAACTTCTATTTTTCTTCAAGAGCCAGATTCTGACCCTTCCAAAGAATGTGTGTTTTGGCTGCATTTGTTTCTATGCCCATGTAGTAATTTCCCTAATCATACTTTCTGTGGTTACGTAACAGTATACATATATCAAACTTTATTTAACCTTTTCTCTAATGGGAAGTTGCTCTTTTTTTCCTTTTGTAAATATATCACAATAATTGACCTTGTACATGAATCCTTCTTTGCTTTACTGATACTTTTTTAGGAAATAATTTTTAAAGTAAAATGATTGGCTTGAAGGGTTTTAATACTTTCCTACCCTTGCTACGTATGTCAAATTGCTTTCTATAAAGTTGCTTTCTATAATGACATTTCCTTGTCTACTAGTAACATAACAGTACTTGCTTCAAGAGATCTGCCTCGACTCTGGGTCTCACTTAAAAAAATAAAGATAGAAAAAGAAAAATTTTGCTTATTTTGTAAACAAAAATGATGTTTATATTTAATATTTATTTCTCAGACTAGTAGTTAAGCCAAAGTTATCTTTCTATGACTAGTGAGCATTTGTATCCCTTGTTTCATGAATTGGCTTTTTTCCCCCCATTTTCCCATTTTCCATGGCACGATGCGTATTGCAGCACTCAAATAGGACAAAAACCACAAAATCTATTGAGCTCTTATGATATTCCAGAGACGTTGCATTATCTTTCCTAACAACCTCAGGAAGCAGGCGCTAAAACACACCCATTTTAAAGATCAGAAAGTTGCAGCACAGAGAGTTTAAATAATTGCATAGGGTGATGTAATAAGGAAGGAAGGTGGAAGAAATACAAACTCCAGCAGCCTGACCTGAGAACCTTCACTCTTATCAAATTAAATTGCTTTACTTTTCACCATTGACACTGTCATTTATGTTTGGTAAAAGTCATCCTTCTTAGGTGTATAGCTCCTTTCGCGTTGAAAATATATGGAGTCATGCAATCATCCCCATAGTCAAGATACAGAAGAATTCTATTGCCTAGCACCTTCTAGATAATCTCTTCTTCTCCTCCACTCCCTGGTGACCACTGATGTGTTTTGGTTAATATAGTTTTGCCTTTTCCAGAATATCACATAAAGGGAATCATACAGTATACAGCTTTTTGAGTCTGCCTTCGTTCACCTCACATCAAGCTTTTGAACTGTGTCAATAGTACATTTCTTTTTATTGCTAGATAGTATTCCATTGTATGGATATAACATATTTTTTTGCTGTGGCTTTATGTTTATATTCGTGTCCCTCGTTACGATCTGTGCTGAGAGCACAGACGGCATTCTGTTCACCTTCATGAGCTCCAGTCTTGACACAGCACTTGGCACAGAGCTGTGGTCTGTAGATTTCCATTGCATGGATGAAGCAGTAAAGGATCACGGTGAACGATATACAGTCTCATCAATAGAAAAAGACGTGAATATCATCCAAATTTTAGATATTGTCATATGCCAATTAACCCAGGCAAACAAAGGAATATAATTTTTAAAACTCAGTGAAGCCTGGACTACAGGGAAATGTACATGATTATATGACGGCCATTGGTGGCATTTATAAATTGCATTAATCTTGCTGGCCACAAACCTGAAATGGTGTAATAAGAGATATACGTTTTTCTAGACCTAGAGCCAGTCGTCTGATTGTCAGACATGTACACAAAAGAGAAATTTGAGTAGAGATATTCATAGCAGCACTATATATACCACCCTATCCAAAAAACCTTCAAATTAGGAAATTTGTAAGTTAACTACAATATTACAGAATAAATGAATACTACGTAGATTAAAAATGAAGATAACAGGACCGTTGTTACTTACAAATGTATGAAAATAAGGGCGATCAAAGTGATTGAGGATTGGTAAGGTTCTAGTAATTTTTAAAATTTGTAAATACTTCAGCTTGTAATTAAAGAAATATATCCTGCAAAGTTCTTTCCCTAAATTATATTTGTATTTATAGGTATCCCCACACATTTTTATTAGCCGCATTATACTCAAATATTATTACTAAAGTAAGATAAAAAATCTCTTTGTGGCAATGACAATTCTGATGTTAACGTAGATAGCTCTGTTTGAACAAAAGAACATTGGGAACACAAACCACACCATCTGATGTTGTGGTGAAGGAAGTGACTATCTGTATGAAATCAAAAGAAAATGGAGTTAACATTATAGAATTTTCAGATCAACTTCCTTATCTTCTTACTACCTCTTTTCTCATACGTATGTTACCTCAGTGACCAGAGATTTTGTGTAGAATAGTTTAAACAAATTAATTGAATATGTATTTTAATCCAAATAGGACAATGTCATATATTTTCTTCAAAAGTTTTCATGATTGCTTGAATATTTGTTTTCTATTTGATTCTAGGTCCTTCCTCTTTCTTGGAAGACTGTGCTAGTTTGGTGAGTGCCATTCAAATTTCTTCTATGTAGGAAGCATTGGAATGACATTACCTAAGAAAATTCATGCTAAGGGCCACAGGCTGTATGAATCTAAATCTGAAATATCTGATGCTCTAGCTCTATCCTTTTTATCCTCTTTCTTTCAAAACTTGTTTCAAACATATTAAAGAGATTTTTGTCTATTCTGGTGCAATCCATTTTGACGCTCATGACTGACTGTCAGATTAGTCATCTGTTTTGTTGATAATTACTTTTGTAATATACTCTTGTATGGAGCTAGTAGGAATCTTTCAAGTCCTTCTCCTAAGAGATGAGAAAACTAAAGTGTTGAAAATGACTCGTCCCACTTAAAAGAAGGAGCCCCAGATTAGGGAGCCAGAACATCTTTGGTCATAAAGTCCTGATTGGTTCTTGGTAGGGCATATTCCACTCTGCTTCCTGTCAGTAAACATTCCAGCTCCTTGCTAGATGGAAATATAATGACAGTCTGTCCCTGTTACATGAGAGTGAAGGGAGAAAGATGCACAATGAACCATAATTCACAGGAGGTTAGGATGTGAACACTGGAGAGATGATGATACATCCTACGTAGACTTTTTGAGCATCATTTGACTGCTAGTGAATGCACAAGGGTCAGGGGTAATTGAAGATTTAAGAAGAGCAGTGTTTACCCAAGGAGTTCAGAGCTGAAGTTGGGAGACAGTATATACACATGCCTCAACTTCACAATATTTATCTACAACGTTCCCCAAAGTGAAACTATTGCACATCCATTTAACAACTACGTTGAGAAGGGATGCAGAGTAAGGACTGCCCAGAGTAGATTCCCTTCGGAAGATTTCCTGAAATAAACATGATTCATAATATCCAACATAGCAGAAGGGGCAAATACTTCAGGGTGAAGAAAAGTATGCACAGAGGAAGGGAAAGTTACTTGTTGTTTTTTTTTTTTAATTTATTGAGTGCATATTATATACCAGGCACCATAGATGGTACTTGGAAGCAGGAGTAACTGAGACACCATGATGAAAAATTGGTCCTTTCCTGAAGGAGATTTCAAGCTACAGGAGTGTACAGGCAAGCAGGAGGCAATTACAAGAGAGTGGGAGAAGGTTCAATCGGGCTAAGTGTAGGGTGCTAACCACTTTTCAGAAGAGAGTAAATAGGGAATTCTCTCAGGAGACCTTATTCTAAGTTGAGGCTTGAAGGCAGCAGAGGGGGTGACCTAGGTGAGGG
This sequence comes from Delphinus delphis, assembly GCF_949987515.2. NCBI lineage: Eukaryota > Metazoa > Chordata > Mammalia > Artiodactyla > Delphinidae > Delphinus > Delphinus delphis. The sequence goes on from NC_082684.1 coordinate 155,331,657, forward strand.
AGGCCCTGGCTGCCGTGGGAAGGAGTTTGTATGTGTGGTTCATCTTACATCTTCCTTGCAGATGGAAACGGGGAGTCGGCGAAAGATTGTAAACCAGGGAGGGATAGCATTAACTTTGCATCTTAAAGAAATTACTCTGGTTGCAGAATGGACCATGAATTGGAGCGACGCAGAACTGAATTTGGGCAGCGTAGTTAAAACACTGTGGCAGTCATCTAAGCAATGGGTGGGCTAACTCAAGGTCTTGGGTATGGAGGTGCATGGTTCAATGAGATGGAAAGGAGACAGAATTAGCAGGAAGTAGTTCATCTTGTGGAAGAGTAAGGCCAAGGGTGACTTCCAGGTTTTGGGTTTTGGCCACCATGTGGATGGTTACACACATCCTGAGATAGACAACATGGGAAGAGTTGTAGGTTTCAGGATGGGAGGCGTGAGAAAGGAAGAGATGACAAGTTTAGTTTTGGTTTTCTGAAACCTGAGATTCTTAGGGGCCATCCGAATGGAACTGTCTCAAAAAAAAAAGTTAGCAATTAAGACAGTAAAGATCTCAAGTTATGAAAAAAAGGCACATGGCTTTGCGGACTATGGGAAGGATATGGGAAAACTTGGAAGAGATATGGAACCAAATTATGGATTCAGAGATGTTTTTTATGCTCATGCAGGAGCTATGGAGGAGAGAGCTTAATATTTTCAGTGTGCTGTTTTATGTGAATCCCCAAGAATCAGAGTGTTAGTGGCGCTTAAGGAAAAATTTAAAAGGAAGTAGTAGCGAACATCAGGCCCAAACCTACTGACTAGAACAGTGAAGGCATTTCATTTTGGTGCTGTCATTAATTTCACTTCAATCGTTAGCTTCTAGGTAACTTCCAACTTTCACCTGTAAAGTGAGAAAAACCATCTGATCTACAGCACTGTTTAACAGGGATCACAATCTACCTTAAAAGAACAGCAGTCATGATCATTTTAGGACTTCTCCACTAGATTTGATATGGGATTTCCAAAGGTTGTGTTTCCTTTGCCTAACAATGGACATTCATATTCATAAGGTAATTACCTTTGTACAAACACCTTGAAAGATGTTACATCATTTGACTCTCACAGTCAATCTAGTGAAATAGGTAAGAGAGTTGTTATTATTCTTTCAGTTTTACACATGAGACAACTGAAGTTAAGGTAGGTGAAGTGACTTGTCTTAGACAAGTACGTGGCAGATTTAGAGATCAATTTCAGGTGACTGAGCCACAAATATGATTATAATCTTTTAAAAAAATTAATTAGTTAATTAATTTTTGGCTGCGTTGGGTCTTCATTGTTGCACGCGGGCTTTCTCTAGCTGCGGTGAGCTGGGGCTACTCTTCGTTGCGTTGCGTGGGCTTCTCATTGCGGTGGCTTCTCTTGTTGTGGAGCACGGCCTCTAGGTACGCCGGCTTCAGTAGTTGTGGCACACGGGCTTAGTTGCTCCGCGGCATGTGGGATCTTCCCGGACCAGGGCTCGAACCCGTGTCCTCTGCATTGGCAGGACTCTTAACCACTGCACCACCAGGGAAGTCCCTGATTATAATCTTTACAACTACTCCCTAACAGTCCCTGCCTCTATCTGTGTATTCAGATTAAATGATTTCAGTAGATCAGTGAAACGATCCAGATTACCTAGTACAATCAACATCGATCACATGCAAGGCAACACGTAAGGCACTGGACAGACATAAAGACACAGAGGACATCTCTGGGAACTGGAAACCTACCTGAGACATATAAAATAGAAATGCCAGGTCAATTAAGTAGTAATAGAGATACACAGTAATTGCAATAATCCAAGAGATTTTAAAACGTGTGGAATGAATGATCAGGACTCTAGGGGGCTTCGGAGAAGAAGCCACTTGTAAAAACGCCATGGAGGAAGCATGACTTAAATTTAGCTTAGGAGGTGAGCAGAGAGAAAAGGGATAGCACCTCGGGCCAGGACACAGTGGAGACAAAGGCAAAGGGTGGGGAAGGGGAAGGCATTCTTGGCAGTCAGTGGACCAGGTTGGCGGGAATAGATGGTTTATACAACAATGCCATGTTGAAAACCTTGTAGAGGTCAAGTGGGCCAGATGGTAGTGGCTTTTGAAATATCCATCTAAGAGAGTCAATAAAATTTTTTTTTCCCTGAATTATTTTATCAGCCTAGTTTAAAAATTAGCCATTCAATTCAGTGAAAGACTTCTGAAATGCCACTGCACTAATTGATTAATTTGGTCAAATTGGCCACTTTGGTTCACTTTCCTAATCACAGTCTGGGAAAACCTTCAGGTTCTGGGTGAGATCAACTTCCTTTAAGTACCAATGAAAGTTTAATATTGAATGGATGTGCTAGTTTCTATTGTCACTAAGGTTTTCGAAAAGCAATTTACCGAAGATGTTTGGAAACTATTTTATCTGCTAATGGAGGCACAGACTTCAGACTTTTCTTGGGACTTCCCTGAGAATTTCCTTGAGGTTAGCTCTCCTTACACTCACTGGGATCAAGGAGCAATACCTTGAAATCGGCAACTTTTCCATCAAGGGAAAGCAAATGTCGAAAGCTGACCGTAAAGTCACAAAGCTTAGGAAGCCTTTGGCCTCTAGTTACAGAAACACACCCAGCAGCTTAAGTCACTTGTTTAAAACAAACTAAGAAACAAACCCATAAACAAACCCCAGTATTTAAGGAATTTAAGCCTGAAGTTATTTAAAATCTTATCGAAACCACTATCAGGAAAAGATGACAAAAAACGCTGTACATGTTTACTGATCACTCCAGTCTCTATTAACGTCTGGCAAATTATATAGCCAGTAGACACCTTTGCGTTATCTCTTAGTGATATCAATGATATTACAACATTGAGGATGGCTTAGCGTGAATGGTGACGAGAAGCTAAAAGCTTCTGTACTGACACGTGATTATGTAATGCTCAAGATGTGCCCAAAACATCTAATCCTGATGAATGAGTTCTGAGCAGTGAAAAGGAAAATGCGTTATCTGTCCTGGGTCCTGAGATGTGCATCAGGAAACACAGTTCGTGGGTCCACGGGAGCGGTCGTGGCTGGTGGTACTTCTTTGAAAGGAAGACACTTCCCAGCGAGACAAAGGTTTCCCTATCACTCGACGAAACTGAGTCAGGTGCTCTTTTGCAAGTAAATGGAGTCAAAGAGGCAGCCATATGTATAAATGTCCGATCCTTTTGACTCCATGGAAGAGGTAATTTCCACTTCCAGAACACAGGCAGACTCTAAAGAAGGAAGGATTTCTTTCAACTCCAGCATGAAGTGAAATTAAAATCTGAGAATAGCCAATTTGAGGAATTGTTCCTTTAAAACACTACTCTATTTTTTTTTCTTCTAACAGATCTGGGTCACATAATACAGGGTAATAAAAGATTTTTGACTTGAGTTATATAAACAGTCTTTCGACTGTAGCTGGCAAGTAGTAATTCTGAAGAAAGACATTTATTTCTTGATATGTTGATAATATGATGAATCTTTATTGGCTGTGGGGATACGTTCTAAGCATATTTTCATGTGCAGTGGCCCCCCCTTCTCCACGGTAGGGGTAAGTTCCAAGACTCCGTGGATGCCTGAGACTGTGGGTAGTACCAAATCCTTTATATACTATGTTTCTTTCTTACATATATACCTATGATAAAGTTAAATTTATAAATTAGGCACAGTAAGACATGAACAACAGTAACATAATAAAATAGAGTGAGTATAACAACACACTGTAATAAAATTATGTAAATATGGTCTCTCTCTCTCAAAATATCTTCGTGTACAAATGTAATGCCTTTTTCCTATTTACTAAGCGCATCATGCCCTGTGGTCATAACTTTTGCAGTTTGGGATGGGATGGCAAAACCAACAGAAATTTCTCTTTCCCTTTTCACAATTTCACAGATAGAAGATTCATTCTTATGGTTGACCTCAGTGTATATTTTTCTTTCCTTATTGAGAGCTTTCATCTTTTCACTTAAAGGAAACACTTTCCAGCTTCTCTTTGGCATATCCAAATTGCCAACATTGCTACTCTTGGGCTTTGGGGCCATTATGAAGTAAGATAATATAATTAAATATGTTATCTGAATCTCATCAAAAAATCTTGTGGGTAAGTGGTGGTATCCCCAATATACAGGTCAGGGCAGGGGAGGCAAACCTTGGAAAGCCTTCATAATCCACCCACGGTCACACAGATGGCAGATGAGGGAAGGGGATTCCAATCCAGGTCTCTCTGGCTCCAAACCTATACTTCACCTATTATGCTCCAATGGGATGTGATAAATTATGGTTGAGTAAGAGCCATTAAAGTCCTAGATGCAGTTGAAACGGGCATCAGAATGGCTGACGCACCTCAAGCTGTACCAGGTCCTGTGCTCTGCCTCTAGGACCTCACTTATTCTCTTCAACATCCCTGGGGTTCTTATTATTCTTCACATTTTATAGATTTGATGAAGATGTGCAGAGAAGTGAAAATGTTTTGCCCAAAGTTGCATAGCTGGCAGGTGGCAGAGGCAGGATTGAAACCTCATTGAGGTCTGCTTGAGTCCTAATTTCTGAACCCATTACTTTCTTGGTTGGAAAAAGAGCCAGAGGATGTGAGAGCCAAGGGAAGAAATCACTACTGTAGATGAAAATGTAGGAAAGCACATGTGACTGGAGTTTGAAGTCAGGCTTCACAGGAAAGCTTGTGCTGATCACCTGGCCCCAAACGCTCTCACCCTTAGTCCAACTCCCCGTTGGGAGACAAAAACAGTTCTGGACAGCCATACCACCTCCACCGTGGTTCTGGAGCTGCCAGACCAGGAGAGATGCAAGAGGGCCAGAAAGGCTGGGGCAAGGCTTCAACGATAACCAGTGACCTTCTGCCCAGAAGGAAAATGATCAGAAAACTGCTCATCCCCAAGCCTGGAAAATGCTAATAATTTGGCTAGAAATAGTTCTAAAATTGGTGGCTACCTTGACCAGTTCACTAAATGTGATCCAAACATTTTAAATGACTTGAAATCTTGGTGGCGTTAGTGTACTTCATTCTGTGATCATAATGGTTTACTCTTTTTTTTTTTTTTTTTTTGCGGTACGCGGGCCTCTCACTGCTGTGGCCTCTCCCGTTGCGGAGCACAGGCTCCGGACCCGCAGGCTTAGCGGCCATGGCTCACGAGCCCAGCCGCTCCGCGGCATGTGGGATCTTCCCGGACCGGGGCACGAACCCGCGGCCCTTGCATCAGCTGGCGGACTCCCAACCACTGCGCCACCAGGGAAGCCCCATATAATGGTTTACGCCTGATGTCAGATTGTTTGCAATCACCCTTGCATACAAGGTGTTTTTCTGCCAATATTCTTTCTCCTTCCTAATTTGGGCTTCCAACTTGCTGGACTCTGAGAAATCAGATAAACATGGTTGTTAGAACTGCATGTAAAATAGAAAGCAATAAGGCCCAAGTGACTGACCAGCAGCAGGGTGGATGAAAATAAGTTCTGACGGGGACTCTTTGTAGCTACAGAGATTTGGGGAGGCTGGGTTATTAGCTGCACCCTAAATGATGGTTTTCCTGAGGATGTACTGAAAGAATTCATTAGGTCACCTCCTCTGACCCTCTCCTGTTCTACACGAGGAAACAGTGAATCAGAGCTAATAACAATGGTTCATATTTATGGAGGACTTCCTATGGTCCAAACAGTATTTTACATTCTTATCTTTCACCACAGTCCTATGAACCTGAAACTATGATTATCCTCCTTTTCCAGATAAGAATACAAAGGTAAGAAGGTTAAGTAACTTGCCCAAAGTTACACAGCTATTAAGTGATTGAGAAAGGATTCAAGTCAACGCAACTTGGCCAAGAAGAGCCCTTGAGATGATGGGGACACTTGAAGTGACTGGTCTGAGCTCAATCAGGAAATCAGCGAAGGGAAAAGATTAGGATTAGGGTCTTCTGATATCAGCACGGGGTGTGTACACTGTGCCCGGATATCTAAGTCAAGTGTAACTACGTGTAACTACACACACACACACACACACACAGACACACACACACACACACACACACACACACATGGTCATGCTGGCTTACAGATCTTTCCAGGGTGCTTTTCCATATCACTGCTTTCTTTTCCCTCATCCCCTCTTCATATCATCCTGTGATAATTCTCAGCGCGGGTGTAGGGCTGGGATAGGGATTTGGGCTGTTTAGGACTCTGCTCTTTGGCAGAATTACCCTGAGGATAATGATTAGGGAACACTTTGGAAGAAAAAAAAAAAAAAAAAACTGGAGAAACCACCCTGAGTATCAGTTTCACGAGGGACCAAAATCAGCCTGTAAAAGTTTTCATCAAGCTAGTAAATTCAAATATTTTTTAAGAAGTTCTTTCCAACCCAAAGTCAATCAGCAGCTAATTAAACTCTTCCAGTCTTTCCCAGAGCTTGATCAGAAGTCTCTCAAGATGTCACCTTATTTCTTTGATCACATTCCCAAAACGAAAGGCAGTATTCAGGGTCGTCTTCCTCCACCGAGATGGTCAGCGGTGTCGTATGTGTCATCAGGCTTATTGTGCCAGGTTAAAGCTTATTTGTCAGAGTAACTGGCAGTTAACCACCATTCACATTTCTTTAGGAGCTTTTATTCATAGCTTGGAAGATCCTTATTGCATAGGATGGTTACCACTCTTGAAGAAAATTACACTTAAGTTAGCAACTCTGCAAGGTGTCATTCTGTCAAATCAATATTTTGCATTTGCATTGTGCACTTACTTTTCATTTAATAGTGTTAAAATTTTGCCAGGGTTTCCAGTAGAATATTTCTTTGGTCAGTTTTAGGATGTATGCAGGACTCGTGTTTGGTATTTCTGGTCTCAAATATCATTGTTTGTATTAGAAAATGTTAGTCTGATTAAGCAAACCATACCAGCTTCGGGGATAAAAACGTCAGTGAAACATCTATTGAAATCACCTAGTGAATTAATGCATATAGTTCTTTTTTTGGGCTTATGGGCTGTCATATATTATATGTTATAGGAGGGAGACGGAAAGATTTTCTTCTGTCCTGCTGGAGTATATTGCCTTTCTTAAATGGGAACTCCTGTGGCCCCAGTGATATGCTCTCTTTTGCCCATCACTTCAAAAGTTTGCAAAAAAGTGGTCGATTCAGTGTGGCTGGTAGTAGCCTAGATCACGCACAGTCACAGGAGCATTAGAGAACCGGTCCTTGGTTGTTTCATTTGTGGCCCATTTACTCTTCTTTCCCCTCTTTTTCTACCTTGTTCAGGTGACATTTGCACCCAACACACGGTTCAAATGTGCATAAGGGGCTGGTTCCTTAAAAGGAAACATTGCCTTCTAGAATGCGTTTGTGTTCATTTCCTTATAACTCCTATGCATGCCCCACAGACACGCATGCATGTACAGACACACAGATCCGTTCAAGCATGCCAACACACAAACATACAGACACGGACAGAGTCACATTGTGCCACATACATGGACACATACAGACACAACTTATGAAGAGCTACACAGACCTATAGGTATAGACAGACACATCCTCAGATAGATACATCCTCTGACAGACACTGACATACCTACAGATGGACACATATATTTGGACACATGCATATACAGACACATACAAATTTAGACAAACAAATACACAAATAAAGACAAAGACACACATGTGTATGCCCTACCTATTAATTCTATGTTGGTCACAACTACTCAGTGAAACTCATTGCTCTCAGTGTTAGAAATGGTAGTAGTAGTCAGAAATCAGGATGTATGAATTAGGTCAGGTGTAACCCTTTACCATTTGCATTCTCCATACCATGGTATGAGAAATACCAGCCTCTAGGATTGCTCCTGGAAGCCAGTGACCTCTGTGGTCATGGAGAGCAGAACTCCAGCTTTGTTTCAGGAGCAGCACAGAGAAACTAGGGCCAGAGCAATGAGACAAACACCTGGAGAGTGAGCGGTTGCCCTACCCCCAGCTTCTCTCTATGCAAATCTTGGAACCACATTCCTTCTCTGACGGGGGGCGGGGGGGGGGGGGCGGGAGGGGAGAGAGGATGAGAGGAAGAATACACAGTAAAATGTGCTCTCAACGTTCTCAAGACACACGGACTTAGGTTACTGAATCGTAAATGTATTTGGATGGGCCTTATCTAATTATAGCTACATGGCTGTAACTTTCTTCTTTCAATGAGCGTGCCTATCCGAGTTTCCATCTTTGTATCTGCTCTAACAGATCTTTCTAAAACAACTTTCACCATCACCCATAAATACTTCCTTTGAAAGCTGATGATTACGTCCAGGGAGTATTAGTTTATGCATTTGCTATTTCTCATCTGGAGTTCTGTTCAAGGTATCATGTCATAGCATCGTGGTTTGTTTTGATGGGTGAGTGGGAACTTGGATTTCCTTTCTGAAGTGAGAGTAGATATCTAAGGGCAAGATAGATCTGATAGTAAGGAAGACAGGGAAAATACCCAATAACAGTTATAAATAGTAGCTTCCCCTTATCCATCATCTATCCTGTATCGGCCTCTGTGCCAGGAGTTTTACACCATTATCTTAATCCTCACAACAACCCTACAAGGCAGGGTAGCTATTTCCATGACGTGGATGAGGAAACTGGGGCTCTCCATACTTCTTGGATATATAGCATAGTTATTCATAGGTGGCTTCAGATGTACAAAATTCGATCCATGAATTTAGATTCGCAGACTTTAATTATGGATTTTGGGAAATCACTCCTCAACTCAATCTGCCACCTTTTCCATAACTCTTTGTATTTACAGTTTTTACCTGGACCAGATTTTACAAGTGTGTTGACTGAATGGGACTTTATTAAGCAATGCTCCTGTATTGTTTTCAGTGGAACAATAGGAATTAAGAATGTAGAGCTGGAATCAAGCTGCCTGGATCCCAATTCTGACTTTGCCACTTACCTGCTGTGTGACCTTGGGCAAAACAATAAACTTTTCTGTGCCTTAATGTACTGTTCTATAAAATGGGAGTAATTATAGCACCCAGCTTATGGATTTATGACAAGTCCATCTGGGCGAGATTCTCAGAACTGTGCTTGACATGTAGTAAGCAAAATATTAAGGTCAGTTATTACTATTTTTATTTTCAGTCACAGTTTTGGTTCCTCATTTCTTTACAAGTTACTGGAATGTCCTGCTTCCAAATTTAAATGTGAAGAAGGAAAAAAATAACATATATTTTCATACATGTCTTAAGAGATGGAATGCTAAATTGAGAACATATCTCAAGCAGCACTTTCATTATCCAAGGACTAAAGAAAAAGCGTTCATGGTCCTAGAGGGCCCCTCGGTCTCAGAGAGCCAATCAGCTGGCTTGTCTGGCGGAGCCTGGGAGAGCAGTGAAAGCCACCGGAGTGGTCAGGGCCATTTCATTGCTTTTGTTCAGTGGGATGGAGGTTGACCAACTAGTAGCCTATGGCAATAGGTTAGTCAAATGGAGACTTAACTCAGAGACCGACCATCATAATGTAACAAGAAAAATGAGCAAGGCATTTGAGTGGCAAGGTTGTGTGCGTGGGAAGCTTGTGAAGTAACTGGTGTTCTAACTTTATTGCACTATTATTTCAGTGAAGGGAAAGAGCTCTGGGACAAGCCAAGATAGAGCTCTGAAACAATACGTGCTTATTGTTCTTTTCTCTCTCTCTCTTTCTCTCTTTTTCTTTCCTTCCTCCTTCCCGCCCTCTCCCTCACCCTCTCTTTCTCTCTCCATCCTTCACTGCTTTGTCCCTCCTTGTCCCTTCTCTTGTTACTGTTTTTATCATGGGAAGTCTGCTCTCCTGCATTGGTGAAGGCCGCAGAAACGACCTTGGTAACCCATGCATTGTAGGCAGCTCCAAAAGCATAGGTTTCTATCTGCTGCAGGATTAAAGAGACATTCCTGTCAGCACCGAATTGTGAAAAACGTATGGTGGATAAATTGTCGGAACACATTAAATCAGTGTTATAACAAGCGTCGAATTGTGCAGAAAGTTTGGGCTAAAATGGCTAGACATAACAAAGGAAGTTTAAAAAAAAATGACAGGTCGAATGTAGTCTTCACTTCTTCATTAGCTTTGTTTTTGCGAATCTGCACTGACTTGTTAGAACTACCATTACGGTAATATGGGAATGGTATACAAAGAAAAACAGAGCATAATTATTCAGTGTGCTCAGAGATTTCTTAAACACCCCCGCCTTATGCTTCAGATAGAAGTCAGCAAATTCATCCCCAAACATTTTTACAGGAAAGGAGTAAATCAAACTAAACAAATTAAAAACCCAACAAAAGGAAAAATAAACACCTTTTAATGTTTGTTTCTGTTGCCACTTCCTCTATGGTGATGACCTCATCTCGAAAGCTTTTCATTGGTTAGAGAGTATTTTAAACGAATTAAGGAGAGTCAGGAGCAATAAGATGCTGGGTAAATTCTTAACATCAGAAATAATTATTGTCCCACCTCCAAAGTCCTTCAGATCTTCAAATGCTCACAAGCTATGATTTCTTTCTTTCCCAGCGATCTCAGGAGCCTGTGATCTCACTTTTCTCAGAATCCTGCAGGATGTACTTATCATTTTAGTTACACTTAAATTGTAGACCTTTCATGTGTCACTCTTTTTGGTGAGTCTTTCTCAAAGTCTCATTTGAAATCTCATCTGCTCATGGAGATTTTAAACACCTTGAAGGATGGGTGGTACCTTATACTGATTTTTGTACTCCTGGCAATCACCTACATACAATGATCAGTCCTCAATGGGGTTTGATGCTTGAGTGATGGTACATTTAGACCTTTTTTGTGTGGGTTTGAACTCAGGATGGAGTTCTTTTCTGGGGGCTGCATGGTTGCCACTTACTGGACTTTTCTGTTCTCCACAAAAGGAGGATGAGATGCTGAGTCTGATTCAACCCTCCTCTCTCCTAGTGGTGTGAGATGCTGGGTCCCCCGTTTGAGTCAAACTTCTCTCGTCCTAGTGATGTGATGTCTCCGTAGACAGCACTGTTTACAGTCGGAGCAATTCCCAGTTTGTTTTACTTGGGAGTCCAGGAGAAATTACGTTCTTGCCTATAAATTCTCGCTGGCTTTTACAACATTGCCTGGCTCACACCAGTGGCCTGGTTGGGGTGGGGATCGGGAAGTGTGAGCAGATGAAGACTAAGCTCCTTGGGCTCCTGTCTGACCTGCTTCCCACTCTCCTGCAGCCGAATCCGGGGAAATGAGACAGAGGCAGACATAGCTGGAGGGTTAAACCTTATTCTCACACTGAGGCTCTCTGGAGGTCTTCAAGTATTCTTTCTGTCTAGAGGGAAAGAAAAAAGCTAGAGAGGCAACTACAGCTTCTTTTTATCTCTTTTTGGAAACAGAATTAAGATACTACCCTTGACTTCAACCTATGCACACCATCTGGACAATTTTCCAGACTCTAGCTTTTAATTTTAAAGCCAATCTTTGAGTGGGAATGTTCAATCAAACACAGAGCTAACGAATAAGCAAACAGACAAGGCTGAATTTATCACTGAGTGTTCAGGTCATCTGCTAACCGTTCCAGGTATCTGATTCCAAAGCAAACATATCATCTAGCTATTAGGATCCCCTAGAGGCATTTAAGCTAAGTGAAAGGGCAAGCAAAGATCTGTGGTACCGATTGCCACTGCAGTCAAAGTCACTAAAATTTCTGGAGGTGGAAATTTCATTTTGTTACTTTCGCATTAAATTATTCATTATGGCTTTTCACTTGTGCAGTTTTATGGAAATGACAATTATTTAATTGGATATACAGATAAAACTAATAATTATAGTCATTACTCTTCTCTCCCTGATGGCTACTGGGTCTTTCCGGGCTATCCACCAGCCTCACTGATCCTATACAACCTTTTCCAGCACCCGTGGGCATGTGCAAGTCGGCCAACTGTGCCTCAATTTCTTTCTTCGTAATAAGGTGATATGAAGTCACTGATTTATTTAATATTATTATCTTTTTGGTGCAGAAAACAGAGTTGTATGATGATTAGTGGTAGTAGCAACTTATTCAGAAGAATACGCTGGGAAAAATATTTAGAATAGTAATTGCATGACGTGATAAAAGCTTGTTTATCTCCACCCCACTACTTCAACTTTAGGTGTACCTGGTGGAGACAGGGGATGGAAATAAACCTCCTCTATTACAGTAGAGGAGCCTGTATTACACAGAGTTTGAATCAACTGGCTCAACTGAACTAACGCTTTTTTTCCCCCCACTTGTTTGTTTTTTAAACTAGTACATAGGCGGCCTGGATGACTTCATATTCTCTATAAAAACTCAGAGTTATTAACCATTGAGGTGTGTGGGGAAGTTGGGTGCAGTTTTCTCAATCAAAAGGTAAAACTAACGTAACTTTCATGTTACTATATTTATTGACATTTTGTGGCTTCAAAATGAATATTATTTTCAGCACAGAAGAAGAGAAAGCACTATGTTTTTGTGACTGCACGAATCCATCTTACTCAAAGTAAGTTACCCGCTTTTACCTTTAGAAGTTGTATTCTTGCATGTCTACCCGGATATCTGCACAAAGACATAGTCTTCTTAGGTTCACATCTTTATGACATATTGAATTCACTGCATTGGGATGGATTCTAAGAAAATGCTGAGGAGCTCCTGGATAATTAGATACCGTTAGGTGTTGAATAATTTTTCTCTTTCATTTCACATTATTGAACAATTTTTTGACTGCTACGTTTGAAAATTTTGATCCTATCTACCTCCCTAAAGCTTTTGAGATAATTTTTAAAAATATTGCTGTATGTATGTTTGAGTATATTCAAATTGGACGCCAACTACTGGTTGTCTAAACCTATACACCAGACCTCAGAAGGTTTCTAAGGAGAGGGATCACCGTGTTTTGGGGGTGCTATGGTACAGATTCCTCTCTCTATTCTTCTTGGACATTTTGTTTTTCAATATGAAATCTATTGAAATTAAGCTGGGTTTCCCAAACTTGCCCAACATAAGCATCACCTGGGAAACCTTAAAAAATGCCTATGCTTAGGAGTTTTCTTTAGAGATTTTGATTCCATAGGTCTAAGGGCAGTGCTCAGGAATATATATTTTTAAAAAGCATCCTAGGAGGTTCTTAGGCTTAAGCAGGTTTGAAAACAGTGCTACTGAGCAAAGACCAGAGTCCTTACATCCTCAGAAATGAGATAGTCACACAGAATTTAGCTGATTAATTGAGTTAGCTTAAAATAATTTTTAAATAAAAAAATTAAACATTCTACACGTGTCATAAAATTGGGGAAAAAATTCTTTCCTTTTGATCTTTGCAAAACCATAAGTTCTTGGAAGGATATCCACTGACAGCATCAGGAACTATACAACCACACAACTTTGATTCTGCCTACAGTTACTATAGTCGAAACAGTCCCAGACTGGATGTTAAAATGACCAAATTCCCTCAATCATTTGCCTCGCGGTCCAGACATCTTGGCAGAAACAGACTCAATGGTGATTTTAAATTTTATTTGATACTATTATGCTCAGTTTATCATCAAAAGCATGGACACTGGGAGATTTGTTTGCATAATTTTTAATCCCTTGTGAAAATCTAGAATTACTACGGTGAAGAATAGAAATGGCTCTGCCTTCCTGGGTGACCTATACTGAGCTGCTGTTTCTCTCTCCTTAGCCCTCTATTGTGAAATCGTGGCCAAGCTTGTTTTTCCTGCCTAAGTTCACCACAGCCAAGCCCACGTGGAGAGGAGATTAAACCGACTTCCTTAAAGCGCACAGAAAAAGTTGACTGGCTGTTTTCTTCTCAATTTTCACAATTTTATGAGTCTTTAATAAGCATTTTCTCAGAGCTTGTCAGTGTCTGCGTGTTTTAAAATCATTTTTACTAGCGACTTCCAAAACACACCCATGTTCGAAGTCTGTGCTCTCAGCCATGTTTTTGCAGGAGATGTGTAACCAAAGATGCAACGAGGAGAGACAGCGTTTCACTTTTTTCCTGGCTCTAAACCACAGGGAGAAAACAGGAGGCCTTGCCTGTTTCTTCCTGTTTGGGGTTATATAAGTTGTCGAAGTAATGTGGTTCCAACATGCAGGTGCTTTAATGTCATTTTGTTTCCATACAGAAAGCCTCCTCAGAGATACGGTTTATGGTAAACCTGGGAAAGTAAATTCTCCAAGTCATAAGAAGGATTGCATGACTTCAAAAAACAAAATGAAACAACAACAAACTTTTCAAAACTTTTTAGAAATGACTATGGAATTCTAGTTGCTGAGAATAAATTGGGCACTGGGATTTTTCTGTGCAGGCGCATGACAAATTAGTATAATGATATAATGATTTGTATACATCTTTTCTTTGCGTGGAGGGTGTTTAATTTACTGAAATGTAAGCTCGTGATTAAGATCTAAGACTTTTCATTAATAACTTTCTGATTCTTCAACCCACTTCTAGAAGCAATCCCTTACCTTTGGCCTGCTGGAGCTCTCTCAAAAACTAATTATCACAGTTCCAAATGAGTTCCGAATATGTCATTATTTAACCCTTCTCTAACTCAAAACATCCGCTAATCGCTTAATTGCATCATTTACTGGGCATTTGAAAAGTTGAGTTTAAAGACCTAATAACCCCCTTTGTACCTTTTTCTCTTTGACGACACTTCAGATACATAACCGTAGGAAATAAAGCTATTAAGGCCGAATTAATAAAGAATAGACTCATGTAAAGTAGCTTCTGTTTTATAAGCTTTATAAGCTTATAAAAAGCATAGACTTTCTCCCCCCTCCAATCAATATTTAAATTAATTGGTTCCTTGCTCATTAAACAATGTTTTCAATAAGAAGCCATATTTTGACAAAGGGAGGGGAAGACTCAAGTTACATAAAGATCTGCTAAATTATTTTTATCATGCATATATATTTTTACTTTATTTTTATGTGTATGAGTTTTTAAAACAAAACCGTAGTGCTACTTTGTGACATTTAGAGTTGAATTTCTTTCTGCCCTCGTGGAACTGAACTTAAAGTTGTTCCTTCCGCTTTGCCTTTTCTGTATAAGGTTATAAAACACATAGTCCAGCAAATGGGAGACCAAGTCACTGAAAAATACCCAATACCTAGAATGAATGAAAACGGAAAATGTTTATTTATGCTTAATAACTTGTTAACTGAGGGAACTGATTTCCTTTATCAAGGCAAAAATAAAAATTCATATTTAGAAAAATGTACTTTCTCTGACTGCACAGATCAAAAGCAAGCAAGACATATATTTTTGAGAAATATCAAATTATGTGCCTGCATCCATATTCTTATATAAAGGTACAATATATGACAAAACAGGTTAAACAAACTTTTGAATTTTTCAGTGCTACTACACGTGCTGTCATGTAAATTAGTATATATTTATTTACTTTGTGCTGATAATATTTTTACTTCACACATTGTAAAAACTGTTTTATATTTGCCTCAAGTTACGGATTTGAAATGATGCAATAAAAAGTCAATCTATATTTTAGTAATTACTCTCTTTTGAACAACTTTTGGGGGAATAGTGTGAGATAAGATCATTTCATCCAAAGAAACATGAATAAAGTAAAATTTCTTACGTGAGGTTTGGTGAGACTTTTTAAAATTAAATAGGGACAGAATCCTTCTATGATGACTTTTAGATCCAGGATACCGCACTGAGATGAATTTTTCTTTTTTGTCTGTTCCTCTTTTAATTAATACTGATCATCACCATTATTATTGAAAAATTGACATTCCTAATACGTGACCTTTTACAGAACTTTCCTTGTACATCAGGGGATGGGCCTGAGTGCTGGTGACCTGTTCTATTGCGAAGACCTCTTCATGTCAGTGTGGCCTGGACTCTGACAGTTTTTGCCTCATGACTAGTGATTCAGGTCTGACTATTCTTAAATTTCTTCTGTGGCAGAACTTTGGAACTTACCTTTTAACAGTTAACATTGAAATAAGGACACTATTTCTTTCCATTCAATCGAACGGGGAAAAGAATGACAAAAAGGAAAATTGAATCAAACTACCTTGTAGAAATTGGGTGATTTCACTGCAGCTGGGATTGACTTTCATAGGATCCTTCTAAGCTCTTCATTGTACGGTGAGGGGAAGGATTTTAGCTGCAAAGCAGTTATTTCTCCCAACATCGTGGGATCTAATAGTTTCATGCATCCTACGAGAAAGACAACGATAAAGATATAATTTGGCATCATTGTAGCCAACTTTACTACCCTTCCTAGTAGTAAACCTATTTATATTTTTCAGTATCTTTGAAACTCAGGTCCAGTCTGTGAGAGTCAATTCCTCAGGCAGATCTTTAGAATAAGCGATCGTTTCCCAAGGCGAAAGGGTCGGACTTGGAGAACTAATTAACCTGTAGTCATAAGCCTGACGGAATGAATCCGAAATGCGAACCACGTCGTAGACAAGGACACAAAATGGAAAGTGTCACCGAGACCAATCTGGTAGCAGTGATTCAACGCATACATATCCACTCATCGCCCCGGACCAAAACACACCGAACCCTCCCAAAAGTTCACTCTCAAGGCATGCACATGAAAACAAAGAGAAACCCAAGACTCACAGTTCATTTGAATTCACAAGGGAACATTTTCGGGATGAATGTTGCTTTGACGTTGCCTTATTGATGCAGAGGGAAGCCAAACCTGTTTTTAATTGCAAAGCCAAATGGTTTATGCATGGGCTCTGCTATGCTTGTGAGAACATGTCGCTTTTATAGCCCCCTCCCCCCTCCCCGAGCACGAGACGAGGCTTGCCGGCCCAGTGTTTGAGCAGGGTCACATTGAAAAGGAGAAGCCTTCAGGTGTTTTTCAAGGGGTTGGGGGGGGGGGGAATGTCAATCTGTCAGAGATGTCACTATAAGTGGATGTATCTGCTTATCTGTTACCACTTGCTAATTACGGATTTGGGCGATAATTGTCATAAATCTTGCCACAAAATGCGCTATCAAATGCGTTTTCCGGGAGTAGAGGGTGATGTGGGGAGAGGGATGGAGGTAGACTCTAAGTTCTTGGGATCAAGAGACCACAAAGCCTGGGCTGTAGAACTGTTTCATATTCCAGTGAATACGCATATTGTTGCATGTGTCAGGTCGCTCCAGGCAACATAGCTGGCATTCCATTATAGGAATGGTGAGTGTACACAGAACAGAGTCTGTCAAGAAGTTTCTCTTCATATGGCCAAAAAAGGCCTTCAGGAATACTCTGTCCTTCTTAGAGCTGTCCTGGAGAGGGCTAAGAAAGAAAACCAAATAAATAACTGATAAAATAAGGAGCAGACCAATCACAGCGAAGTGAGATCTTGGAAAACATTTTGAGATGAGTCTTAAATATTTGTTGTTCCAGAGATGACTTACAGATAAGGAAGACAAAAGCCTGAAAAGAAGGCCCACGGTTCGTGAAGAAAAATGGATGCTTTTCTGCAAAGAGTTGGCAATAAAAGAAAGTGTAACCTAAAAATAGCATCTGCTTCTGTACCCAGTTCTTGAAGGTATTGCCACCACCAGCTGCTGACTCATTAACGGTCACTGTCACCTTATCTCTTCCCAATCTCTGCTCCTTCTTCTCTCATCAGCTCTCATGAACACACACACACACACACACACACACACACACACACACAGCTTAAAATATTAATTTCACACAGTTTGCAACATGAATCCAAAGGCTGAGTGTAAGAAGCCCATCCTCCCCTTAGAGGAGGAAAGAACTGTAAATTGGTACCTTGGGCTGATATTCTATGAAAGACTGAGTTTTCTTAAGGGCAGGACATGGACTTATGATCCTTCTGCCTCAAAGTAGATGCTCACTAAATATTGAGGAATAAAGGATTCTTCCCCGAAATGCCTTCCTCTGAGAAGTAGAATTTTAAGAGACAGTGAGTACCTGGCCATCAGGGTCTCAGGAGCGCTGCTGGACGCTGATGCTTACCACTCCTTGATGTAATCAGGCAAGCAGCTCTTGGCCTGTTAGAAGGGAAACATAGAATTTTTTAAAAATGCAATAAATAAGAAAATGCAGTCCCTACCTATAAATATCCTATGTTCAGATGCAGACCACAGATTCTAAGTAAATATATGCCAATTTCTCTATTGACTCATATGCACATTGAGCAGTAGTCATTGGCCAAGGCTTAGGAGTGACTGATTCGTACAGCTTCAAAGCAATAGGAGCCTGGAGCAGTCTAGGCCAGCATCCAACACAAAATGCTCTTGGGTTACCCACCCTTTTGCCCACTGCCCACTCTACGCACATAGATTGGTTTAACTGTGAATAAGAACACTGTCATGTGCATACTTTGCCTACATCTTCCTCCCAGCCTTGAATGTCCACCCTTTACTTCTCATCATAGACTAGAACTACTTATTTCAGGCTCCAGCTCTTCCATGAAATCTTCTCAATAAGAGAAACAAGGTGGATAGTCATAGCGCTTAGCCGCTTCAAGGAACAGCCTTCTCTAGTCTTTATGTGCTCTTAACTAGACAGTCAAAGGATGCAACACTGATTTGGAAACTAATAAACTCCTTGAAGACAGGAATAGCAATACATATCAGTTACTCATTATGAATCTAAAAAATATTGGCTAATATTATAGAAAGGCCATGCGCTCTCTGCAGGGTAGTATTATCACATGTATTTAACACAAGGAGGAAACTGAGGCTCAGAAAACTTGAGTGCTTTGGCTAGAGGCATTTGCTAGAAGCCAATCTAAGAATCTGGTCTGTAGAAGTCTATACTGTCATTTATGTCTTCCATTTCCCTCTGACATAAGTGGCATGATAGACTGAGAAGTGTCATGGGAAGGAAGAAGGGGTTTGTTGTTTGTTGCTAGGACATGTTTCTTAGGTAGAATCAAATTATTTGCCCTTGTATTTAGTTCAACAGAATACGGAAAAGACAAGAATATAGTTCTCTCCTCTACAATTAGGGACTAAGGGAGAATAGATTTTATTATGTATGTTGGGGGAAGTGCATGCAGGTGGGTGAGCAGGTGGGCATTGGGAGGACGAGATGTAAATTAGTTTACTGATGTCGGTGATCGGCTGCCGTCTGCAAGGCCCCATGTTCAGGGTCTGGACGTGACAAGATGAATGACACCAGTTCCTCGACTTCATCATCCAAGAGCTACTAATGGTCCAGTGAGGAAGGGAAAATGCAGGAACCAAGCCAACGTCGAATAAGAAGTGATGTAGTGAAGCTCACTGAGGACTCCCGGAATACAGAGGAAGGTGATTTAGTCCAGCCAAGGTGAGGGAGGTGTAGGGAATGAAGTAACAGGTATGATGGATCCAGTTGCTTCAAAGCAGTGGGAGGATAATTGGTCTTGCTTTCCCAAACACACCAGGAGTTCCCTGGGCTGAGTGTGACTCAGGACACATGGGAGTGAACTCAAACAAGAAAGGGGGGGGCTTCCCTGGTGGCGCAGTGGTTGAGAGTCCGCCTGCCGATGTAGGGGACACGGGTTCGTGCCCCGGTCCGGGAAGATCCCACATGCCGCGGAGCAGCTAGGCCCGTGAGCCATGGCCGCTGGGCCTGCGCGTCCGTAGCCTGTGCTCCGCAACGGGAGAGGCCACAACAGTGAGAGGCCCACGTATAGTAAAAAAAAAAAAAGAAAAAAAAAAGAAAGGGGGATGCCTCAGAAACCCTCTCGCTCTCGGGCACGTGCAAGTTGTCAACTAGGGCTGCTACTGGGCAGATCCAGTGCAAAATAAACACGAAGAGCCTCGTTCAAAAATCAGGAAAAAAGTGTCATTAAAGGCATAAAGTATAAAGCTTTTTCCCCTTTCTTCTACAGACTCTCTGTCTCCACTGGTCGTGTTGTTATTTGCTATTTAATGTCATTCTAGGTAAAGAAAACATAAAAAATTTAAACTATTAGCATGAATTTTACCATTCATCTTTATATTGTGCAATGCCAGCTTTCAGTGCAAGTATAAGAGCATTTGACCAGTATGCACCAAATTACATAATGAATATTTCATCACTCACATATGCGTATGTAGCTTACTGTTTTTATTTTACTTTTTGACACGTACACATTCTAGCAACATATCTTGCTTACCTTGTACTCTCCTTCAGTCTCTCTGAATTCCGTACATCATGGGCCACAAATTTGATACCGTTTGAGGTGACAAGGGATGGAGGAAACCTCTGCTCACATATATTCTCCATTGTCTCATTGGATGCCACTTACAAAACACCCCTTCCAAGATAAAATTATTAAGATTTCAAGACAGCGACAGCAGAGCCTGTAATCAAGCACAGGGTCCTTCTGAGCATGAGGCTGGGGTGAAGGTACAGCTTTGCCAGCCCATGATCGTAGCTTTCCTGTCAACACAATTTCATCTTGGACAACAAAGCAAGGTCAAAAGATCAAATAGGAATTCTCTGCTCTTTGACTCTTAGGCTGAGAGATCAACCATCCTTTATCTTGCAAAAATCCAAACCAGGAATACACACTGATTATTCAAAAGGAAAGATAAATCATGGCCAACATTTATTAAGATGGACTTGAGCAGGAGACCAGCTAGGTGTGCACACACAGATTTGACCCTCCTGTCCATCCTCTAGGTTTTTCGCCCTGGATGGCTTGAATTTTCCTCCTTGGTAACAATAGGGTAAGGAAAGAGTGAAGGTCTCCTGTCTCTTTTTCCTGAGAACTCAGAGGACAAGATGAGGAGGAGCCTGTGGTATGGGGAAGAAGGGAGATCTAGGAATATGCTACACTGCTTTCCTTTCCTCAAAAGCCAACATCCTTGCATAAGCTGATCTTCCTGGGCTAGATTTCCAACCACAGGCTCTGTCCCAAGCAACTTTTGGTTCAGTTTCCTCCTGGCCAATCAGTCTCTTTAATTTCATGTTCCAGTATACTGTATACATTTTCCTGAGCTTTCAAACCCTCTGGTGCTCAAATCTCAATTGCATTATCCTTGAATATTCCACTTTTTTATAGAAGTTGCCCATTCTCTTCTAATGAATTTTTTCTAGAACATTGATTTGTCCTGGTTTTATTCATCACCGGCTTTGTATTCTGCATTTTGAAGAGGCAGCAGAGTATGATCTTACTCATAATAATACAATTAGTTAATATTTATTCAATGCTTATTATGTGCTAGGCACATTTCTAAACATTTTACATATGTCAAATCACTGAGATACTCACAGGTCTGTGAGGTTGGTATTATAGCGAAAACTATTTGAAGGGCCTTCAGTCAGGGTAAACCCTGGTTCAGCTGTACATCAGCTGGGAGACCATGGGCAACTCACCCTCTCTGTGCCTCAGTCTCTCCATTGATAAAATAGTGGCTGCCTCATCATGTTGTTGTCCTAAATGAGATAAGACCAATCAAATGCTTAGAATGATGCTTGGCACATAATAGCGTTCAATAAATTTTAGCTATGCTTATTATCTATTTTTACTCTTTTTCCTCCAGAAGGGGTTTTCTGTTGAGTGGCTGTGTGCTTCTGGGATAGCTGTGTGATGCTTCTGGGCCTCTTTTTCCTCAGCACCAAAGCTGTAAAAACATGGGCTTCTGGTGAAGATTGAATGGAGGTAACGCATGGAAAAGGCTCAGTGCAGAGCTGGACATTGAGTAAATTCTTGTTAGTGATTATGAGTGTTTTGTTAAGGCATTCCTGCCTCATTCTCACAACCTCATTGATTCTTGACCAAATCATGTTCCTTCTTTTTTAAAATTGAGACATAATTGACATACAACATTGTGTAAGTTAAGGTGTATGGTATGTTGATTTGGTACATTTATGTATTGCAACATGATTACCACCTTAGCATTAGCTAACACCTCCATCACCTATCATTTCTTTTTTTTGTGGTGAGAACAATTAAGATTTCTTCTCTTAGCAACGGTGAAGTTTATAGTTACTGTATTGTCTTGTTGCGCATTAGAGCTCCAGAACTTGTTTATCTACTAGTTGCAAGTTCATATCCTTAATTTTATTTTTCTTTAATCTTTAAAATACTGACAGCATCCTCCATGCAGTCTCCTGCTTAACATTTTTTCTCCCTTCTATCAAGAGTCTGAGCTCTGTTCAGTTTTTCCTTTCACCAGTTTCTTGTTTCCTCCCTTCTCATCAGTATAATACACTTGCATTTTTATAACACCTTGGTCTGGTACCTCTCACCACTCCAATGCTCTGTTTTCTGTTTGGGTCCAAGCAATGAGCTGAGTTTGCAATCAGTAGATGCCTCCAATCTTTACCAGTGTGGTCAGCATTCCAAGGAAGCACCAGGGAGGATGTCAGGGGTGGAGAAGAAGTTTAAAATATCAAAGTGCATTCAAAGGTGATGGTAGGTTTTTAACTTCCTGTCTTTAACTGAGATTTTTCTGCTCAATTTTGAATGTGTGAAATACAATGGTGACCACGAACATTGCTTTACCATCTCTTTCCTTCATCTATTCTTTGTCATCAATATCTGCTATTTCCTCTTTCTTCTCCAAGTTAGGTGCCCCCCCTCTTTTATAAAGTGAAGAAAAAGAAACCTCATTAGATATTTTCCTTAGTTATATTTTGAGGTTAGAATTTCTTTGTGTCCTTAACCAAAGTTTAAGCCAAGAGTTAAACTTTTCTTCTGTCTTTTGAATACTGTTACCAATTAATAACTATGATTCATACATTTTAAAATCCAATTCTTTACATTATATTTTAATCTACTTACCTTTTTTGAAACTCAGTTTTCCTTGGAGCAAAATGGTACAATAACACTTTATTGTGGACTGTGTTTAAAATGAATTAATTCAGGTCTATAAAGTGAACTGAATTCAACTGGAATACTTAAAGGCCACTTTGAGTAAAACTGTCACCATATTTTACAACTTGAAACATAATTCTTTCTCCAGAGCAGGTTAATTCATAGGTAGTAATTCCAGATCACTGGCTTTATCTACATAACTCCTCAGGCCCCATCTCACCTTTTCACCATCTCCAGGCTTCACTTGCTCAGACTTTACCAGCCATGGGTTTGTTGAGTCATCTAATTGAAGGACAGAGAGCCACTTCTTTCCCACACCCCCAAATTTATATTGTTAAGAGCATATAAATATCAAATTCATTACCAATGCACATTTAGGATTTACAAGGCAGCCTCATGAGAATGATATTTACAGCCTTTACAGAGAACTTATATTCAACATATATCAACAGTTATAAAAACTGTTACGATATAGGAGAGCTCTCTCTTAGGAAGCACAGGCCTGGGTTTAGGTACAGTTCACCCAATATTCAATTAGGTGACCTTGTGTTGATGATACTAGAAGTGATAATATCACTTTTAGTATCTTTATAGGAATAGTGTGACAATTCATTAACGTAAAGTATGTGGGTGAAATGTTGTAACTCACAAATGACTAAGCCTATCACAAGTACAATTAGGACCATCTACTGTAATCTATATGTACAAAGCAAATTGAAGATCTGAATGAATTACCCACCCACCCCCTTTTTCTCCTGTCATGCTACCAACTGAGATATTGATCAGATATCTAGGACAGAGTGCTTTAAAAATATTTTTGGCTTGTACTTTCTCAATAAAACCTCAATTCTCTATTTCGGGTCTTATGTTCTATCAGTACCTGAAATATTTACTTCTGGAGTCTTGCTCAACTATTTCCAGGAAGAAAGAGTCCTATAAATGAATTCCGAAGTTATCTTCAACAAAATCTAACTTGTTCTTCTTTACATAATATAAATTCCATTTAGTTGTTAGTTTGTTCTTTCCAGAAGGGACGTTCAATCTAATTGGCCATTTTAGAGTGAAGATTCTTTCCCCAGAGAGGAGAGCAGACCTCTCCTTATCTCTAGTCCATGAGTTTGCATAAAAATAGTGGCAGTACAGCTGCTGGGAGGCCTTTCACGCTCCCCTAAAGGACTGTCCTCTCTGAATGTTGGTGCAGTCTTATCCAGACAGAAAGGCCACCAGAGGACAGGATGTGGAAACTCCCTACTCAGGAAATCTGTTTGTATCCAAGATTTTGGAAACTTCAATATCAGAGAAACTTGTACCAAGACAAGAAAGATCTTAATCATGTTCCTTCTTAAGTTTTTAAAAGCTTATTCTTGTTAGGGATATTGGAAACAAAATGGATACTTCTGTCAACTCTGAAAATGTGTAAAATCCTTTTAATTTTATTTTTTTAAGCAAAGTAATTTTTTAAAAAGGGGGAGTGGGAGGGAAGAAGAAAGAACAAGACTCACCAAATTCAATAAATAGCACAGAGAACTCTGCTCAATAGAATCAATTTTGACAAGATAATTTCAATTTATGTGCAATGAACAGGAATTTGGGGACTAGGTGTGAAGGTCATCTGTCCCCCAATTATGACTAAATAAAATTCCATTGTATGTGTATATATCACAACTTCTTTATCCATTCATCCAAGGATGGACACTTAGACTGTTTCCTAATCTTGGCTATTGTAAATAGTGCTACTATGAACACAGGGGTGCAGATACCTTTTCAAGTTAATGTTTTTGTATCCTTCGGATATATCCCCAGAAGTGGAATTGCTGGATCATAGGGTAGTTCTGTTTTTAATTTTTTTGAGGAACCTCCATACTGTTTCCCATAGTGGCTGCACCAATTTACATTCCCACCAACAATACACAAGCGTTCCCTTTTCTCCACTTCCATGCCACTGTTTGTTATTGCTTATCTTTTTGATGATGGTGGCTGGCCAGTTCTTGTCTTAATTCAAAAACAGGATTCCTAACATTATTCTATTTTCTGCTCATTCTTTTCAGTTGCCCACTCCATCTAGCCCACTCTCTCAACCATCACTTTTCAGGACCCACCCCCAAACCAACTGAAACTGTCCTTTAAAAAAATTCCTAGATGACTCTGATGATCACCTCATCTTTCAGTGTTGTTCCCAATCTTCTTTATTACCATGAGTTTCCACTCCCTGTATTTCATTTACCTGCACCTTCCAGTTATTGGGCAAGGGAGGAAAACATGGCTAGACCAAGTGGTCAGATATCATGAGACAGAACAAGAAGAAGAACGATTGGGCTGAAATGATCATTTCAACAGCTGTGGAATCTGAGAAAAGGAATAAAAGATGGAACCAGCAGTCCACGGAGACACAGAACAAACAGATGATAGAAGCAGACGTCAGGGTACTGATTAGCAGAGATTTCACTTGGGAAAGTAATTTAAGCAGTGGTGGTGGTAGGGTTATAACACCTGCGGTTACTGTAACAGATTTGGGACTATAATTCATATCTAAAGCAATCTCTTTAGCTTGAAGATAGGTCACTCGCAAAGTATTTATTTCTTTGCTGATCCATGTGTTCTATGCCAAGTAATTCTATGCAGAAACGTTCTTTTCACTCCACGTACGTTTGCAGAAGTTCCTGTGTAAACATATTCTTTGTTACACACATGCCTATATTTATAATTTTACCTGTCTACATTTATAATTTTACCTTTCATTTTAACTGTAAAAATTTCAAATGATCCCGGGTCCCACAGCAAGGCTTATTGCTAATACTGTTCTCTGGGTTAATGTTAAGCCACTGACGAATGTTTTCTGGATGCCTCTGTCCAGTCAGCTGTGCACCCACTGAATAGTTGTGTGGTTTAGATTAGATCTCCCCAGTTTGTTGATGAGAATGTCAGGTAGGACAGAATCAAAGGCTTACAGAAGTCTAGAGAGATTACATCTATTGCATCCTTTTTATCTACAAGGCCTGTCACTCTATCATAGAAGGAAATTAAATTGGTTTGCCATGATTTGTTCCTCTAAAAGCCATGGTGGTTGCTACCCAGTCCGTTATGTTCTCCTAGGTGATTGCAAATTGATCATTTTGGTGATTTATCTTAGTAACTTCCCTGGCACTGTGTTTTAAGCTGACCAATATTTCTTTCTCCTTCTTTTAAAAATGGACTTGCATTTACCTTTTTCTCTTCTTCAAGTATTTTCCTTGACATGTATACATTTAAAAAAAAATCATGGCCAGTTGAGGTCCGACAACATATTCTAAAACATTGGTTCATATATTGTTACAATCTGTCATTTGCGTAATTTTCAACAATTGACATTAATTCAGCCTATATTAATTCATTCCATCTATTACTCTATTGAGTCACTTACTCAATGTTTTTTGAGAATCTAGGACCTGAGAAAGCAATAACTATACCAACAATGGATTTATAAGCCCCTTGAGAAATTTATAGTCAAGCGCAGGAGACATACGGATAAAGAGATTATTATAATACAGTGCTGGAAGCAGTGTAATAGGGGTGAGTAAGACGGAACACCTACAATAGGCATTTACTCCAATAAATCAGGGAAGCTTCCCAGAGGAGGTAGTGTCTAAACTGAGTTCTCATGGCTGAGCTGGAATTCGTAGGTGTTAGGGAAAGTGATAGGAAGAGAAAGAGTAGGACAGACAGAAAGGGATTCTAGGCAGAGGGAATCAAATTTACAAAGATAAGCTGTGAGGATGTAGTGAGTTTGGGGACTCATGGCATGGCAGTTCAGTAGGATTAGAACAGAGACTCTCTGCTGCTAGGTACTGGGGAAGCAGGTCTGTGATGGAGGTGAAGAGGGTGGGGCTGGCAGACATGTAGATCTTGAAAGGCAACAAAGTCAGCTTGGGATTCTTCCCGAGAGCCAGGGAGGGTATTCAAGCCTCATTCAGTGAACTTTTAAAAGAGTGCCTATCGTTTTAATAACATGGATGGTCTTAAGTACCAGAAGGAGATAGAACAAAATTTTAGGATATAGTCTCACTCTTAGAGTACCTTGAAAATTACTCAAAGAGTAAGTACTTATAGACACAATACAATTAAAATACAATGTTAAGTCATTTAAGGAAGGGCTCAATAGGTCTCTCAGAGGAGTCACTGGGATTTCAGAAAGAGCAATCTTGAGCTTGGGTTGACCTATTTTATTTAAATTAAGATAAAGTAAGAAGTAACTCTGACTTCAATTATTTGGGAAGGTTCCAAACAGCACACATTCAAATTATAAATGATACTGTATTCCTACAGTTGTTCACTCCCAGCCGCAAACTTAGTTTGCCAATGTTCTTAGTCTCCATTGCCACAGCAGCAACTGAAAAAAAAAAGACAAAGGCAAGTACGAAAAGGGTTATTTTTTTGTTCTGCTAATGATAAATAGTTCAAACCAAGCCCCTGCTAGTTGGAAAAAACAGTTTTAAAAGTCTGCTTGAATGCACTGGAGAGAGAAATAGGAGATGGATTACTAAGCCAGGATTTGGGAGAGGATGAAAATTTAGGGTAATAACCTCAATATTGGGGGTTGTTTTTAACCCTACTGTTTTCCCTTCTTTCTCTCCCAAATATCAAGGGAGCAAGTAACACTTTTGACAGTCTTGCGAGGCTCAGAAACAGGAATTGATGAACAGATATGGTCACCTGTGAACAACTCTTACACTAGTGAAGATCCTGAGGGCTGCATCCTGGGAATATGGATGAATCAAGAGTAGGTTCTATAATCAGAGAAGCTCAGCTTTGTACCATCTCAGTCCACAATACCAGATTAAGAGTTTCCTGGAGTATTAGTGCTTCTGGGCATCTTTCAGACTTGAACAAATAGATCCTTTCTGGAGGAAGATGACATCAATCTTGGTCTTAAGTTTTTTCTAGAACAATCCGAACATGAGGAGATAAGACAACATGAAGGAAAACCAGCAGAGGCATCAGATAACAGAAATAAACCGTGGGTGCTGCAGATCCTGGAGTGTTGAAAGGTAGACGTTAGTGGAGCTTTACCTTCTTTGTTCAAAGAGATAAAAGATAATTGAGAACTTTGATAGAAAACTGGGAAATGTAGCAAGAATTCAAATAAAAATTCTAGACTCAAACTAAAGTATCTGAAGATGATCATATATGGTTTTAATAGCAACTTATTTTTAGGTTAAATAGTGGTAAGATACAGCTGAAAAAAGATAAAAAGGATCATGATGCAGATTCAAGAAGCCCTATGAACTTCAAGTAAGATAACTGAAAGGAAAACCTCACTTAGGTATATCATAAAAATCTTACAGCCAGTCGCAGCCAGAGGGGACAAAAAGGAGACAGGTTGCCTTTAAAAGAATAACAATTAGATTCACAACTGAGTTCTCAATAGAAAAAAACCCCAAAAGACAATAGAATGATATATTTAAAGTGCTGAAAAAAATATAACTGGCAACCCAGGCATCTATACCCTCTGAAAATATCTTTCAGGAGTAAAACATATTTTCAGACAAAAGCGGGGATAATTCATCATCAATAAAACAGCAAGATAGATCTACTTAAGATTGTCCTCCAAGTCGATGGAGTAATCAAAAAGAAAATAGATGTTTTGAATTGAATTCAAATGAAAACTCAAGATAAGTTTGTGAGATGGAGCCAACTGGAATTTAGAGGGAAACTTATAGCATTTAGCAACAAATTAAAAAGAGTTTACACGTTTTTTCAATTTATGGTAATTCCTTGAGTTGTATGTTTGTATTTTGTGTGTTTTCTATATATGTGTTATATTTTGCAATTAACTTTTTTTTTTTAAGTGGTGGGAGGAAAGAAGCTACAAAAAATCAGGAGTATCTTAAGTGGAAGTGACCTTGGTGGTAGATTTCTAAGTAAGCCCTAAACTATCTTCTCCCCACACCAGCTGTTTGCTTTCCACCTCCTTCTGAAATATTACATGTAATTTCACCAATTACAGCTTTATTCTAGCATACTAAGTATCTTTTGTAAAAATGCAAATACCTCTGGTAGTTTGAAGGGCCGTCATCACAAGTCTCTTATTTCCAGATCCCAGAATTCTGCCTAACAAGCTTACAATGATTCATTTTCATTTTACAGGATAAACTGTATAAATGTACAGGATAAATTTCCTGAACTAAACAGGGACTTAGCTGTCATTTATAATATTGTTTCTGTAGAGATTAAATTCAGATTTAAATTCCAAAACAAAGTATTGGAATATGATCTATCTGTCATTTGGAGAATGCATGTAAAGGAGAATTGATAGGATTTGAATTTGGATTAACTGGACTAAAGTTTTATTTCTACAAATTATTAGCTACTTTTACTCTGAGAAAATTGTTATGCATTTATGAGACTCAGTTCCCTCATTTGTAAAATGTGGGTATACATAGCTATCCCCAAAGATGTTATGGGGCTCAGATGAGAGAAGACACTATATAAAGGTGAGAAATAAAGATTTAAATTCATAACAGTAGGAATACAATTGGATGTAACAGATAAAACAGACTAATAAAAATGTCACGTAGGACTAAACCATTACTCCATTTAGCTGGTATTCCACCTCTCACACTGTCAGTATTTTGAGCAATAGCCTCTTCATTAAATCCCTCTATTATTCTCAAAGTCTCAGAAAATATCCGTGGAGTATTTCTCACGTCACTTGTGTAAACCTTTATGAATCGATCATCCATGTTTTCAGCTGAATTCCTAATCTGTAATTTCCACGAGTGAAAAGATAGTGCCTGGCATATAATCAATCCCAAATATTTGTGGAATTTGTTAAAAAAAAAAAACCTCTTCTTGAACCTCTTTATATCTACAACCTGAACAACATCTTGAGATGGAATGATCTAAGTCCTCTCTGCTAACTAAAGTATGTACTTTTATGTGTCCTATAACCACCTTGTATGGATTTAGGCTACTCTCCCTAGAAATAGGATATAAGAAAAGTGACCCACATCATTTGAAGCCATACTGACCATTAAGGAAGGTTTTGAGAATTTTTCTCTGAAGTCCTCAAGCAAGAGGCTACATATATCTCCTGACTTATTTACATACAGTGCTTGGTATTTTTAAAAATAGAGACGATACTTATTGAATGATCATAGACTTTATAAAGTCCTAAGCCCCTATGGTATGATAAAAAAATGTCATGTCTAATTTGGTTCTATTTGCCCATTTTATTGCCATCCCCGGGACACTGGGTGACTCCTAGCCAGGATGAGGAGATGCACTGTGTGTTGATAATCACTTCACACAAGTCAAAGCTTTCTGGTCACTGAGGCAAATAATTCCATGACCTTGTCCCCCTTATCTCAGTGACAACAAAGCCACTGGCAGTGCCACAGACATTCAGAAGCTGGAGAGGACTGGGGGCCACACGGATACTTTGTCAAAATAAAACTTACCCTTTCTAGCAAGAGCAGTAGCTGTATAATTATGTGAAATTAAAATACAAATATTTAGCTTTTCCATTTCTCTAAAATTTCTGTTTCACAGTTTCTGGTGCAAAGCATCTAAACCCATGCATAGATCTTTGAGATGGTTTAAGACGCTCTTCTCCTTGCTGTGAGTGGGCAAAGGAAAGGTGACCATACACTGTGGCTTAGAATCTCTGAAGGAGAGATAGTATCAAAGATTGAATTAGCTACGTAGGCTTTGGGGCTCTGGTCCTGAGAACCATTTGGACAAATAGAAGGATCAATAGAAGATTTCCCAAGTGGTCCATCCTCCCAGGAATTTTCCAGCTGTCTTTACGGAGCTCTTCCTAGAGATCTTTCAATAGGTTATTTAATTTACTATTTAAATTTAAATCAGAGGGGTACTTAACTCTTGGGTCGGGTCCTGACTTTGAGGACTTAATTAATCGAAAGCCAAGACATGTTATATTATCTAGAGCCCTTAAATCCACAAAGGTGTATCTTTTCTACCATATAATAATTTTTTTATATGAGAAAAAAAATCTCGATGTATTGATTACTCTCTCCACGGTGGATAGTTTATTTTTTAGCTAAGGAATGAGAGGGAGCTGGGAGAGGGTATAGAGAGCTGCCTCTTGGGTGGTTATAGTTTTTGCATCTTTCCTGGAGATTTTTATTTTCTGGTTTCGCTCACACTGGCAAAGAAATAACCCGGTTGTGGTTCTATTGTCGTGGGTCCCAAAGGTCAGGATGGCTTGTAGATAGAAGCACAGTTGGTTTCGTGGTGACCCAAAATTATCCTGGACTTCAAAGGACTTCCTCTTCTCTCTGCATGAAGAACTCTTTAAAGAGGTCCTTTTTCCTTTTACAAGGTGAATGCTTCAAAGCACGTGGGAGGAGTATTTCCTTCTCGGTGTTTACCTTTCAAAGGTGAGGAGTTCATAGACGGTTCCCTGTTTGTACAGTAGAATCTAATCACTGGCTTGGAGGCGAAGGCTCTCCTCGCCCCCGTTCTACTGTCAGGAGTTTTCCTGCTCATTTTTCACTTACTGATGCACTAAAGAAGCTGTGCCAGGAACCAAAAAAAGCTTCATTCAATTTCTCTGGAGTATATTTCTGTCAATGTGGTATATCCCCCAAAAAAGAACTCTGTTCTGTTTTCAAAGCCTTGCTTTCTTTCGCAGGATGTTCACTTGAATGACCAGAAATGACAGACGAAGTGGATGAGTGGAGAAGTGCACACATTTTCTCCTGGGCGAAGAAAGACTCTAGAGTAAGGTAACACTGGTCACGTATTCACGTGGATTTATCCATCCAGTTGAGTAGGAACCCTCACTTAAGAAAACCCAGGGATGCTTCCTGCAAGACATCCAAAAGTGTGCAACGTGGGGCAAAAATAGCTTTGGACACCCACTGAAATTGCATTCAGATCCTGTGGTGCATCATTTTATACCATTTATAACCTTATATTTTCTGCCCTAGGAAGCTCTGTGAGGGTGAGGGCAGGAATTGTACCTTGTTAGTCTAGAAATTTCCTTTCAGGAATAGAACAATGAATTGGACTTTAATCGAATTTTTTTTAAAGTGTTTTCTGCATTAATATGGAAAAATCTCTAACTTGTGAGTGAAACTTTACTTTTGGAAAACAGATTAAAAGTATTGGAATAGAGTCTGGTAAAATAAATGATCAATCTTTGTAATATTGTTTAGCAAAAGTAACACATAAATAAAAAATAATGGAGATATATCTATATCTTTCTCTCTATATATATAGATATATATCATGATCATGGTAAATAAAAGAATATCACACTCGGGAAAAACCAATCAAAGAAAACTCACCAAAATGTTAATATTAGAACAATGGGATTATGAACAAATTATTATACATTTATTAGAAAAAAATCAATTCATGTTTAGAGAAAAATAATGTAGCATTATCTTTGGCAATTAATACAAATCTCTGCCTGAGGGAAATTATAAGCAAGATCAAAACTATTTTAGGCAATGGAAACATCATTGCGCAAATTTCTTAAAACTAGGATAAAGATAGCTGTTGTTTATTGGAAAGCTACCACAGTCTAAGTACATTGTTCTATGCTGCATGTAAATGATCTCTTATCTAGAAAATACCTTACAAGGTGAATACTTTAATTTTAATTTCCATTTTACAGAAACTGAAGGGTAGAAAGATGAAGTGACTTGCCTGAGGTCACACCGTGGTATCTGGGGTTGATGACCTTTGACTCTGAAGCCCGTGGTCTTTCAGTGACACCAGAAAGCCACTTTTGGTGTCCGCTCAGGCTTCCCATTGGCTAAAGGCAAACGCCCTGACATTGGACGCCTCTTATAGCCTGACCCCAGCTACCCTCATTCTTACCTTATTTCCCCTTCTCTACCCGTATTCTCTCTCCTGCTCAGCCCCCTTTCCTGCATCGTCTGCAGTGTCCTCCCTGTTTTTCATCCTCATCCAGCCAACTCAGTCTCCGAAGCCATAAACATTCCCGGACCTCTCCAGTTTGCTGGAATCGTGCCTCCCTTTGAATTTTTGATGACTCTACTATTCACTGGGCATCTGCTTTTTTGGGGCTCTTGCATTTTTTCATATCGTTATTCAATATTTTATGTATAAATGTTTCTCTCTACAGCTAGAATTTTCTCTTTTTGAGTCAGGTTTACACATTTCATTTATTTTTGCATTTATCGTGGCACAGCGTAAAGGTTTAGAGAACAGAACCTGGAGTCTGGAAGTCAGTGGATCCAACACTTTTTAACTGTGTGGCCTTGAACAAGTGATTTCATTTCTCAACATTGTAGTTTCCTCATCTGTAAACTGCAGCTAATAATACCGACCACTTCATAGATGAGTTGGGAGGATGAAACAACATAGTAAATGTGAAGCATTCATGAGACATTGAAAGCACCCCTTAAATATTATTAGTATCATCATCATCATTAATGGTAATATTCTTATTAGCCAAAAAAAAAAGAATATAGGAAACTATATAATAATAAGAGAGTAAACAAAACAACCCACAAATCTTTCCTTATCTCTTTAGACCTTTTCAATGTGCATAGGTCTCTTTGTCTTATTCAAAAACTAATTTACAATGGCCTGTATAGCCATGTTACTTAACACAGTGCTAAAAGTTTAAAAAGCATTTGCTACATATTTGCAAAATGCATGTGAATAATGTGGCTACTCTCAAAGAGTAACCAAAGTAAGAGAAAAAAAAAAAACAAACAGAAAATGGGAATTTTTTCTCTTTCTTTTTTTAATCTTTTAGCTGCACCATGCAGCATGTGGGATCTTAGTTCCCGGACCAGGGATTGAACCCACATCCCCTGCATTGGAAGTTCAGAGTCTTAACCACTGGACCGCCAAAATGTCCATCAACAGAGGAATGGATAAAGAAGATGTGGTACATATATACAATGGAATATTACTCAGCCATAAAAAGGAATGAAATTGGGTCACTTGTAGAGATGTGGATGGACCTAGAGTCTGTCATACAGAGTAAAGTAAGTCTGAAAGAGAAAATCTAATATCCTATATTAACACATATATGTGGAATCTTAAAAAATGGTTTAGATGATCTTATTGGCAAAGCGGAAATAGAGACACAGAAGTAGAGGACAAATGTATGGATACCAAGGGGGGAAGGGTGGGTGGGATGAATTGGGAGATGGGGATTGACATATATACACTATTGATACTATGTCTAAAATTGAAAACTTACTGTATAGAACAGGGAACTCTACTCAATGCTCTGTGGTGACCTAAATAGAAAGGAAATCCAAAAAGGAGGGGATATATGTATACATATAGCTGATTCACTTTGCTGTGCAGTGGAAACTAATACAACATTGTAAAGCAGCTATACTCAAATAAAAGCTAAAAAAAAAAAAAAAGAAAGAAAATGGGAATTTTCAGTATAACTTTCTGGTTGGTATTGGAACACTGATGAGTTGAAAAATTGAGGCAGACCTGTGCAAATTAATAACAATAGGTGTGGGGAGGGAGAAGGGGTGATTTTTGAGCGTTGCAGTCTTTTCAAACGAGCAGTTACTTCATTGTGGAGTGATTCACCAGGAAACAGGTAGGACTCCGTTGATATGCTGGCTTATCTATTGGAGTTAGTCAGTGACTCACGCATGTCTCTCTTGGGGTGATTCTAGTTTGTGACTAATGTTTCCAAGCTAATAGATGATTCTCAAACATTTCCCCAAGGATCAAGATGCTCAATGATGCAAACCCATCCCTTGAGAACTTTACTGGACAAAATAAATGACCTAAGCACACTTCTCCCCTGTGTATACTATGAGTGGTACCTTGTAGATGGATTTCAATTTCAGACTCAACATTTTAAAAAAGGTTACAGCCCAAAGTGATTCTGTTTTGACTCAAAAGCAAAACTACCCAGCATCGCAAGAAGACAAGAAAATAGCTTTGGAATTTCTCAGCCTTCAGTTTCCACCTGCACCTGGGTGCATGTGGGTTTGTTCTGCTTAAGGCTTACGCCTGAGGTTTTACTCCATCTGTGAACGGCAGAAGGAAGGGACAAGTTTAGGTTACAATAATGAGTAATGAGGGTGATCAGTCAATTCTCCTGGCTGTTACTGAAAACAGTCAAGTATTTAAAATATCAATCTGAATTGCAGGGGGTTCTTACAATGGTAGACGTACAAGAACCAGAAACCACTGTGCATTCAATCCTGGGTGTGTTTGAAGAACATCAATAGTTGGAGAGCTGTCTTTCCCACGTTAAATTGTTATATTATGCAGAATTGCTTCCACCGTTCCTGTCGATGTGTAGGACGCCAATAACGTAATTTATGACAAGTTAAAAACAACACACATAATACCTCAGTGAGAAAGAACTCACATGACAAATACCCCCTAAACAGAACACATGGGTTTTTCTAATCAATAAAAGGCCAAACG
Organism: Delphinus delphis; assembly: GCF_949987515.2. Lineage (NCBI taxonomy): Eukaryota > Metazoa > Chordata > Mammalia > Artiodactyla > Delphinidae > Delphinus > Delphinus delphis. The sequence goes on from NC_082684.1 coordinate 155,366,814, forward strand.
ATTTCAGAAATAATACCAGCCATCACTTACTGGAAGCTGCTATGTGCCAGATACTTTACGGGACAGCCGATCGTCACTATAGAGCCACCCTCCTAAATGGAGAGTCCGGTGGTGTCACCATTCCATGGCTTCTCATTGTCTTCAGGACATGAACCTAACTCAGCCTGGTGGGAAATGCCCCCCTGGATCCGAATGCTTCTCACCTCTCCACCATCTGGAACCCAGTCTCCTCTCGCCCACTCACTCCACCCTCACCCCTGACCTCTCTCCTGTCTGCTGATCCCTTGCCAGCCACCCCTGTGCCCTGTTCTGACTTGCCTCCCTGCCATGTTCTGATGTCCTCTCTGCTCTTCCCTGGACCCATCCCTCCTTCCTGATGCAGACTTCTGTTTTAGACGCCCTCACCTCTGCAAAGTCTTCCCTGTACATTCCTTCTTTTGAAGAACAGTTGAGGTTTTCCTTCCACATGTCCCTGTAGCTCTTTTATTCCTTTGAGATATAATTGACATCCCACATTGTACTAGTTTTAGGTGTAGAGCATAATGATTTGATGTTTGGACATATTGCAAAATGATTACCGGAATAAGTTTAGTGAACATCCATGGTCACACATCGGTCCATTTTTTTCTTGGGATGAGAACTTTAAGGTCTCCTCTCTGCAGCTGTCAAATATACAATACGGTACTGTTAACTATAGTCACCACGCTGTACTTACATCCCCGGGACGTATTCATCTCATAACAGGAATTTTGTACCTTTGGACCCTGCTCACCCATTTCTCCCACCCATGCTCCACCTTCCTCACTACGTCCTGTAGCTCTGTATTCACCCCCAGCCCCCATCAGAGCACTGGGCACATGGTAACATAACTGCTTGATTTCCTGTGGGTCTGCCCCGCCGTGGCACAGTCTACACAGAAGAGTTCAATAAATATTTGTCAATTAAATGCTCAAAAGAACCCATGCCAGTTAGATATTATCATCCTCATTTTATGGATGTGAAAACTTAAGCTTGGTGAGACTAAATAACTTGTTCTAAATCATGCAGTTAGTACATGGCAAGACTCTGATTGAAACTCAGATTTCTTTGCATGCAAAGCCCACTGGTTTGCACGACACCTCCACTAACCTCTGAGTTTAGAGGCAGCTGGACACACAAAAATTGGTCACGATAAAGCAGTTCGATTCTTCAGAAAACTGATACTCATTTCACAGAGGTAATTTAAATGAGTGAAGGAATCAGTGATGGCTCTATTTCGGGTTAACCAAAGACTTGAAAACGCAGATTGCATCTGATCTGTGACAATACTAGTTCTAGAATTCTAGGAATTCTAGAATCCTGATGGTGGGAGGGGCTTTACAAGAAAAGGCACAGAATTCCTCTTGTGACAGCAGAATATTTCCACCCTGGTCGAAGGCTTCTGCCCACTCTGAACTTGCCACTCCCCACTGAGCAATGAGCTGGACGGTCTCCAGGTTCTTCCAAGTCACCTTGCCAGCTGAAGTGTGCAGCATGGTGCGGGTGCAACGTGATTAGCAGGAACTGAGGGTTTGCACTGTGGAGCACGAAATTGGGGGTGGGGCAGGGTGGGACCTCTTCCCAATGGAACCCCTGATGACCCTTCCTGGTCAAGCTTGTCTTCTAAGGCCACCTCTTTATTCGGAGTGGACAGACTTGGATTTCTTGTTTTTCTTTTCTTTTCTATCCTGTTGCCTCCCAACAGTCTTTTTTTCCTTCCCTTGGGAATTTGACTATAGTTTTAATAATGGTGAAGCAGACAGGGATTTTCAAAAGATCTGTTTCTACGATGCTGCCCCTTCCCTTTTCCTTTTTCCACATCGATGTGGTAAACGTTTGCCTGCCTTTGTGGAGGAGAGATGGGTGGGTCTCTGGACATAAAACATCCTTTTTGTTTTGGTGTCTTTATCTGGGCGTTTCCACGTTGGGGGTGAGACGCAGCACTGCTGTGAGAGTGTGGAAGCTGGGCTGGGGTGTCAGGACGGAGCATCTCGTTAAGTGGAAGCAGCTGTAGTGAGATTCGGGGAGGAAGAGCTCTCCCCGCCCCCTCCCTGTTCTGGCCACCCTCACCTGTGCTCTTGGCTACACTCTGGGCTGTCAGTAGGGTGAAGAGTGGGGTGAATGTAGGGACTCGGAACAGTGCAGGAGTAAGCATTCCAAGTAAGGGTGTGAGTGAATAGTTCTCATATTTTAGTAGGTTTATTACTAGGAGGTTGTTAAAATGCGGATTCCCAAGCTTCCTCCTTATGTTTCTGATTCAACGGGTTCAGTGGGGCCTAAGAATCTGAATTTTAAAAAATACCCCAGGTAATTCAAATATGGACTTATGTTCCAAACTCGGAAACACATTGGCTGTCCCGGCTTTTGATATTCAAAAGTGACTCCGAGGCCTAAAATACTCATATGACCTTACACGCTTTTCTGGAACGCAGGAAGTTACAGTCTATTAATTAAACAATAGCATTTAAATTAAAATATATACAGAGAACAAAAGACCTATTTTTGTACATCTAAAGCAGATATAATTTATCTTATTGTTGAAAGTTCTACGGTAGTGTTGTGCTTTCGCTCCAAATAATTGGCATTGTGACATTCTACTATCTTCATTTTTTAATGGTTTAATATGATTTTTCTCCCCTGTTTCAGCTTCCTATTTAATCTGCTACTGCCTGTTAAATCTGCTTCCCTTCATGGCAAAGACTGAGGCTGCTTTTGTTAGATTAAACAGTCTTTTTTTATCTGACCCAGCTTCCAGCTTCATCTACTTAGTTATATCATTGGTTGGGTAACAGAAATTGCCAAGATGTCACCCAGTGGGAAAATCAATTCACGAAAGAAGGCCGAGCGCGGTGCGTTTACTATAGGGCGTCTCTTTTTCTTTTTCCAGGCATATCTATCTCAGCACACCTGGGTATTCCTCCCCAGGGCTAAGGAGAAGTTTGAATTGCCCTGCTCTTAATTAGCAACATCCCTTTCCCCTTCTATTACTGGTGAACGTGTTTCATTCTCTTGTCTATATTCCTAAGAGAGAGAGTCACTGAAAAAGGACGTTTCATCACAAAATGAAGAGTTGGCCGTTAGTGAGGTGCTTGAAGGAGAATTCCTCTCCATTGTTCTCGGAGGTTTTAAAAATCAACGTTTCTCATGATATGGTCCAACATCCAACTAGGAGTGAGGAACTCTCCTGTTCCATGAATTTAGATGTTCCAAAGATACCTCCCCATCCCCTTACATTTAGTACCTCCTAGCCTAGCCTTTGGTTTAACTCAATGGGTCTTGATCTGTGTATATGATATTTTACAGAGGACATAGCACAGATAGCCTTCATCTAAAAAAAGTCCTGAAATTTGCATATGTGTATATATGTGCCTTTTTGAGGAGGTGATTTTTCTTAAATTCCATGAGCTTTCTCTCTGTCTTCTCTATGACACCAAGAAGATTAAGAGCCATTGATGATACATCGTAACATGCTGGTCTATAAAAAGTTAATCCTGAGTTGCAATAGTAGTATTTTTCAAGGAGACTCGGAGTTAATTTCCAAAGGAAGCTAAACTTAAAAGGGAAGTTTCTTCCTCCTCAAAACTCTTATTTGAGCAGGAACTGCAAGGTGATCCCCACCCCCTGAGCCTGAGGGGGTGTCTGTCTCTGCATTAGATTCTGTGAAGCGGTCTGTGATCACCCACACGAACCAATTGCAGGGTGTTCAATGGTAATTAACTCTCACACTCCATTTTAAAGTAAAACTTTTTAAGTGCTTTCTGACTCGGTCAGTTTTTAAGGAGGGGGAAGGAGAAAGTGGATAGTAGAAAGACAAAACATATAAAAATGTCTCCTACCCCTCTCCAATCCCATAAAACTTTCTGATATAAGGATTCTTTATTTTTTAAATTAAAACAAAAGTTTTTGAATGGAATAATGGCATTTATTCATATAGTAATATTAAATGTACTGTATTCAGGGATTTTTTATTTTCTTTTACTTCTGTTCTCTTGTTTTTTAACATCTTTATTGGAATATAATTGCTTTACAATGGTGTGTTACTAGTTCCTGCTTTATAACAAAGTGAATCAGCTATACATATACATATGAATTCTTTATTTTTAAAATCATACTATAGTCAAAAGGGCAGGTTAATGGCCCTTGCATAAAGGCAACAAATTTTGGATGGATTGAAGAGAAATGGGAGATCTGAATGATCTCAACTTAATTTCATTATTATTTACTCGATGAGTCTACTAAGTTTCACCTTAAGAAAGTCATCTTGCATGCTCTATAAAATTTAGGGTGTGATAAAATCAAGTGCTTCAGCTTTCTCATCTCTAAAATGGGAATAATGATACTCTGTTTTGCACAGGATTTATGTGAGGATTCAATAAAATAATCCAAACACAATGTTTGGAACAGAGTTTTGTCTATATATGTTCAAAGTTTGCCATGATTATATCATAATATCTGCTGAATAAAAAATTGAGAAATGCAAAACTGAGATGCTTAGATTAAGTTACCTTTCACTTTTTGTTTAATGTTCATTAGGTCTGAGTTTTTATTTTTTATTTTTTTGCGATACGCAGGCTTCTCACTGTTGTGGCCTCTCCCGTTGCGGAGCACAGGCTCCGGACGCGCAGGCTCAGCGACCATGGCTCACGGGCCTAGCTGCTCCGCGGCATGTGGGATCTTCCCGGACCAGGGCACGAACCCGTGTCCCCTGCATCGGCAGGCGGACTCTCAACCACTGCACCACAGGGAAGCCCAGGTTTGAGTTTTTAATGCCTTGCTGGGTTTGGCTAAATATATAGATGACAGATCTTAAGTCTGCTTACATGCTGTATTTCTTCATTATCCTTTTCTTCTCAGATAACCTCACACTGATTTCATATTTTTCTGGAATTCTTATCTGTCCTGTGTTCAGTTTCTTCACCATTCTATCCCTTATAGCTAAGGGATTTTTAAAAAATTGTCATCAAAGCAGCCAAACATTTTGTGCTACTAAGTAAGCTATAATAGGTTTTATGTTTTTCTGATAATATTTGCACTTAATTAGGGCCTCTTGAAAATTATGGGGATTTTTTTGGGGGGGTTCTATATTGACAGAAATTTGGGATGCATTGGGGAAGTTACTTTAAAGTCCAATAGGATGTTAAGTGTAAGGACTTTGTGGAAACACGGTTCCGCCCACCCACGGGCATGTTGATCACACATCACAGAGATAGCTGGGGTCAGGCTCTGGTTCCAGTCTGCCTGGATTTTATACCCCAGCTCCAACTTTCAAGCTGAGTGACCTTGAACAAATTACTTAACCTCTCTGTGCCTACATTTTCTAATCTCTAAAAGAAAACAAGGGTACCTACATCAGATGGTTGTTGTAAGAATCAAAGCCAATATAATGCAAAGCACTTAGAATAATCAGTACCTGATGCGTGTGCTTATATAAATGTTTGCTCTTATTTCTAGAACAATCCTAATTTCAGTTCTGTTTTCACAAAATACATTTCTAATCAGAGACTAATCCTTTGTCAAACCAAGTATCTCAACTCTGAGTTCAGACTTATCAAGACATCTTTCTCTATGAAAGTTGGTTTTGTTTTCATCTCTTGTACTAAGATGAAAAGGATCAAAGGCTTAAATATAATTAAAATCACCTAAAGTTTCACCTAAACATTATGCATTGCACTATTGCATTATTCAAGAAAGTATGGGCACACTATGGTCATTTTTTAATATTACAAAAATATCTGAGACTATACTTCTACTTTTCATCAGAATGGACAACAAACAGATGTATTGCCACTCAAGGAAGAGTAGCTAATGGGCTTTTTCCTAAATCAGTACAAGTACAAAAACAACAGGAACAAACCGAATTCCACCATGTCATTTTATTAGATCTCCAATTGGGTATGACCGATTTTTTAACTCAAAAGTTTCTCTTCCAATTTCTTTCTCCAATTCCTCTTCCTCTTGTCTCTCTTATACATTTAGAGAGATGAGATGAGTGAAGATAAATTACTTGTCTAAGACTTTAACTCAAATCAGATAAAGCTACCCACTTGTGTGAAAACTGTACCACACCCCAAATCTGTGTCTATTCACAACCTCCCAAATACTTCTGTTCCAAAGTTTTTCATTTTCTCCTTGCTCAGGAGTATAGAAAACAGGTTTTCTTGGTGATGTCTTATATCCACAACCTAATGAGCTGGGCTCTACTGCAATCCTGCCAATTTACAATTAATCTGTGAAACCCACGACACTAAGATATTACTCTGGCATGTAGCATAGCATGTTTTTAACAGGGATTAAATATTTATGTGTGAAAAAGAGAACATTTGTGGTTGCTGCACTTTGGGTAAAATTACAGACCTATCAATCTTAATGCTGTGGAGCATGAAATCAGGAAGTATTTTTCCCTGCACAGAATCTTGTATTGCGTGTTAGGCGTATTTGGGGAGCAATGCTTCCATGCAGGAGAGGATGGAAAGTAGAACACATGGACTGCAGTAAATTCCATCCACCTTCCAATTATGATTTCTGCATTTGTGCATGGCATGGGTTCACAATCTCTGCCGTTGGTTGCTGAGACAGAGGGGCCACACCCAACTCCTTCCCATTTCTCCTGTGTGGCTATCATTTAAGTTGTTGACATGTGTCTCTATAGCAATATGGAAACACCCAGGCCATGGTTACGAGACAACTTAGGTTTTGTTGTTGTTGTTTACTGGCTTGAGAGGGAAGGAAATGATGGAATGTGATTTGATGATTAGAGTTTGATGGCTATCCTTTTAACTAAGTTTTTTTTTTTTGCGGTACGCGGGCCTCTCACTGTTGTGGCCTCTCCCGTTGCAGAGCATAGGCTCCGGACACGCAGGCTCAGTGGCCATGGCTCACGGGCCCAGCCGCTCCGCGGCACGTGGGATCTTCCCAGACCGGGGCACGAACCAGCGTCCCCGGCATCGTCCGAGAGTGCTTTTGGTGGCTGCTCTTTAGAAGGATGATAAGAGAAGGAGGATCTCTAGATCTGAGATACCCAATACCATAAGGTGGCCACTGAACACTTGAAATGTGGCTGGTCCGAACTGACATGTGTTTTAAGTTTCTATTACATGCAAGATCTCATAGGCCGAGTATGGAAGATATTTCAATTATTTTTATATTTATTGCATGTTGAGATGATAATATTTTGGCTATATCGTATTAAATAAAATGTGTTAGTGAAACTAATGTCATATTTCTTTTTTTTTTCTTTTTAAATGTAGATACTAGAAAATTTTAAATCGCACACGTTCCTCACACTTTAGGCTAGCATTCTGCTTCTATGGGGCGGCACTGTTCTAGATCGAGTCACCTGATTCAGCAGCTCAATGTTGTGTTAAAATCCCAGTTGGAACAAGTACCAAAGGATGCTTCTCAACATGCGGACAAGTCAGAACAACATTTGTGTTTTTGCAGCTGGAAAAAACCAAGGGACTTAACTGCAAAGGACTTCCTTGGCGAAAGTGCTTCACATTTTCCAATGTCACCTGTTGAATATGCACATAATCACAAAGCCTACTTTTTTTAAATTAAAATTCTGGAGGCAACATAGCTGTTTTGTGAAGATATGAGTTCCTCCTGACACACTAATGCTATTAGTTCTTGGGTAAGAGAATTGCTTGGAGGCAATCATTAGACAATGATGAATTGAGGGTGTGTGTGTGTGTGTGTGTGTGTGTGTGTGTGTGTGTGTGTGTGAACACAGGTGTTTCTGAGCATTTCTTGTAAATCTTCCACAGATCAAAACATCATGAGATTTCTCCATTAAGTCTTGGTAGTGAAAGGAATTTTTTAAAGTGACACAAAATGGGAAACCAAGGACCCATTTGAAAGTTAAGATTCAGTGATCAGGTAACTTAAATTAGATAGCTGTCTACAAAGGTTGCATTATCTTAAAATAGTTTTCAAGTTAACGTATGATTGTCACTGTTCAACTGAAGTTGAGCAACTAACTAGAAACATCCTTTTAACATTCACGCAGTTATCTGTATTTGTAGTACCTATATTTGGTATGCCAATCAATCAGATGATATTTGGCCCATACTATAAGCAAGAATGTGTCAGGTGTGATGGCAGGTCCAGGTGATTTTTTCATATTCCAAAGCAGAGAATAAACGAGCTCAGTTTCAAGATTTTTTGCATATTTCAAAGCAGAGAATAAACTAGCTCAGACCTTATGTTCTGCATCATTTGAAATGCCTATGAGTAAATTCTGTTACAGCTCAATTATATTACACAGAATTTCAGGATATCAACTTCCTGAAATAATCAACATTCCAATATTACTTTTAACTTATACCTGTTTTAAAGATTTAGTAGTGACTTATATTTAATAAACTCCACTGCATTTCTTGAATGTATGTTTTAGTTACTGTTTGGGAGGAGATTACAACCTTAAATAGCATACTGATAACAAAAAGGCAGTCAAAAAAGGAGAAAACACATATAGCATAAAAGTATAACAAATTGAACAATGGACAGGCTTTGGGAGCTGCGAGTTCTAATTGCAATTTGATGGTAGATGAATAGTTTACTATTTTTATTATCTATAAAAGGTTGATAAACTTTGTTATCTAGTTCATGGGGCTTTTGTGAAAGGGAGCTAATAAAGCCCCAAAGGATTAAAGCACTTAGCACAAATAAAAGTCTTATAGAAACTAATAGAAAAGCAGTGACTGACGAAATGAGAAGTTTCACCTATGATTTACACTCCAGTGAGATGTAAGATACTGTCAGAGGACACCAGGACAAGAAGTTGATTAAAGAAAGTCAAGAATTGTCTGTTCCAGGAGTTGGCAAAATTGCGAGTGAACTCAGAGGAGATACCTTAATTGCAGCTACGATTAGTTGTCAGAATACCATCCTTTTCTTTTACCCTAAATTACAAGCATCGAGGAAAAATACATAGTTCTTGATTTCCAAATATAAATATATGCATAATAATGATAAGTGGTATGTTTCAAGGCCCCAGATCCTGACATATCCAATAATACAAGGTACTAGTATATTGTAATATGGCAAGAATAGAAATGTAAAACTATTCTGACATAAGACAATACATGGTGTTTGTGTTTTATAGGGAACTCTTATGGATAAAGGTTAAAAGGCAGCTAGGGGAAGAATCTATCAGTCAACCAAGCAGTAATCATTGAATTCCTCTCTGGCATTGTGCAAAAGTTGTGGGAGGTCCTCATCCAGATGAGGAGTCCCGGCAGAAGACTGTTAAAAAGCACAAGACTGCATATGATTAAACAAAAACTTGTGTGGAAAGTCAAATACTAATCAAGAAAATGGAGAGAGTGTTACAAGCAAAGTGAGTGGGAATAGGGTTGGAAGGACCTGAAGGAAGAGAGACTCTAATGAGATTCAGGAGTTGAAACAGCTCAGGTACAGTGATGCTTAGTACTGGGAAAGAGGCTGGGGGGCCCTAAGTGTCCTAGAATCAGGACCTGGCTGTGAGGTCAGGCTGCTTCCCTTAGCATTGGTATCACTTTGGGTAGATCTTTTCACTAAGAAATCATTGTTAGACTAAGTTGCATCATTGGTCAAATAAGAATCATAAAATTTGCCCTGCAAATGTTGTGACTGAATTAGATGATAAGTAATTATACTCTGAAAATGGTGGTTTGAGGGGGCAGAGCTAGTTTGAAGCCTCTGTAGCTCAGGCAGAAAGAACAGGTGATTCAGGGGAGGGGGGTTTCTTTTCACAACATGACCGTCTGTGTTAATAGACCAACATTCCAGTTACAATATTGAGAAATGCTAAATGAAATGTAACACATTATTTTAAAGATGTCCGCTGAGCTTACAGGAAAGAGGGCTTCCCTAGGGGCCAGATGTGAGTACTGTAAAAGCTATTTGAGCAACTTGAGAGGTGAGGAGTTTGTTTCTGGTCACAGCCTCGGGGCTGGGTTTTACTGCCCATGCCTAAGTGGCAGATAAGACCTTGTAAAGAGGGAGCTACAACAGAAACCCCAGTTTGAAAACCAGATTTATGAAGGGCTACACACATAGCAAAAGGGGACTAGAAAAAAAATCTCCTCACCAACATAGGAGACAAAAAAAAATCTTATTTCTTGTTGGTTCCTAGACAGAGCCAAGTTCTCTGATAAGAAATCAGAATGCTGGTCTTATTCCTGAAATAGGGTAGGAGTTTGCATTTCCAGCGGAGAAATTAGCATAAAATTGGTCCAAAGCCAGTGGAAGAATTCGTGGGACATGTGGAAGAATCAAACCCAACGTAGGTCCAGAGGAACCTTCCCTAATCCAGGCAGTAGGTATTTAGCACAGAATGAAATCCTGAAGATGAGCTCACAATCGAACATTGAAAGAGACACAAAGAACAAATCCATCACAGTCAAGGGTCTACACATTCAACAACTGAGACTATTACCGCTTTACCCCCAGAACTTGACATAGTAAAGTCAAATCCGAAAGAGATTCTACAACAAAGATTTTTAAAGAGATGGGTCATTAGGCAGGTTAAAGACATGAAGTAGAGGCATATATACTGACACTGATAGACCTTAAAAAGAGTGTTGAACTAAAAACTATTATAAGATGAATGTGATCTCTCTAACACAATACCATTTATGTGTAGAGAGAGGAACAGGAGTGAGAATTAAGATACAAAAAACAATAAAATAAAATAGGAACAGGCTGATTTGTGAAGGGAATATGACAGCAGGTTATGAACAAAGGCACTGAAGCGTAGTAGGATGTGCCCAGGCTTTGGAGCCCAAGGGCCTCACTTACATCCTAGTCGACTAGGTCACTTTGGTCAGGCAAGTTTCTTCATCACTCTGTGCCTCATTTCTCAGTGACCGTTCACCACAGTCCCTGCTTCACAGGAGTGTGGGGTAAGTGCACAGCGCTCGCCCTGTGACTGTCACTGTCTGCTTCCCAGGAGCCCAAGCACGCAGCAGCTGCTATTAGCATTATCTGAGACATATGGTTAATTCAATTCTCTGGGCCTAAGAGTCCAAACTAGAAAGAGAAATACATAAAGTGAAAAGGGGGAGAGAGCAAAGAAGACAAGAAAGCACAAGGAAAGGAAAGTTACTGAAGGAGAGAAGCAGATTTGAAGAAGAACCAAGTCGAATTTTGCAATGAAAAACAAAATATACCATCATAGAAATGAATGCCCAATAGGCACAATGAACAGTGACTTAGATGCAGCTGAAGAAAGGAAATAACTAGAAGAGAATAAATTATAAATAAATCACCTAGAAGGTAGCATAAAGAGTTAGAAAATCTTAAGAAGTTGAGACCTGAGAAGAGAAAAAACTCGGACATACGTCTATAGGAAAACAGTTCAAACAGGAAGAATAGAGAATGGAGAAGAGGAAACATTAAAGCAGGTAATGGCTGATGATTTTTCAAAAGTGATGGGAGGTACAAATTGTTAGAATAAAGGAACACATCAATTTCCAAAAAGACACATAAAATGCCCCTATAGCCATCTATAGGTTAAGCTGTAAAACACCAAAAAATCAGATTTTAAAAGCAATTTGAGGGAAAAGACTTCTCTAAAAAAGGGACAATTGTACCGACAGCAAACATCTTAAAATACCAGTCCAGAAACAACAGAATGAACTCTTGGTCAAGTTGAGGGAACATTACTGTTAGTTGAAAATTCTATATCCAGCTGTTGGATTATTCAAGAGTGGGGGGAAAGGGACTTTCTCTGGCTAAGAGACTGTATGCAGCCTCACCTGGAAGACCTATTAAGAATGATTGGGGAGGAGATGTAACTGAAAAAGTAGCTGTGGGTTGGCATGCAGTAAGTAGTTTTGATCAAAGAAATTGGCGGTTGGATGGGTAAATTTAAATAAGCATTGACTATATAAAGCCAATAATGATAATAACAATACCATAAGATAACAACAACATAGCGGCAGCAATAACAGGAATAATGACTAATTGCAGGTGGTTAAAGGTTAAAAATAAGAAAAAGACTAATAATCAATGTAAAAAAGAAGAGATGCTAGAACCAGTGTGTGCATATATATATACACACACACGCATATATGTAATATATATGTATATATATAAAGCCAACATATAAAAGTTATAGCCTATATATAACATATATGTATATAACCTATATATAACATATATACGAATATATATATATATTTGGTATATGGCCCAAAGGCCATTAAAAACTATTGACGAATGGATAGACTATTTATCAATAATAACTAGTTCTGGGATAATCAACTCTCCAAATAGATGAAAAATCTCCACTTCATATATAAAGACCTAAATATGAAAAACAAAGCTTTTTTAAAACTTAGGTTAGGAAATGTTTATGATATTTTGTGAAGGAACAATTTCTCAAGCAAGACTCAACAAGCAAAAAAATTTTTTAAATATGGAAACATTTGGAACATTCTACATGTGACCAACTTAAAAATATAAGCAATGATTTAAAGATGAGGGAAGCTGAGTAAACATAGAGGGAAGGGCAATAAACACGTGAAATGATGCTCAACCTCTATATTAACCAGGAAAATGTAAACTAAAATGACACGATGCTCTTTCACACACACACTACCTTGGCAACCCTGTAGACATCTGAGGACTCCAAGAATTACTGAGTATGTGGTGAAAAAATATTTGCATGTAACGTACATTAGTGAAACCACTTTGGAGAACAATTCTGTTACCTAGTTAAATGGAAGATGTGTATTTTTTTTTTTACCTCAAATTCTACTGCTAGTTTTCTCCCAAAGAAAAATTCTAGGAATGTGCAGAGGAGATATGTAAAATCTTGTATGTAACAGAATTATAAGTAATAGCAGAAAAAACAAAAAGTGGAAACACCAATTGTCCATCAGTGGTGGAAGCTTTGCTTTGCACTACTACACAGGGTTTAAAATAACTACACTAGATCTATGTGAATTAATAGGGATAGTTGTAAAATACACTATGTCAAGTGAAAAAAAGCAAGTTTTGTAAAAAGATATATATGATGGGATGCTTTCAGATAAGTTTTTTAACCTAGTAAACCACGTAGTGTACTGTTTGTGAATTTACACCTGGGTAAAAATCAAAAGAATGGAAGAGATAGCCCTCTGTTGTGATTATTTCTACTTAGAGAGAGGAAAATGCATGGTATGTGGGGCTTTTGCTATTGTTTGTAATTTTTTTATCTAAAAAAACTGAAGAAAATTAAAAAGAAAGTAATTAAAGAATGAAAGCTAATGCAAACATGCAAAATGTTAATATCTTTTTCATTGGGGTGATAGGTTAAAAGGATTTCTTTATTTTATACACTTACATATGTTTCAAAGATCTCATAATTAAAAATAAAATAAAGAAAACACGATACAGGGCCTTCATTGATCTGAGTTGCCTCTATTATTCTCCCTCAGTGATAGTATTTCTATAATTTTTAATCCTAATCTCAATGGCCTTCATGATGCTTTCACTTTCTAGATGGTAAATTTCCACACAAGTATACACCTTCATCATGTATAAACTCACCATGCTTTTCTTTCTGGTAGATAGTTTCCTTTTAAACAAGTAATATCATTTAGTTTCCATTTGAAAAAACAAAAAAACCCGTATTGACTTTGTTTTCTGATTCTACATATCATATTCATAAACTGTTCCTAACAATCTTCCTAAGATAATTATCTCTTTAGAAGCATCTTTTCCACTTTGTTGTTGTTTTTTTAATCCAAATCAGTCACATTGTCCGTAAAATCCGTGGGTTTTTTTTCTGGATTTCTTACTGTCTACTCTCAAATTCAATTTAAATTTGTTTGGGGATGGCATCTCTGAGCCACTTGCAAGGCACTTCCCACCTGTTCTTTGTAAAATAAACTCCGCTTGCCAGTCAGAATGCTATCATCAAACCATAACAACAAAAACAACAAAAAAAACCCCATAACATTAACATGGGAAAGGACCCTCTTACTATATATATTGGAATTTTTTATTTTAGTAAGTTAGAAGGGCTTAATTTAGAAAACAAAATATTGATTATTGCTCTACCATCGATTTAACTGATGGTTAACAACTAGCTTCGCTTCTGAGGTCAGGCTCTGTGATGAAAGACAAATAAAGATACTACCTGTGCCCTCAGGTCTCTGTTTCCTGACCTGAACTTCAAAGTCCTACGAGGTGTACTGTAGATCTTTAATGACTATATCATTTGTTCCTACCTTAGTCAGCAGAATTGGGGAGTGATCACTGTCTGATTATTCCTGGCAGGTTTTCAGTCCCAGCTTGCATACGTGCCCCAGGAAGATAGCAGTCCTCCCAATTTCCTTCTCAGAACTATTTATATTTATCTCCCTATCCACTCAGGAGGGTGTTACCACCTACAGTCCTACTTTTTCCTCCTGGGACACTAACATCCTTTTTCATAATTGCTAGCAACTGTGGAGTCAAGTGTTCAGTGGAACAAAGGATGGGATTTCTTCAGAGTGTTACAGCTAGCCATGCAGAAGAGGCAGTGTGATAAATTAGAAAGATAGTGGGCCCAAGAATCAGACAACCAGGGTTTGGTCCCATTCTTTTATTCTAGAGCAATGAGAAATCAATATCGTTTTAAGACTAAATCCCAGGTCTTGAAAGAAACTTCAAGCTTTCTGGGGTCTAGTACAGGCTATGCCTGTTCTTCCTTCTCTTGCCACGTGCCTCTCGATGCACACAAGGGTCACACGTGGTCACTTTGCCTGTAGTCACACGTTAGTGGGAAACTTTGATAAGCCTTGATAAGCACAACATTTTTAATAAACTGCAGTGTTGTACGTGTATAAATTCATATGACTATCTTCCTTATTCATAAGTATCACAGGAAATTGTTTCTTCTTCCATTTTACTGTGTTATATATTCCCGCCACACTCCTTCCCTCATTCCCTTGAAAATGTTTTCTTTCTGACTATCTTCCTTTTTTTTCTTCTTGTCTAAGAAGCCTCCATTGTAGTTAATAATCTAGAGCGAGGAAAGGCATTATTTGAGGGCTTTTTCCTGCCTCTGTGGCGGGAAGAGGAGTTTGCCCTTGCCACAAATAGGGTCAGTTGTCTCTGCGGTCACTGCATCCTTCCCAGAGTCTCTTTGTGTCCCTGCTGAACTCACAATTTTCAAAGTCTCCCCCTGTGGACTATTCCAGAAACTTGTTTGTCTTCGTCTGTGTCACAAGGTCTTACCCTATAGCAATCAAGCTCTGGGGAGAAATTTCAGGTTGTTGGGAGAAAACAGTTTGAAACCTGGAGTCTTCAGAATATTTCCGCGGATGTCTGATAGTCTGATTCATAAAGGCAGACTCGCTCCCCATTACAACAATTTGAATGAGGATGATGCAAACTTACTCTGAACAAAGAAATGATTCCTATCCATAAGATAGCAGTTTATGCATTCGTGAATGGTTAGTCTAAGATCGGGTTGATAGGATATAGTTTTTTCCGGAAAATAATGATAGCCAATATTTATTGTTTATTACATGCCAGGAACTGTGCTAAATACTTTACATTCATTATCTCTCTCTTTTTTTTAATTTAAGTATAGTTGATTTACTACATTATTTTAGTTTCAGGTGTACAACATAGTGATTCAATATTTTTACAGATTATACTACATGTAAAGTTATTAAAAGTGATGGCTGCAGTGTATACATAGTAGTTTGTATCTCTTAATCCCCTACCCTTATCTTGATATTATATTTAAAACACACAAGAAAAGGGCTTTTTAAATTTTTTCTGTTTTAAAATTAATTTCTACTCATTGTAGAAAATTTGGAATGCACAGAAAAGCATAAAGGTGAAAAGAAAATTACCCAAGCCTCGGACTTCACCCTCAAGGGCAACAGAACCTTTAGAGATAAGAGACCAATCTAGTAATGGGAATTGTGAATTGAATGCCAGGCGTTGTGTGGTCATCTCAGTGACCAAGATGAGACCCACCCTCTGCAGTCTGGCCACACGCTGTGCTCTTAATCCCTTGCGACTAACAATACTCTCTGATAATGTGCTTCTGCGATCCTGGAATAAACGCAGTGCTGACGACAGCAGCAGGAGGACGCCTGAGCGTTACTACTTAGCCCTTACTTTGTGCCAAGCACCCTATGAGCAGCGTCTTCTTCGTTAATCCCCTCAGTAAGCATTCAGGTAGACAGCCATCATTATCCCCATTTTTAAGATGAGGAAACTGGGGCTTAGAGAGATGACACACTTGCCCAAGACCACATTTACACGGCTAGTCAGCAGGGACCCTGGGGTTAAAACACACCTTTGGAGCAGAATCTTTCCTGTTGGGCACCTTGATGAACATGGACTACTTTTCTGAACTGTCGGACCAGTCATTTCCCCCAAATTGCTTATTATATAGAAGGGACAACTAAGAATCAGAGACAAGTAGAAGGAGATAGAATTGATTAAGGGCCATGATCAGCACCCTGGCATCCTGTTCAGCAGCACGGAATTCACTCCACTGAGAAGGGCTCCCATTGGAAATGACGTTTCTGAACACTGGGCAGTTTCTTTGAAGGAAACTATATTCTTCTAGTCCCTCAACATCATTCCCCACCTCATTTTCTCTGGTCATCTTCAGTGACACACACACAAATTCTCAGGTTTTACTTACTTTTTTCATACGGTAGGAAATACCAGGAAAAGTGCAGTTCAGCCTCTAGCATGTGAAACTCCAATTCCAAGAAACTGAAGGCAGCGTCTGAAAGCCAAAATTCCAATCCCTTGTAAGTCATGAAATGGACTTTTGACTCTCCACTTCCAAATGTACTATACTGCTCATACCCCAAACATTTTGCAGATCAAAAACAAGAGAAAATACCCCCAAAATCACGTCCCTTTCTCAGAGCTGAATAGATGAAAGGTGACAGACGCTCTAACCTTAGGTCTGGTGAGAGAGATCTGGGTGAAGTGCCTTCATTCTCTGCGCGGCTGCAGAATCCATCTATTTTCTATCCATTTTTCAATCAACAGAAGCTCCCTGTACAGAAGAGAGGAGGGAGACACAAAGGCGAAAGAACCAGGCAGCAAGGAAAATATTTAAGGTCACGAGGTGAACAAGTCTCAGAAGCCAAGAAAAGAATTCCAAAGAAATCATTTGCAAGAAACAATGGGTTACGTCTTCTTCAAACAGTGTTCCCAAAGGACAAACTCACGTTGAGCAACCTCACTGCTTTCTTCTTGAACTCCTTGTTTTCTGTCTCTGCTGCTCACCCTTTTACCTCTTACACAATGCATTTCTTTAACCTCATATTTGCACGGAAGTGTAGGGGAAAGGCTCACAAAGTCTATGGTTTCCCCAAATTCTTGCCGTTAGTGTATGAGAAGGACGGCCAAATACCATGAGTGGCTGGGCGGCCAGCGGTGCATTACCCGATGCAGCTATTAGATTCCCTAGCACCCCATCGAGGCACAGCCTTCTCTTTGTACCTAAGCATGCCTAGAAATAAAGTCTCTCCAGGTTTTCCTGTGTCCTGGAATTTCTTGTCTCGTTCTCCCCTATAAATGACACGGCACCCGCTCTTTTTCTGGCTGTAAGTGTGCTTTTCATTAGACATACGTGTTTGGAGGCATTTCCGGAGTAAATATATTTTTTTTCAGACGTTGGGGAAAAAAAATCCCCAATTACTTCACTTCTTGTGTTAGGCTTTATCCGTCGAGGTTAGAAATATTTTGTAGATGGAAGAGACTATATCAGCCAAAAACGTGTATCATGTTTCCAGTGATGTCAGTTCCATGATTTTTAGTAAAGAAAAACCATCTGGGGGTTGATGAATACACTTGCCAATAATTAAAATACTGCTGACTTTATAGACCAATTTATGTGACTTATTAGAAAATGTGGTGGGTGGAGAGAAAACCATATTACAAACTTCGGCTTCACCTAAGGAAAGTGTCAGAAGGTTCACTGGTCTATAAAGCTTGCCTCTTCCAGTGCTACACTGGATCACTCCTATGAGTTTGGTACAAAGTAATATGTTCAACCTTCAATGCCCATAGGCTACTAAAGGCTACAGCCTCATTTGGAATATTTGATGGTGGGTTGGTTTTGAAAAACCTACTACATGTGTGTTTCCCCCTATGATAGTTTATCAATTTCCATTATCATTCAGCTAAGTGGAGTGGCCTAGAATTGCCTAGACTTCCTGAGGAATTAGAGATAACCATCGCCAATAAATATTTATCGAGCACCCTCTTTATGGTTAAGAGACTGTGCCAGGCACTGTACAAAATCGGATTACAACTGCACAGCTACTGCCCAAAGGGGCCTGCAATCTAATTAGAGACAACCAGATGAGATAAACACAGATGACGAGCTCAAGCCAGGCAACCCCATTTTGTTCATCTAACGGAGAGAGAAAAAGATAGTGTGCTTTATTGGGTTAAAAAAAAAAAAAGACTTTCCCCCTCTCTCCATATCCTTTGTGTTTATTTCAGTCTGGGTTTAAGAAAATAGCTTTGATTGGGGTAGATGTTGCCATCACTGAGGTCTTATCCAAGAATGATGAAATTGGAGGCGCACTTTGTAATTTTTCTTGTCCTCTCCCTCCTTTCCATATACACCCCCAGGGCTCAGGCTTCACCTAATGCCATTTACAGCAGCAACAATTAGTCTCCAAGGAGTAGCCTTTTTAGAAGCAACAAGGTTCAAGGCCTTCCTTATGTTCACCAAGGAAGTGATATTTATGAATCACCAAGGTAGTGGGGAAGGTCAGCCGAGAAACACTGTGATGAAGAGGGGTTCACATACGCCCCTTATGCTTTGTATCAGTCGTTCTCAAAGATGGGTTCCTGGACAAGCATCACTTGGGAACTTCTTAGCAATGCAAATCCTCTGGCCCCAACCCAGACCAATGGAATCAGCACCTCCGAGGGGACCAACAGTCTGGGCTTTCACAAACGCTGCAGATGACTGAGGCACATTCCACTGGAGAATCTCTGCTTTCTGTGCTCAACTATCAAAAGGGTTTTGAGGCAACTCTGTTGTTAGCCCTATTTGCTGCCAACTGGTGTAAAAACCCCAAAGCAGAGACTCTCCTAAATTGTTGTTTGATTGGAGTTGGAAAGATGTCTCTATAATTTCAAGGTAAGACAACTTAGGACTTTAACAACAACAAAAAAAGACCTTGGAAATTTTTGCTGGGGAAAGAGACCAAAGAGGGTTTCTGAAGGAACTGATTCCTTGGGTGGGTACCAGTTTACTTTTGAAGAATCTGAGGGAAAGCACAGGGACAGAACCTCAGTTACTTTCTGCAGTGTCTTTGGGGTTCCATCAGGGAACTCGTACAATAGCCACTGCAAGGGCATCAACCCCAGTGACTGACAATAGGATGCTTCAATGAAGACATTCTGAGTGGAAATGATCTCAGAGGGAGGAGAGGATTGCCTATCAGTCCCTGATGCCAGGAATTGCAAAACTGGAGGTCTCAGCCATGGAAAAAGAGGAGATGACCAAGGCATCACATGAGCAAGACCAATCAGGAGAAACAGGAAGAATTTAATACTCCTCCAGAGAAATCGAAATGCAATGATGTGACCATGTGTGGTCCTTATGCAATGTATAGATTTATGACTTCGTTATCCCCGGAAAGAATGAAAGGGAAGAGAAAAGAAAAGAAAGAAAAGTTCAAGGACCAATGAGATCTTGGGGGGCAAGTCAAGAGAGTGCTAACACCTTGGTGTACATTATCCTGTGGAGCAGTCACACTTGGAGAATGTCAGGGACTGGCTCAAGGTTTCTACAGTTTGTAAACACGGGAGCTGACCGCACGCCCTTGGAAGATGAACGTGGCTAAATTCCCACTACCTGCGGAGCAACCAGCTGAGAATTGTAAATCTCACGATATCCTCTTTTTGGTGGTGATTATCACCCCTGTGTAAGAAATAGGCTGAGAGAGAGGAAGCAATTTCATTAGCGGTACTGGGGTTATTGGAACAGAGCCCTGCAGCTTACATCTTCGACTATGGCTTGTTGGGGGAAAGCAGACCTCCAGTAGATGTAAAAGCAATGCCGGATTCAGTGAAGGGGGAATGACGAATTGAATGAGGACACTTTATGGTATGAGCTGGGGAGACCGTAAATTATCCTGGTTAGGTTTCTGGAGTCCAGAGAAGGACACTGCCTTTAATGTCTCATGGGGATGGTGGAGAAGAGAATAAATGCAGAATAAACTCTTCCATTCCAGGCAGCAGGCTGTCTATAGAGCCCAGTCTTGCTGTCTCCTAAGTGGCTGCTTCCAATAAAAAAAGACTGAAGGGGGAACCTACAATGACACTGGGATTGAAGACAGAGGAGCTTTTCGATGTAGGGTCTCAGGGATTTCTATGCTTGGAGGAACTTGCTTCAAACAAGGTCCATCCTCAAAGACTTCTATAAGAACTCACAAATTACCAAACCAGTTGGGAACTCTGATATTTTTCCTTCTTAAATTATTTTTCATGAATAATTTCTTATGAGTAGGTAAGCACTTCTGGAAGTATAAGACTTGGAAGTAAATAGGGCATTCTTTAATAATTAACTCGAATAAAAAGAATGTGTAGTTAATTTCAATTTAGATTTATAGGGGCATATTATTATACATTGTACATATTATACATATATTGTATACATACAATATTTACATATTATTATACATTCTAGAGTGCTCAACAAGAACAACGTTTAATTTTCAAATGAATGTAAAATGTTCCTCCTCCTAATGTTTTATATAATGCAGTTAAAAAACTAATTCATGTAGCCGTAATGTGCACATATTCTAATATAATTATGTATATATGCCACACGGGTATCCATTTATAGAATTACCTATGTATAGTTTTATAGATTTAAGTCCATACAAATAAAATATTTATAGACTAATTAATATTCAACACGCACATACATCTATGTATAGCATTAATATTAAAATAACCGCGAAGGGTCGGCTGTGTGGTTTTCAGTTTACGCTTGCTTGTATATCAAAGAGTCACATTTTAAAGATTTGTTTGCTTAAAAATACCCCAGTCAAGTTATCTATTAATGGAGTGCATCAGCTTCCCTGATAAAGAATGATGCCATTTAAAGAAATACTGGGTCATTATGTCCCACTGACAAGCATAATTAGGAATGTCTGTCTCCAAATTTCACAAGAATAGAGAAAAAGTTGTTGTTCAGTAAAGGCAAACCATGCTTTCGCGGAGTAATTTAAGCCCAGGCTGAACTGGGACAGGGACAGGTGTAATTGGCCTAGTGTCTGCTCCTTCCAGCCTGGCAATTACCATAATAAGATCGACTACAGAGAGGTCAGAAGCTAACGGCCAGTTTGACTGTCACCTTCTAAGACTGTCATCGGTGGAGAACAAGGAGTCCATTGGATTAGGAGGAAAAGCTCAATAGATGCTGGTAATTGGCCTAGTGACAGAAGTGTCTGCGGACGACGACAGAAACAGGCAGCAGCACTGAAAGACAGGGCAGCAAAAATGAAGTCATGTGGGATGAAGGACCGCAGCGAACTTAGTCACGTTGTAAGTAAGGCTGGGGGCGTAGGAGGGCACTAACTATAGGACACATATTGTATATGAATTGCACATTCATTGAGAAATACAAACGCATAGCCACGACCAGTTCTCTTGATTTGTCCAAAGTGTCCTGGTCATCATGCAAATCTCCATGGAAGAGGAAGCTCTACCTACCAGTGTCTAGGAATAATGAAATTTCATAACAGACCACTCCGGGGAGGAGTACTTCAGAATAGGGTTCAAAATGGGGGGCCCTCTGTAAGCACAGACGGCTTTACTTCTCTAAAAATGAATGCTGGTGACACTGGGGTGGGCAGATTGATACTCCCAATGAATACATTCTGCCCAAGGACAGGCATCATGCGACTTTAACTCTCATTCTATCAGCTTTGGACCTGCAGGAATCTTCCTAGAGTCTAAACCAAGAGCTCTCCAGCAACTCGTGCTGCCCCCCACTCTTTTCGGTGTAGGTCAGTGCACACCTGTTACCTTGGGCTCAGTCCCTTGTGTGCATTAAAGCTTGAGGAATCCTTTACTGATGCTTCTCTACCAGCTGTTCCCACTGAGAGTCCCAATTCAACAAGAACTTTCTTTATGATGCTCCTTTTTGATGAGTCTCAAATGATAAATAGTAGTCACTATAATACAATTTAATTCAGTGACAATCTCCTACCAGCATGCTGCTGTGGCATTTCTAGGGGCGATTCCTCCAAAGTACCTCATGTGTTGGAAAAAAGGGGAATTGGGTAGAGAAGGAAGTACGCTCTGGGTACTTTTTTGGCCCAGCTGAACACAGAAATGGCTTCATCTCTGCTGTACATTCATACTCTGTCTCACCCACATGTTATATAATGCCTTATAGTCACTGAATAACTGATTTTTGAAGGAACAACTGAATAACACAAAGAGATTTCTAAATGCAGAAGGACTTTTGTGCATGAATACAGGGCAACTGTTTGCTGAACGTTGCTAAAACATTTTCCGGAAAATTTCTATCATCATTAGATACATATGTATGTATATATGATTGTGTTTTTGGTAAGTAACTCTGGTAGATGGTTGCCAGACTTAGGGAAAAAAAAAACAAAAACAAAAGAAGAGGAAACCCAGTGGGAGGTGGTAGAAAATGATGTTGGAGAGATCGAAAGTAGTTATATTATGAAAAGACTTGTGAAAACATTTAAAAATGGATTAACATTGTAACCAAACACTTCACTTTAGGGTGCCACTTGACCATTTAAAGACAGGGATACCATGGTGGGATTTATGGTTTTGGTAGTGACTCTGATGTACAGTTGCCGAACTTAGAGAAAAAACAAAAGAGCAGGAAGCCCAGTTAATCCTGAATTTTAGGTAACAGAGAATAGTGTTTTGGCATGGAACATAACTATACTAAAACACTATTTGTTGTTTATCTGAAATTCAAATTTAACTGGTTTTTTTTTGTTGTTGTTGTTGTTGTACACGGACCTCTCACTGCTGTGGCCTCTCCCGTTGCGGAGCACAGGCTCCGGACGCGCAGGCTCAGCGGTCATAGCTCACGGGCCTTAGTTGCTCCGCAGCATGTGGGATCTTCCCGGACCGGGGCACGAACCCGTTTCCCCTGCATCGGCAGGCAGACTCTCAACCACTGCGCCACCAGGGAAGCCCAAACTTAACTGTTTTTTTTTGTTTGTTTTAGCTGGCAACCCCAGCCTGGTGACCACGTGGATGGTGGGTTTGGGGGAACTTAGGCAAGAGGCATGGAAACCAGTTGGGTGTGCAATGAATGGTTTGAACGAGGGCAGGGGATGTGGGAATGAAAGAGGAAACTGAGTCTCAGTTGAATGAAGCAATTTCCCCAAAGATCTCAGGTGGGCAGAACCAGATTTGATTGCGGGTCTCTTTGACTTGAAAACCCATGATTTTATCTCCAATAGTCCACTCTTCCATTGTCTTATTCACCCCCATTTCGTCATTAAAATTGCAGCGTCCAGTTGGTCTAAAGAGTATGTCATTATGATCTAGCAAAACTACATCATTGGACACCAACCCACCTCAAGGATTGGCTGTCCCTAAATAAAGTTACCACTTCTGGATCAACTAATGGACACCTCAAAGTCAACCTTGGGTAACTTCTCTTAGCAGGTGCTGCAAGCAAAGCACATTTTGTAAGGGACTTACTTAGCCCAGGAATAAATTGGATGAAGTTGGAAAAATTTGAAGTTGACTATTTACTCCATTACTAATGGAGAAAATCCTTACTGACTTACTATGTTCTTAATATATGTTATCCGGTTTAATTTTTGCATCTATCATAGAAAGTAGGCTTTATTATTATCTTCAGTTTATAGAGGAGGAATCTGAAACACAGATAAAGTAGGTAATTTCCCCAGGTAAGCAAGCTGGGGAGCTGGCCTTGGGCAGGGGGTGGGGATGGGGGTGAGCCCCTCTGACGGGTGTCTATCACCGAAGTGTTTGCATGTCTAAAGATGGAAATGAAAACCATTTAGGATCATTAAAAGTTATCCCCAAACTTAAAAATAATCATGAGAACAGATCTCAAAAGTACAGAGACACAGCTACAACTTGGGAAAGACTTTCTTGCTAGCTGTGTGAGCTTGAGAAGTTTACTTAAACACAGGGATTGTAAAATGGGAAAAATTCTCCCCTCCTAGGCTTCTTAATAGGAGATCACATTTTTTACAAACCAAAAAATTCTTCATGAATTTTGTTATAACATAGCTTTAGGATGATTTTTTTTAACTTGAGGGTAATTTCCTACATATGAGCCAAATAGCATAATCACAGTTCAAAATATTTATTTCTATGAAATATTCAATTATTACAAGATAATAAAGATAATGTGTGATTATTAAGTGATTCAGTTAAAAGGTTTTATTATATAGCATCTACTAGTAACATTTTTAGCCCTAGTTTTTTTCTAATATATTTTTTATTATACTTTTCATAAAATGGAACTTGTCTTAAGGTTCATCTCTGTTGGACCTCATCCAAGGGGATTTAGTTCTCAAGTACAAAAATGGTGTCATTAAATGTACTCTTTACTATCTAAGGTGTAAAGGTGTACTCTCTACCACTTAAGGTCACCAAGCACCCTGGACAGCATAATACACAGCCTCCAGTGTAATGTAGCTTTGATCTCACTCTCCTTGTAATAAGAGATATTAACAAGATTGATGTAATGGATTCAACAAAAATAATCAGAATAAAGATATATTTATATGGAATGAACAGATTTGTCGAGCTATGTATATTTTATATGTTGTTTAGCTGAATGGCCCAATTCAGTTAGACTATTCATATACCCAGGTCTTGAGTGATGCAGTAATACAGACTAAAGCTACTTATGGTGAAAATGGAGAAACCTCACCTCTCCACACCTCTTTTGTATTTTATAATTCAAAAGACTTAAAATTTCCTCAAAATTCATTCCTGAAAATAAATATATGCTTAGTTTTTTTTTTTTTTAATAACTAAAAATTCTTCTATGAGTGAGTAGAACCTATTCAAATACTGCTTCTAAAAAGAAAATCTTTACCCGTTGTTATCTGGGAAGTATCCATTAGCTTTAAAACAAGATTTTATAACAAATTAAGAGAGGAACTAAAACCTTTTATCCATTTGTTGGGAAGTTCATAAAGAGTCAGAGAAATAAAATAAATGGGGGCAAAAACGATAGCGTCCTTTTGTTATATTTGAAAGAAAGCTGCAGACCTTAGGTCTGAAGACTGGCAGATCTGTGTTATTTTAAGCTTGGTCACAAATATGGGTAATTTAATAAGACAGTTTGTTTCTAGTTTCCAGGACTATACAGCCCCTGTCCTTTCGTTTTGCTGTACAAATTCAGAGGCCAACCCCAGGTCAAATTTGGAGGACAAGTCCCAGTAATATAAATATGTGTTGCTGGGCAATGTTATGAATGGAGTGTGAGACCCATGGTTCTGCCCTCTGGCTTTTTATTTCTTCCTTTTTGGAGAGAATGTTGATTGAAGTCTTTAAAAGCATTTTAGGTTGGCATGCTTTCAATTTCTCAGCCCAAATGGCAATTATCTGGAGAAAAGTAGTTGACTGCATTAATATAAGATTTTTTCATCTGGGCTTGCCAAGACATTATTATTAAAATGAGTTAATTAACTTTACTAAAGTTGAAGGTAGAACAGCATTTTTATTATGACTAATGGATTCTGCTATGCCACTTGTAGGCTAGTTGGCGTAATTCAAGATGTGGTTGTAGGGATCCACAACAGCAGTGTTCCTGGTGTCCAGATTGGATGCTTCAGTCACCAGCTCAAGGGTTTGAAGACAGTTGAAGACAAAGACATACAGAAAGCAGTCACATAAATAATTTAATTACCATCATCTTCTCTTTCCCCATTTCTATGCCTCAGACTAATCTGCGGAAACTTGCCCTGTCATTAGATATAGATGTGGAACCCCACGGTAAATCTGTATTGGCAAAATCTGACTGCCATTCTCCATGTTTTACCAAACTGCTGTAATTTGTGATGCATTCAATGAGTTTGTTCTGAGTATTCTGATGCTTCAATAAATTCTTCAATAGCCACGCCTATCAATGGAATATCTTTGTGGATGATTAAAGAGAAAGACTTTCCGCTTAGACTTTAAATGTATTAGGATGATTTTAGTAACTCATTTACCTTTCATAATTGGACACACATTAACATGAGCTTGCATTTCTGAATAGATATAACTGATAGAAGGAAAGTAGGCATGGTAGAAGATATGGTTTGGGTTAAAAACTAGCTTTTAGGTGATTGATAAATTATTTAAGCCATTGAGAGAAGTGGATGTTGACTCTATTTTTCTTGCTGTGCACACCAGGATACTAAAGGGGGGCAATTTGTCTCAGCGGACTGCTCTGTGGGTTGCTACAGATTGCAGAACCTCTGCCACTGATGACCTTTTCTTAATTTTAACTGTTGAAAATGAGAAAAAATGAGATGGTAATGCTGAGTTTTGAAAAAAAAAATAAGAGAAACATGATATGTTATTTGGGAAAGTAATTTATAAATAGAAATATAAGAAATGCTTAAGATGTTTAATAACAAAATTCAGTACCCCTCCCGGAAAGTTAAATGCAATTATTGACACATTCATTCTGCAGAAATGCATTTGGTGTATTACTGGTGATATTGTGACTCTTCATCAGAAGCTGGGGGTCTTTACGAATCTAAAGAAGGGTATGAAAAGGGCATTCTATTTCCCTTAAAGAGCCTTTGAAAATTCTCATCACTTGAGGGCCTACTTATCAATTGCCTTAAGACCACAAACTTATCAGAATTTCTCTTCCATCCTTTTCCCCATAGTGGCTTGCAGACAAAGATCTTGTCACTTGATGTGATGATTTTTTTTCTTTGATTAACAGTTCAATGGGTCATGTTTCCTTGTTTTCATTTAAAAAACATTTTTATTGCTTGTGGTTCATAATTTTCTTTTTAAGATTTCGTTTAGTGCCTAGTCCAGGTTAGCAATTAGGCAATTTGTTCATTTATTTACAAACTTTCCCGAAATGAATATCAAATTATGTATCGAGTGGAGACAATGTGTGGTCTCGTTGGCACATTGTCTGGGGGTGCAATATGGCTCAGCAAGTGTGGGGAATAACCAGCATGGCCCAGAGGGAAAGAATTGCTTTGGATTCAAGAGTCCCAGATACCTGTAAGCCGGGTTCTGATACTAATTGACTGAGTGACCTCGGTTCAGACAGTCATTAAATCTACACGTTGACGTCACGTGTATGTAAGATGAGGTTACCCTAGTGCCTCAGAATAAGTGCCGAATAAACGAATGCTAGATTCAGTTTCCTTCTATCTCCAAAATCCTCTGTGATGATCATTATTACAGAAATACAGAATCTGAAGTACAGAATGAATTTCGGGGTATACTAATGAAAGGCTGACAATCAAAGCAGGGGAAAGAAATAAGGAAAGGAAAATCGGATGTGTAAGTCAAAAGGCAATTCATCTTTTAAGTGACAAAATCAACGAGATATTTTTCTATGCTTCACTCATGTCTCTTCCTCAGATCACATTTAAATGTGGCTGACCATTACAAAAAGAAATGTGGCTGGACCACTGATTCTCTTTGCTTGATTTTTATACCAATCATATCTGAAACTCTGAGTTCCATAACCTTATGCAACTTGTATCCGCTTTTAAAAATTTTGCATAGAATCTGGCAAGAACAGCAGCTTTGGTGAGTTGGCTATTCCTCTCTGATTTCATTGATCTGGAATTGGCCCAAGACCCTCCTGGCGTGTCACACATTTGGTTTCTGAATTAAAACAGGAAATGCTGAAGCAGATTAAAATGGAAACAGCAACAAAGTGGTATTTCCCAAACATGAATAAAATATTGGTTTAAAGTGGAGGGGATTTCCATTACCAGAAACTTTTTTCATTTCCCTAACCCCGTCAGAATTGTTTTCCCAACCTGGAATTGTGATATTCCACTGACAGGCGCTGATGAAAGATGAGCTGGAGATGAAGAGATAGCTCAGAGAGGCACGAAGCCAGGGGTGCACACCCAGGGGAGGGGCTCAGAGCACCTGAAGACTGTCCAGGTGCCACGGGGCTTGGTGTTCAGAGTTTTTTGTTTTGTTTTTAAAGAATACCTCAACTGTGCCACATATGTGTGGTTTCACGACTATGTTCAGTACAGGGATTTGACATAATATTCCCCCTCCATCAGACCTGAAGCCCGAGCCCAGCATCTGGGGGCCGATTTTGCAATCCCACCTTTACATCACCAGTGAAGAACTCCCTGTAAATATGCAGTACGCCAAATAGTGTTCCTTCATAGCATAAATAATTGGCCTGAACATTCTTGGTGGCATTTCTCTCGATGGTACTTTCCATTCAACATGGAGTGCAAATAAGTACTTTCTGAAAAAGATCTTGTCATTCAGGAAACTTCTCCTCCCAAAGTCTTGGAATTTAACAGGTTAAACACACATAAATAATTTCATATCTTTTTAAAATATATGATTATATGTGAAGAAATACAGAGATTTATTCTGAGAACGATGGCAGCTAAGCTCCTTGAAGACTGGAATAGTCTTTGTGAAGTACTGTGTCTACAATTACATAAACACAACCTAATAAAAACTGTTTAAAATATAAATGTTGAGCCCTTTGGTGGAGTTGAGTGTCCAAGTGGAATCATTCCATAGAGTCTCTAATTCAAACACCTTGTAGTCAAGAGAAAAGATACATTTATTAATCAATAATTGATCTCTTTATTCCAAGGGAATAATTGGGTTGCCTGGCCTATTGGGGGTATTTTACATAATGACTTGAGGGAAATGATATCTTTAAGGAGAAACTGGCTTGAAGTCAATTTTGTGTTTCTTACCTGCCAGCTCACTTCCCTTTTTCGGCAGGCGGGGCTCAGGAAAGCTGTCTTATGCGTATGCAGAACATAAAGAACGTGAGATGCACATAGCCGGAGGACTATTTGGATTCCATTTGGCCTTTCCACAAATTAATGGAATGAAATCCTCTATGTGAAAACTGTTTGGTAAGTATGCAGTTCTAAATAAATGCATGACCTCACTGATGATTGCAACCTTCCCACTAGAGAACACAGCACGTTCCTAACGTCAAACCCCTGAGCTGATCTTTCTTGTGATAAATCTTTCTAGAAAAGCATTGGCTTCTTTCCTTCTCTAGTCTTCAGTTGTACACTGAGTAGATTGTCTTTGTAGCAAATTTAATGTAATCGTTGGCCCAAATCTAGAAAAAGATACTTTACAAGAACTAAAGAGGTGATTAATGGGGATAGCTTGTTATTAAATTAGTGTTGAAATTTGACATGCCACTTGAGAAGGCAGAGTTCTAAGAGAACTTACCAGTCTTCCCCTATGAATAAGAAGTACCTTAAATTACACCTATTCCTGGCAATCAAATAACAATTTCTCTAGATACAAGGCAGTATGATACTGCATATGCTATATCAGGAAGTAGATGACACTGTCTGCTAACACTGTGTAAAACCAAGAATCTCAGCCTGGCCTCATAGGAGTCCCCGTAGTTCTGTTTCCACAGCTTCAGCAAAATATATATTATTCAAGAGAAAAATGTGTCTGATGAAAAGCCTACAGCCGTTATTTACCTCCTGATTTCATTAACATTTAAGGATGTTTACCACACACAAAAAATACTATTTATGTTTTGAAATAAACAGTTAAAATAAATATGGTAGTACCTGCAAGTAATATCAAAAGATCTATAAATTCCTTATAGTGAAAAGCTGACATATTGGATATTTTTTTGCCTCAGTCTTGAAAGTCAAGTAACAAACATTTACTTAGAACCCATAGGGGCATAGATGCTATGAGGAAGAAAATAGCCTTGTCCTCAAGTAACTTATAATTTGGTTTGGAGAGAGGGAGAAATAAGACATAAAACAAAATATGGTAAGGGTTATAATTAGTTTCATGCAGGGGTGCTAATTTGCATACCACTCAGGAACTCTGGGAAATTAGGTGAGGCCATGGGAGACTCTATATGTCTGAGGACCCTATAGGTCTCCCAGGAGACACAATAAAGATACTATGTGTCACTTTTTCCAGGTGACAAGAGGAAAAGAGTCTCAAGGTAAAAGGGATAGAAAAGCCACTTTGGGAAGTACACCAAGAAAAAAAGGAATTTACCCTGAAAAGAGACAGAGGTAGACAGAGGTATTGTAGACAGAAGTATTATACAATTATTGATACATTGTTTACTTGCTACTTTATACTTGCCCACTAATTCTTAATAGAGTCCAGCTTTTCTCTGTGATTTGAGAAAAATTACACCACGTGTTATCTGGTATCACATCATATTGGGAAATGGATAAGGCCATACAGGGCCTTGCTCCTTCAGAGAACCGTGGCATCAAAAACTCTCCCCCAAAGCTTTTCTCACATGCCAATAATTTCTCTTCATATCAATCACCAGCAATCTCTTTCCAGGCTTGATGTCTGAAGTTTTTTAAAAATGATGACATTGACCTTCATTCTAACTCCTTAAATTTAATTGTTTTCATGCTTTTTCTTCTGTGAGAAGAAGCAGAAAGAGAAATATTACATTCTTAGATTAGACGTAAGCAATGTAAATCTCCATCATTTGACGTTTTCTACTAAGGTGTGAATATTTCTACTTTCTACATGATCACCTCTTCTTTTACCTCCATGCTTATTTCCTATAAAAATTTTCTTCTATCATGCTGACAGCTCCTCGATGTTATTTGTGGTTCATATATAAACTCTTCAAATACTCTCTGCTTTCCTTGTAAGCTTCACACCCTGGTTTCTTTCAAAGGGACCATATTCTTTCTTCAATTGCTGTTGTACTTTTCTAGTGCCCCTTTGAGTAGGTTCAAAATGCAAATTCATTATGCCACAGGGCCTCGTATTAGTAGAGAGAAAATATTGACTACATTTTTGTGTCAAAAGTTATAAACTATTATGTGTTAATCCAACAGTTCCATATTAATGAACTATGAGATATTTCAGAGCTCTATCACCTATGTATTTATAATCAGAGATATCGATAAAGAGGCATGCTTAAGGATATTCACTTTAGAATTATTTTAAAAACTGGAAATCATTTGAATTTCAACAATAAAAAGTGCTCACCCAATCATATACCCATTAAAGTCATATCACAGAATTGTTAAGTACATGGTAAAATGTTTACAATATTTTGCTAAGGAAACAAAGCTATTTGATTCCATTTTTATAAAAGATATAGCTGTGTCTAGCACGGATGACTCAAAATTTTAGCAGTCATTATTTCTTGTTGATGGGAGATTTAAGCTCTGACTTTTTGTAAAACTGAAGTGTAGTTGCTTTACAATGTCGTGTTAGTTTCAGGCATACAGCATATATTGTGTTAGTTTCAGGCACTACAGCATAGTGATTCAATATCTTTACAGATTACATCCCATTATAGGTTATTACAAGGTATTAGGTATAATTCCCTGTGCTATACAGTAAATCCTTGTCGCTTATCTATTTTATATATAGTAGTTTATATCTGTTAATCCCTTACCCCTAATTTGTCCCTCTCCCCTTTAGTAACCACAAGTTTGTTTTCTATAACTAGTAGTCCTTATTTCTGAATGGAGACATTACTGTTGATTTTTCTATTTATTCAATATTTATCTAGGGTCTCTAAGTTTTATGCACTGAAAATACATTGCTTTGTATTTCTAAAAAAGTTAATAAAAAATGAAAACAATTGACTTCGTTCACCAACTTTGGTTACAAATTCTTCACATTAAATTTTTTTTTCCAATTAACTTTTTGAAATGCCACTTGAGCTTACCAACAGGAAGTTCATTATCTCAGCCTCTTCTAAAACCCCAACTGGGTTCAAAAAGGCTGGTGCACTTTCACATGTCTGGTGGAGGAGAGAACTGAAAGTTCTGGGTGGTCCTCTGGGACCATTTTTTGACTGCAACTCTGAGACTCACCCAGCTCCCTCAGGGAGATGCTGTACAGCAGCTGAGGTGATGCTTCCACAGTCTCCGTTCCTCCCAGTAGTACAGAAAGCCCTCTTGCAGTTCCCCCTCTCCTGGTGGTGACTGTGGACGAGAGCACAGCAAGGAGTCAGGAGGAAGAGGTCCAGAGAGGCTTCCTCTCCACCACTGTCAAGACAGTCTGAGGGAGCCAGCTCCCCACAGACTTACGCATGTTGAGCCCAGATCAGCCGCCCAGACTCCCCCTCCCTCCAGGGACTTTGGTGTCCATTTCCATCGGGGGAACTTAGGAGAGGGTATCCTTAAACTCTACTCAACCAGCTTGGGATGATTTCAAAATCTGTGGGATTGAAACCTGTGGGTTATTATTCTTCCCTTTCCAGAAACCTCTGTGCAAATGGACGCAATCCCAACTTTTCTCTCCTCCTACTCTGGTTGGGCAACATTGCCTAGTGTAATAAAGTGTTCTATTACACACCTTCTCCTGAATAATGGGCATCCACTTCCCTCATGTTTGCATTCCAAGAGAGGCAACTTGGATTATTCTTCCAGTAAGTTCTCTGCCAAGCTTTCTGCCTCTAGAAGCAAAAAGCTACCAGGTTCACTTAATTTTTACAAATTCCATTTTACGTATAAAGAATCAAGGAATGTTTTGAAGCTAGAATTGAATTTAAAGACCGTTTCATTCAAGGCCCTACTTTTACAGATGATGAACCTGAGTTCCAGAGGTAGGTCACGTGTATCACAGAGCAAATTAGAGGCATCAGTGCCAGAATCTGGATCTGCTATGGCTCAGTCAAGCGTTCTAGTTTTGTTTTTTCCCTCTTGCATGGTCAAATGTGGCCAAATGGAATGTCTTCTCCACTTTCTGGCAAGAGCCACTGTGAGCTATCACCAGCTTTGGCAATGGGGACTTTTTGTTCTATAGTGATATACATACAGAAATGTAAGATTGGGTAAGCAGATACACCTTTTGTGTGTATCATTAATAACTCACACTTGAATTTCTGTATCTCATTAGAGGTAGTTGTCTCACCTTTAACTAGAGAAGACAAGCTTTATTTTTGTAGTGCTTTGCCCTATTATGTTCAACAATAATAATTCACAGTGACAGATGTAATCCACCAAACTCATTATTTTCAACCCCGATCCGTTTATTTTGCATTACCAATACAGTTTTGATGCCTATCGTTCCCTGGACTGGAGTGCTTGATGAAATGTTTTATTGCAATATGTCAGAGTCTAAATAATTAACAACAGGAATAAGGCCGAAGCTTTCCAAAGTTACTGTGTGTGTTATAAAATCGTACGTAATGCACCCTGTACTCACAAGAACATGTCCTAGAGATGTGGTTATGATACGATGATTACATTTGGAGAAAGAATTGAA
Source organism: Delphinus delphis (assembly GCF_949987515.2). Taxonomy (NCBI): domain Eukaryota; kingdom Metazoa; phylum Chordata; class Mammalia; order Artiodactyla; family Delphinidae; genus Delphinus; species Delphinus delphis. The sequence goes on from NC_082684.1 coordinate 155,400,213, forward strand.
TATCTCTCCTATAGCGGGTCTCATCTTTTCAAAGATGAAAAAATATGTGTATGTACTCAGTCTATCAAAGAGAAAAGTAAACAGGATTCGAGTCTTTTTTCCTTTTGCTGAGTTAAAATCTCCAAAATCTATTGTGAAAAATCCCACTCATAATTTAGCATATTGTACTCTAAAAACAGTTTTCTTCCTTTGATTTGCATTCTGTCAAAATCCTGGGGTGGGACAGAAGGATATTGTTGTGTGACAGGCAATGTGGGGCTATGTGACATCCCTTGACTTTGAAGGAATCGCAGGGAAGTTTGAATTGCAACTATTCAACCTTGAAGGGAGAGAAACTAAATGAAACACCTGTTTTTCTGATTACTGTACCAAAAGGCCTTTTAATTAGTTTGTGGAAATAGAAGTTTTAGCTATTGAAGCATATGGCTATTTTCCTCTGAGAAAATGGACACGTGACTACACATCATTAATTTGTGATTATTATTAAAATCAGAATGTAATTTGAAAGATTGTACAGTAATAGATATATTTTCTAGACTAGAAAAGAGCTAGAGAAAAAGGCAGGAGAGATACTCATAAAAAATTTCTGCCTTTTTTATGAGTACCCCTGATTCATTGCTTTTATAATGGTGTCCAGAGTATGTATTTACTCACACTGGAATTTCAACTGCAAATGCAGAATAAAAATGTTGATCATTATTTTATGATATTCAATCATTTAATCTCATGGAACTCGTCTTTCTCAAAGATTTGGAGAGCAATAAATTAGTGTTTGAAACAAAGGCTAAAAAACTGGGAATGGCCAAGGTGAATATATTCTTAAAGCAGTTTCTCTATATTGTTCTCATTGTATGGAAGTGGAGACTTTTCTGCAATGTGTTCTAGTACTTTACGTGGAAATCAGAAAATTCTATTGGACTGTAAGGCAATTCTTCCACTCAGCTAGGTGCCATCCTAAGGCCATCTTAAAGATCTCAACCCCTGAATATAATTGTAAGGGAAGGAGAAACAATTTGGCTTGTTTCTGATTTTTTTCATAGACACCTCTGCAAAAAAGCTATAAACGATGTTTCTGTTGGGGGTATTTAAAGTATACTTCATGGGTATTAACTCGGAGGAATCCTAGATTTTAGATGTGATGTGCGTGAGATATTAGCAACCTTGTGATTATGTCTTATAGTGTATTTTTTTCCTCAGCCCACTCCTTGCTTCAGGCATGAAGGGCATTTGATAAGTATCTGAGGTTTGAGTTTCTCTCTGAGAGAAGCTTTTATTGAATTATTGCTTAGCAATTAATGAAATAAGCATGAGTAGCATGGTGGGAACATACTAATTTAAGTGCAAAAAAAATCTCAAACAAGAAAACAGCTTTGCTATTAATAAGCTACAAGCATCCACAGTGGCAGAAATGACTCAACTGTTGTGAAATTTGAATGTCTCTCATTGTTTATATCTAAATATGAAACATACCTGGCAACGGCATGAGACAGAACATGCCTTCTCATTTTCCACATAATTTACACCATGTGTTTGGCCAAAAGTGCTGATTACAAAATATGACTGCAATTAGATAGCATAGCAATATGGTTTTCCACACCTATGGCAAAAGGCTTGGTTCGTTTTGATTAAAGAAATAATTGTGATCCAATTTCATAATGTTGATCACAATTTCATCACCTGTGCCTGGAAGGAGAAGAAAATATATGAGGGGTATAGCAAAGAGCAAACTCATTAAAAATTGTCTGTAAGAAATTATGATCATTACATTTAAAGCAAAGGCGTGGTATTGTGTTTAATTAAAGTTTGCAAAGTGTTTTGTGAACTTTGCTTGGATTGTACAAACTTAGACAAGACACATTTTAAAAACTTATGTTTAATGGAATATGAGAACATATCACTTGGAGAGCAGATAGATAAATTACCATGAGAAAACTCCTAGCATTATATTCTGTTTAGCAAAAAGTCTTATTATGGGAAGGTGAGGTACAGGATGCCTATTCAATTCTTAAATGTCAAAATCAACATACTTGTTCATAAGCTATTTACGAGGGCAATAAAAAATATTGTAACGTATTTTTCTTTGGCTACAAAATATATTCTTGGAAGATAATGAATAGTTCAACAACAGGTTCTTGAATTTTCATGATGCTGTGTGCCTAGGCTCATTCCCAGGTAATTTTTGAAAAGCCAATAAATGAAGATGAGTCCTAGGAAAACATTGTCAAATTTCTCAATCTACTTTTTGTCTCAGTGGAGCTCTCGATGATGCTAAAGACAGGACAGAGTAAGCCAGATACCCTTTCACTGTCAATCAAAATATTTGGCCTGAAAAATGTTTACAAGTACCTGGGGGAAAATTAATTGCATTTGTTGACAAGCATCGTTCTAAGCAGAATCTACATCCAAATTTGGGTTGGGGTTTGCTGTTCAAGTTGAATGGCATTTTTTAAAGAGATGATTCAGTTAATCAATTGTATGGCAAATTTTATTCTTTTCTGTTCATTGGCTACAGGGAGGTATTCATCCTGAGTAGCTATAGACAAAGTCTGAGAAATAAAAATCAAAACTGTAACTTAAAAATCTAAAGTGAAAAATTTAATGTAAATATTTTAATATAAAATTTAAATGAAAATTTAAATTTCTGAAGTCATTTTGCAATATGTTCATGGAAGCATCTCAGGCCAAGAGGCTTGGAGAGGGAGAGAGGAAAGAGGATTATGAGCTATGAGTGACAATGTAAAGGGAGAGGCTGTGTGAGATGAAGTGTAACTTATAACGTACCTCACACAGGTGTGTGCGGGAGACCAGCGAAAAGTGGACCGGAGATGCAATCATCAGGAGGGTATGGGGTTTACCATGAGGAACCCCAGTGAGTAAAAACATCCTACAATGTAGGACATAATGACAAATTTGAAATCAATGAATACAATTAATAAGTTACAGAAGCTCAGAGTTGGAAGACTCACTTAAGGGGTGAGAGAGGGTTACTGGGAGAAAGTTGAGTCTGAGTTGGTCTTTAAGGATGAATCAGTTGCAGCAGGTTGGGGAGAGGATGTTTATGTACAAAGATGCAATTCTAAGGAAGAGGGCAAACATAAGCAGAGTATCCCTCGTGGCTTTAGAAGACATTGCAGCTTCTGGAACATTTTCACAAGCCTTATCTCATACAATTCTCACCACAACACAGTGGTATAGGTGGGACAGTTGTTATTACACAATTTTACAGATGTGCAAAGTGCAGCTCGGAAATTCACCGTAAGAGCTGGTGTTGAACCTCAAACAGATGTACCTGACGTCCTCTGGCTTACTACAATAGCTAAGTTATAGCAAGGGGAATGCCACAGTGCATTGGCCTAAACGGGAAGAGCATTGCAGGAAGAATGACCGAAGGAACCAAAATTCATCCAAAAATGGGAAGCAATGAATTTTTTAAAAAGCCTGCATACAACCTGAAATAATTCATGAATTTATGATAATGATTAGTAAAGAAATACACTTTTAACAATTATTTTCAACCTAAAGCTAGGATGAAGCTGCATAAGGAAGATTAACAAAGGTAAGACAAAGGTGACAAAAACAAAACAAATAGGGCTTCCCTGGTGGCGCAGTGGTTGAGAGTCCGCCTGCCGATGCAGGGGACACGGGTTCGTGCCCCGGTCCGGGAAGATCCCACATGCCGCGGAGCGGCTGGGCCCGTGAGCCGTGGCCGCTGAGCCTGCGCGTCCGGAGCCTGTGCTCCGTGACGGGAGAGGCCACAGCGGTGAGAGGCCCGCGTACCGCAAAAACAAACAAACAAACAAATAAACAAAAAATACAGATGAAAATAGTGGAACATACCAAGGCATAGTAGAGAGTTCTATGTGGTCTGTATTTTCCAGCCTTTGCAAACTCTGTGGATTGCAGTTTACCTGTTGTATTTCAGCGATGTCCATTCATTATGAAGCAGAATGCTACCTATGTACATCTGACCATTAACCTATATGACCTGGATACCTGAAAAACCTGTCACCAAGCATAAGCCCATCTTTCCAATATGTCAACAGAAATAGGTCCTTTAAGCAGAGTGGCATTTTTTTTTTAGGTCAATTTGTCTACCAACATGCGTTCTCCTATCTCAGAACAACATACAGTGACGCATGAATTTAAAATGAATGAAAATATATTCAATCCATAATCAAATGAAAATGTTTGGGACTGATGCCATAAAGTGTTCCTGAATTAGACTTTCTTCAGAAACTAAATTTAGCCATCTGGCATTCTATTTTAAGAATCATTCAAATTTTTGAAATGAAGGATTTGCCTTTTGATGAGGAAACCATAATTTCATTGTAAATATGGAACACGTTGTCCTTGACTTGGAATGTATTGAATTCCATATGATGAAAGAGGTGACATCACTGGCTAGTAGTGAGGAGAGAAATTGTCAACCAAAAATAGAGTATTGTTCTAGAATATCAGTAATTGTTACAATGAAAATTATTAGTAAAAAACTTCAATCTTGTTATTAAGGGCTAAAGAATTACAAAATATAAGCAGTGTAGTTTTCTTAAACTATTGATTACTATGGGAAGAGGTTTGAAATATTGTTAAAGGATGTAGTATTCTTGCATTTTATTTCCATAAAGATTATAAAGCATAATTGTAGTGGCACTTGCTATTAATTAAAGAATCTGATGTTATCACAAACATTTAATAGTAATATCATTTTAAAAGCTATTTTAAATTCAGTACACTACCAAAGATTTAGTTGTAGCTAAAATTTCTTCAGAAATCTTATTGTATGACATTGAGCCCTTCTTTATTTAACAGATACTATTATTTGACTATAATGTTAGATATTATCCCAGGTATTGTGGCTACAATCATGAAAAAGAGGAACATAATATCTGCCTTCCTGAAGCTTATAGTCTAGTGGAAATTGTAGAGAAATAAATGAGCAGTTAGTACAATACAGTGATGAGGTTCTCGCATAGCATGCTTGGAAGCTGAGTCCATAAAAATATATGCTTCAGATTAAATTATTTTTAAATAAACTGTTATGACTTGTTCTAATTCTCTATGTGGATTTAAGTTTTATTGTATTAATTGTAATAGAGTCTACTCTTTGCCAAGCACCTTATTAAGTCTTTTGCATTCACTCACCCATTTAATTCCCACCAATGGCTGTTTGAAGCAGGTGCTATTAGTCATATTCTGAGAGACTCATGCTCAGCAGGTACAATAGTTCCCCTGGTCATACTCTGGCAGCTGACAGAACCTGTGATCTTCACACTACGTTACATAAGATTTCTGCATCGATTTTAGCATCTTGTGGAATAAGAATGTTCTATTGACTGATCAAAATTCTTGATTACAAAGAAGTTTCAGTGTAAAGATTTTGTACAAAAATAATTCAAATTTTTAGAATAAACTTTAAGCCAAGTGTATTGATTGCTACATTATCTCAAAACTTCGTGGCTTAAAACCACAAACTTTTATTATCTCACTTAGTTTCTAAGGCAGGGAATCTGTGAGCAGCTTAGCCAGGTGGCTCTGGGTTTGGGTTTCTCAAGGCTGCAATCACGATGTCAGCCAAGGCTGCAGACTCGCCCGAAGGCCTGATGGTGCGGGAGTGTCCACGTCCAAGCTCCCTCACGTGGCTGCCGGCCAGTAGCTTCAGAGCCTCACCGCGTGGACCTCGCCAGGTGCTGAGTAGGTCATGGCCGCTATCTCCCCGCAAAGCACATGGGCAGAGAATGTGTGACAAGACAGAATCTACTGTGCCTTTTATAACCAAATCCAGAAGCGACTGGGTCTGAGTCCAATCAGGAGAAAGAAACTACATGGCAACTTGGATAGGGAAAGTTTAATATAAAGAATCATTAACCAAGCAGGGGGTTGGAATAATGAAGGATTAGCTAATATGTAAAAAGAACTCTAAAGAATGTAGGAATAGAAAAAACTAGGAACCTCTAGGACTGATAGAACACTCAAGGAAGAGACCCCTCCCCAAGACTGAGATCCACACCCTGTTGCAGGTGTGACCGTGACTCACTGAATGTGGGAGGAATCTCCATGGTGTTGCACCTGTGGACCTTGCCAGAAATCAGGTTTCTGCAACTTGCTGGAAACCTGCCCTCGAAGGTTCTGGGTTGCGTCTCACTAAGGACACTTAGAAGCCACCTGCTCCTTGGGAGCTTGTGCTGGAGGAGCTGGTGTTATTGCAGGAAATAGAAGCTAGAGAACCGCAGGTGCTTCAGGAGCTGGACAGGTGAGCCCACTGGAACCAGAAGGGAAAACCTTTTCTTCCTGCAGCCTCTACAGCACCCTCTATTGACAAAGTTTAGCATAATGTCAGGTGGCAAAGGCAGAGTATGTGAAGGGCTCATCTTCACTGAACAGGCAAAAAAGGTGAATTTGGAGTTGAGGCAATAAAGCAATAGCACAGTAATATACCATCACTTCTGCCATATTTAACAGTCACACGGGCTATCTCTGGCACACCCTGGGAGGGGATTACACCAGGATGTGAATTTCAGGAGGCAGTAGTCATTGGTGGCCATCTTGGAGGCTGGTTACCGCACTCTACCCTCTGGTACTCAATCATTCACATCCCTCCCACATGCAAAATGCACCTGTGTTAGTCTTCTGTCACTGCTATTATAAATTACCACACACTCAGGGGCCTGAGATATCACAAATTCATCATACAATTCTGTAGGTCAGGAGTCTGACATGGGTCACACAAGGCTGAGATCAAGACAGCAGCAGAGCTGTGCTCCTCTTTGTAGACTATAGGGGAGAATCCATTTCTTTGCTTATTCAAGTTGTTGGCAAATTCAGTTCTTTGTGGTTATAGGACTGCTGTTCCTGATTCCTTGTTAGCTATCAGGTAACCCTTCACAAATTCTACAGGCTGCCCAAATTCTTTGGCCCACATTCCGCTTCTTCTATCTTCCAAGTCAGCCATGATCCATTCAGTTCTTCTCATCCTTTGAATCCTTTCTACAAGTGTTTGCATCCAAGGAGACAGAGATCATCAGAGGACATCTTGGATTATGGCTATCAAATAGTGTCTTGGAAAAAACCCTTTTTTTTCTTTATCATTTTTAAAGAAATTGTGAATATTCATCCAAGGAAACAGCAATCACTAGATTACAGCTGAAATGAGTTTGCCTCCTATTTTGAAAAAAAAAAAAGCTTTGTAAGTGTATATTCAGTATTTTTTACATGATTTATAATGGGAATTTCATAACTACGCAAGAAACATAATGATACAGCTGGCACAAGAAAGACATATTGTGATGTTAGGAGTTATAAGCACTATATGAAATAAAACTATCAAGAAAAGTATTATTGAATTTTAGAAATTAGTTAATCTGGCTCATTTACACACACATATTTGTTGCTTCTAATTTATTGCTGTGAGTTTTAAAAGTTTCCTTCTTGGGCCTCCCTGGTGGCGCAGTGGTTAAGAATCCGCCTGCCAATGCAGGGAACACGGGTTCGAGCCCTGGTCCGGGAAGATCCCACATGCCGCGGAGCAACTAAGCCCGTGCACCACAACTGTTGAGCCTGCACTCTAGAGCACGAAAGCCACAACTACTGAGCCAGGTGCCACAACTACTGAAGCTTGCGTGCCTAGAGCCCGTGCTCCGCAACAAGAGAAGCCACCGCGATGAGAAGCCTGCGCATCGCAAGGAAGAGTAGCCCTCGCTCACCGCAGCTAGAGAAAACCCGCGCACAGCTACGAAGACCCAACACAGCCAAAAATAAATAAAATAAAATAAATAAATTTATTAAGAAAGAAGTTTCCTTCTTTCATATACTCCTTAGTTTTAATTTATTGTAAAGTATTTTCCTGTCAGAAACTATTTTTATTCCCCCATCATTTACAAACTACTCCCAACTCACGCAGCAAAAAGTCTATAGTTGCACAATTGTTTTCCCTTCCATATTCTCTTTTAAATGATTCCATCCAGAAGACAATGACCATCATTCTTAGTGTGCTTTAAAAAGCACAGCACATTAGATGCAGTTGAACAGTGGGTTCCATGTCATGATGAATAATGGAATGATGAATGAGTATGGGAAATTAATACAGAGGGAAAGCTGTAGACAATCATGTAAATATAAGTTTTAAAAACACTATGATCTTTAATCATTTAAACCACCATCTTGCACGTGTATTTTCAATATCTTCCAAAATATCAATTAACCTAGAGCACCAGTTACTAACATTTTTTTGGAGGAGTAAGTTTCTTTTGAGAATACCATAAAAGTTACGACCACTCTTTCCCTCCCGAATGCATATATATGCAATTCATGAAATTTGTGGATCTCCTGAAGCTGTTAGTAGAATAAATTGAACTTCAATATACCATAGGCTACAGGATTAAAATTATTAATTGAGTGTAAGGAGGGTCGTTTATGGTAACACCCATTTCTTAATGATGCTGCTGGTTCAGAGAGATATTTTTTTCAGCATCAAAATGAGCAAGAATACAATAAGATTCTTTACAACAAAATTTAGCCTTTACATGAAATACATGATATTAAACAGAGCAGATTATGGGATATCAAGAATTTTATATTTTGTTGGCCAGACAGTCCAAATTTCTTATTTTAGGTGCACATGCTGTATGTGACATCAAGAACACTCCTCCTGGGCTTCCCTGGTGGCGCACTGGTGAGAGTCCGCCTGCCGATGCAGGGGACCCAGGTTCGTGCCCCGGTCCGGGAAGATCCCACATGCCGCGGAGCGGCTAGGCCCGTGAGCCATGGCCGCTGAGCCTGTGCGTCCGGAGCCTGTGCTCCGCAACGGGAGAGGCCACAACAGTGAGAGGCCCGCGTACCGCAAAAGAACACTCCCCCTACCCCAACATACACATATATTTACTAACTATCAGTTTATTCAACTCATGTAGAAACTAGGCTGAATAGATTAAGGCAAACTTCTTTAGAGGTTTTGTATAATAGCTGAGTCAGAAATTTCCAGAATGCCAGTTTGCATTCCTTCAGGTACAACTTGTCTGACATGCAGCATGGAAAACCAAAAAAGGATGCAATAAAATGCAGAAAAAGTTACTGATTCAGTCATAATGGTGTTAACTTTTGAGAAAAAGTTAGCCCTGGATAGTGCAACAGAAAGCAAGACAAGCCAGGGCAGAATTTCGCACATTCCAGTGAAAGTTTTTAGGCAGTCCTGTCCACGGATATACCCTTAAAGGATGTGACCCAGGTGAGACTTACCTGCTGAAGGCAACTAATCCACAATGAGCAAATTATCCTCCCCTGCGGGGCAAGCTATAATGGCAGCCACATGCTTCAGAAAGAAAAAAATCATGTGTTCCTAGAAGAGGAGGAAGCTAGGGGCTAGCAGAGGCTTGCCTAGAAGTGGGATTGGAATATAAGCTGAGAATTTTTAGTTGATTTAGAATGAGAGGGTGTTCCAGTTAGGCGACTGAATGTTTCTGACACGAAAAAAGATTCTTATAAGGCAGCAACAGTGGCCTCGTACAGAAAGGAATTTACCAGATTTTGGCACTTTAATGTGCCCTAAGGAGATGAGTGACGAACATGAACCTCTAAAGTTGGGGCTGATTTGGTTCCAATATGGTGTGGAATAGCTTACAAAATCGGTAAAGTATAATGACCATCTAATAGAAAATATCTCTTCTTCATTCCCCCAACCACTTTTCTCTTTCCACAAATGTGTGCACACTTACACACAGTGCCCCCAACCACAATGCACAGACTGCCATACATCTGTAGAGGCAGAACAGTGCTGCTATTTTTGGAAGGATGCCTAAAGATGTCACCAAAAAATGAACCTCCAGTTATTGAATCCGAAAGAAAATCCAACACATCCATGTAACATGTGTATTTATGTATAACAAGAATTGAAAGGAAATACTTTATAATGTCATTTAATGTGGGCGTGAGTGTACAAGCAAGTGAAAGCAAAGGAGGTATGTCTGCATCTTGGAAATTTTAAATGCTGTTTTGTAGCTGCAGCAATGAGATTAAGGGAATTGTCAAATAAAATAGAAATGCCATTTTTTAAAAAATTAGACACAGTCATTGAAATTTTTGGTTTATTTATTTTTTAGTAAAGCTGAAGATATTATTTAAAATCAGAGGGCCTATGTGAAATAGATGACAGATAAGGGATCATGTTATAGGCATAACATTCCAGCTATGTTTTGACAATGTCAAGTATAAACCACAAAGGGCTCAACAGGTAATGTTCATAATGGATGACCTTTATATCAACTTCTTACTTTCTGTTTACTTGGTATAAACCTATACTCTTCTAAATGATGCTTTGTCTCTTATAGAGCAAGTTATGGCAATCAGAGAGAAAAACAGGACAATGAATGTAAGTTGCTAGCATGGGATTACTAAAGCAGTTGCTTTGGATAAATTAAATCTTCATTTTAACTAGGTCAGTTACTTTCCTTGCCATCATACAAAGCACGGGAAGCTTCATGATGACAAAAGACAGGCCAATTTAGCTATCACACACATATGTACACATATACATATAAATACATATAGATATGTGCAGAGAGCTGTTAAACATGCATAGATTGTTCATAGTAAATTTAATTCCTTAAAAGAGCCAGAAGGCTCTTTACAAACTTAAACATAAGGAAAAATATATTTGTAATATGCTTCCAAATTTGGCTATGTGATTTTATCTTTTATGATAATTTGGTAAGTTAAAATGTTCACACATGAAATTTTTAATTCTCTTATACTCTTTTTTTTTTAATTGAATCTTGGAATTACCTAGTTTATCAGCTAAAATCTCCTTTAAAATTTTGTGGGTTTCCTGTGTATCAGATAATAGTCAAATACATTAAAGAAAAGCCATCCTTACAGACCTCTTCAAGACAGGTCTTTCTCTGCTTCGGCCTGTGAGTAGGATGGGATGAAACAATGCCCTTAAGACTCTTAGAAGCCCTTTTGTTCAGATGGCAGAACCTATGATTCACTGACTTCTGTCATTCTGAGGTCTTTACCAGAAAACTTCCTTGACCCTGAAAGAATTCTTGAATTAGTCTGACTCTGAGGGCAAGATCTATTGGCAGCCTTGTAATTGCTTTTTTCCTTAAGAATATTTTTAATTTTGAGGATATTTTGCTGACTAGAGACATTTCCCTGGGCACTCTATATTTCCATTAAACTCATTAAAAACTAAACAGTTTTATATCGTTCATATCTTATTTCTCTCGTATATACAGTTAAAAGAAGTACATAAGAATTACCTTATACACAGTTGAAAGAAGATAACTTACACCTCCAACATTCCTTTCTGGAATCTCCTTGGCCAAATCTACAAGTTTTGAGGTGCTTTTTCCATCTTCTGTGTTACTATGGGTGGCAGTTTCACTAATTTTTCTGCCACCACATAACACTGGCTTCTGTTTTTTCAAATACACAGCAGATTTTAAAGACTTAGCATGAAAAAAAGAAAGAAAAGTATCCATTAATAATTTTTATATTGATTTATATTTTATATTGAATTAAAATTTATATATTTTATAATTATTCATTTTACATTGAATGATGATATTTTGATTAAATTGTGTTAAATAACATAGTTATTAAAATTAATTTTACCCAATGCGTTCTTAGATGTGACACCCAAAACACAAACATCCAAAAATAGATACATAAACTGGACATCTTCAAAAGCATAAATGTTTGTGCTTCGAAAAACACCACCAAGAAAGTAATAAGACAAGCCACAGGTTGGGAGAAAATATTTGCAAATCGTATGTCTGGTAAGTAACTTGTATCCTGAATATATAAGGTACTCTTACAACTCAACCCAGTGATAAAGACATAACCCAACTAAAAGTGGGCAAAGTTTTAAAAAGGTATTTCTCCAAAAAAGACATGCAAATATCTGGCAAGCACATGAGGAGATGCTCAATACCGTTAGATATTAGGGAAAAGCAAATCAAAACCACTATTTGATACCACTTCACACCCACCAGGATGGTAAAGTAAAAAACATAGACAATTACAAGTGTTTTTGAGAATATGGAGAAATTGGAACCTTCATACATTGCTAGTGAACATGTAAAATGGCGCAGCTGCTTCGAAAAAGAATCTGTCAGTCTTCAAATGTTAAACAGAGTTACCATATGACACAGCAGTTCTTCTCTTTGGTATATACTCAAGACAAATGAAAGCATGTTGCTATGGACTGAGTGTTTGTGTCCCCCTGCCCAAATTCATATGTTGAAGACTTAACTCCCATGTGATGCTATTTTGAATGAGGTCTTTTTGAGATGATTAGGTTTAGATGAGGTCATGAAAGTAGAGCCCTCCTGATGGGATTAGTGCCTTTATAAGAAGAGCTACCTGAGAGCTTGCTTTCTTTCTCCCAGCCATGTGAGGACTACTCCAAGAAGGTGGCCATCTACAAGCCAGGAAGAGACCTTTCGGCAGAAACCAACCATGCTGGCACCTTGGTTTTGAAGTTCTAGCCTCCAGAACAGTGAGAGTCAATTTCTGCTGTTTAAGTCACCCAGACTTTGGTAGTTTGCTATGGTAGCCCAAGCTGACTAATACGCATGTCCAGACAAAAACTTCTACACAAATGTTTATAGCAGCATTGTTCATAATAGTCAAAAGTGGAGACAATCCAAATATCCATAGATTAATAAATGGATAAACAAAATGGGTCTATCTATAAAATGAAACGTTATTCATCAATACAAAAGAAAGAAAGACTGATACATGCTGAAACATGGATGAACCTTGAAAACATTATGTTGGAAAGCCAGACACAAAAGGCCACATATGTTATGATTTGATTTATATGAAATATTTTGGAATAGACAAATCCATAGAGATAGAAAGTAGAGTCTAGTTGTTACCAGAGTTTGGGGGGACGGAGGAACTGGGCTGTGACCACTAATGAATACAGGGTTTCTTCTGGGAGATGAAAATGTTTTAAAATTAGCTCAGGGTGGTGGTTAAAAACCTTGGTGTATGGACCAAAAACGATCAAACCGTGCACTTTAAAAAGGTGAATGTTATGGTATGCAAATTATATCTTGAGAAAGCTATTATAGAAAATTATTTTTATTATTATTTTTTTAACTTTAAAAAATGTGGCTACTAGAAATTTGAAATCACCTATGTGGCCTACATTATATTTCTGTTTTTCTAGGTGATCAAAGGCAAGCATTTATGGAGGGAAGTGGTACGGTATCTAAATTCACTGGTGACTGTACAGTTAGAATAGAGAGCAGCTGTTTAAGAAGGATAATTTATTAGGAATGTTAAAGATATTGTATGGCCGAAACAGAAGAGGATTTGTAGGAGATAAAACTTGTTTTAGAAACTATTCTAATGTAGTAGAGTGTCTTGAAAGCCACAGAAAAAAGCTTGGACTTGAGGATCAAATTTTTATGTTTTTTTCTTTTCTGTTTTAGTAGCTGTTACAGGAAATATTTCCATTAAGGAGACACTTCTTCAGTTAACTATTTTATATGAATGTGAGGGCAGTTGCTAGAGTATGTTGATAGGATTTTCCAATATTTAGGTGTCTCAAAAACGCCAAAGTTTATCCCCAAAATAAAATAGTAAAAGAAAGCACTTGGTATAAAACCAGTCCTTTAAAAAGAAAACTTTATTTTAGCATCTTTTAAAAATATTTGTAAGCGATTTTGGCCTTTCTGTTTAAATTTTTCTTATCTTTGGCCTATATGTTATTTTTTTAAAAATACATTAAAATAACTCCACATACCAAACCCCCAGAATACAAGCAGGTAATTCTGAGAGCGTGCCCCATGGAACTGGGTAACTGATGCAGAGAAGCACTGTCAAACACTTGCTGTTATAAAGAAGCTTTTTTTTTTAATGAATATATTGTTTGCAACCACACTGTCATCCTTCAGATCTAGAGATGCAATAAAATAATCACTTAGCTTCTCTGTAGTGAATTCACAAGGTGAGGGTGGAGAGCTAAACTTTGTAGTGGGAAGAAGGAAGCAAAAATATATATATACTTGCCACTTCTTTCTTCCTATTTTGTGTTTAGAGACATTTTCCCATGTGTCTTTGGTTAATGGAAAACCTGAAAATTCTTGGTGGGGTTGTGAAGGTGGCTGAGGTGCTCTGGCTTCAAAGACCCTTGTCATTCAATGACCATGCAGCATTCAATAACTTGTGTCTGTTTATGTTAAAAATAGAATTAAGAATTGTCACAATTGTCCATGTAGTTTAGTCAGGGATATCATTTTTTGGCTTTTAAAAGAAAGATTTAATGGAAAATGATTTGTGGGGAACTGTGATTTGTTTCACGAACTGCCTTGTGTCTCCACTTCACTTTCTTATACCTCCAGCTGCCGAACATAGAGAGCTCTTGATGAAGTGTCAACATTTAATGAGATGCACAAACCTCTGTACTTGTAATGTTTTTCTCAAGTCTGGATTTGCCCATCTTACAAAACAATTCTCGAGGGAATCTGAGGAGAAAAATTCTTTTAAAGGATTGTGGAGTATAGAAGTTATTAAAATTCAAGTTTATGTGACTTTAAAAAATAACCTATATAATTTCCTCATTTTTACTTGGTTCTGAAGCATGAGGAGCATTTATACATATAAAAGAATACTTATGGGCTTCCCTGGTGGCACAGTGGTTGAGAGTCCGCCTGCCGATGCAGGGGACACGGGTTCGTGCCCCGGTCCGGGAAGATCCCACATGCCGCGGAGCGGCTGGGCCCGTGAGCCATGGCCGCTGAGCCTGCGGGTCCGGAGCCTGTGCTCCGCAACGGGAGAGGCCACAGCGGTGAGAGGCCCGCGTACCACAAAAAAAAAAAAAAAAAGAATACTTATCTATGGCAATTAAAAAGAATATGTCTGAAAGTGAAATTCAATGACAAAGTGAAATGCAGTATTACACAGCATTCATGAATATGCATACCTTATAAAGTGATCTGCTTTAAGAAATAGTATATCGAAAATACCTTTACGGTAGATGTGTAAAATAGTTTTAAAGTTGTATATTTCATAGTACACTCATTATTTAAAAGATGGTAACCAAGAATACAATTTGAGACAATGTTACCAACCTGAATTTTTATTTCATCCAGAATTCCCTAATTCTTGCATCTTAACCAGAGAAATGGGAACAAATTTTGATTAGAATGTTGCTAATAGTTTATATTTAAGTATTCACAGTATATTTTAATATCTATTATCTTATATACCATTTCAATTGGTCCACTTTCATCATTTCAATAAGCTTAGATACTTGTTCTCAAACTGTGGGTCCCAAGACCAGCAACACCAGCATCTCATGATGGAAATTCTTGAGCCTCATCTTGGACTCACTAAGTCACCTGAGGAGGTGAAGTCTGGCGATCTGCGCTGTAATAAGCCCTCCAGGTACCGTGATGAGAGTCAAAGTCTGAGAACCACTGGTCTAAGAAAACCACAACAACTCCATTCTCCCTGTCCACTATTGGTGTAGGAGGCCCATATGACACAATTCTGGCGAGTAAAATCCGGAGGCAATTCTCCAGAGGGCTGTTCTACAATTCTTTTCACTCCTGAAGTGGGAATCTGACTGGATATGCCCTCATATCCCTTTCTTGAATTTGAAAGTGTTGTTTGACCACGTAAGTGGCTGCAGGGATTTATCTGTTGACAAGAGGACAAGCTCCAGGGTACAGGGGGCAAAGTGAGGGTCACAGAGCAACGGGGTGGAGGGAATTGTGCTCTTGATCAACGCTGCTCAGCTACCGGCTTTACCAACTCTGGTAGCTCCCTGTCTCTGGATGTCTCCTTGTGTGAGCTGAGACATTTTCCATATTGTTTAATCTCCCTGAGTCAGGTTTTCTGTTAATTGCAGCCAAAAGCATGATAACTGTTACACGTGATCAGAGGAAGGATCTATTAGTCTCTATTTAGTTTCCAGCATGATTTTAGGGCAATTATTAACTCTTTCAAGAGCATCTGTATTTTACGTCCTCTGTGAATGAAATACATGTGCTCTGACGTAGGAATTTGAAGCATCAGAACAGAACAGGGAAGATGACAGTGTAGTGACTGTATGTGTCCCTGTGTGGGGGGAGTGGAACTTGTAGAGGGCTCCTCAGACAGTTCTAGAGGTGTTACCCTGCGCTAAGAATTTTCAGGGATGAATTCTACATCGAGGGCTCGAGCAGAAGCTCATATTGCCAGTGCACAAAACTGCTTGTAATATTTCATATTGAAAATAAAAAATAATTGCAGGTGTTTGAAGAATGATTTTCCCTGTTGCTGTGGCAGAAAGAGAGCAGAACAGAAAACCCATGAAGGTGAACACCTTCCCAGGAAGAGGGCATTTTAAGAAATACCTTCATAGATCGTGGAAGGTAAACTGGGTGTCCCATTATACCGACCCAAGGCAGTTAGAGAGGGACCACCCGCTGATGGGAAGATAAACAGAACTCCCACAGGAGCAAGGATAGATGAACAAGACAGGACAGGTAGCAGTTGGTGAGTTTCCCTCAGCCCCAGGCAGGGGAGGAGTGAAGACAGGTAGAAGTGTTTTGACTCCCAGAAGGGGTCTGTGACAGCACAACATAATTTATAAAATAATTAGGCATACGTTTTGACTGGTATTTGGGGGTATGGAAGTCTGTCAACTGTCAAAAAAGAAACATTTTTTTCCTTAGTTAACTAAGAACAACCTAATTTTCTAGGAGGTGCAGTGAGCACAAGTACAGCCAGGAGGTGTGTCAGTGTCACCCACTCCGGGTGTCGGGCACAGTTGGTCCCATGTTGCCACCAGTCCAAATGAAGACGTTCTGACAAAAGTGACGTGTTGAACTGCAGTTGCTCGTAGCACATAATTATCAATAGTTAACACACTTGGGGGCTTATTTTGTGAACACATCATCCCTTTCCCGAACTTCTGTCCAATCCTTGGACACACTTAAGAGCTCATGCAAACGGTCCGGCACAGATCAAGAACTCTATAACCACTGTTAAAAAAGCACACGTACACACTGCTAGATCTAAAATGGACAACCAACACGGACCTGCTGTATAGCGCAGGGAACTCTGCTCAATGTTATGTAACAACTTAAATGGGAAAAGAATTTGAAAAAGAATGGATACATGTATATATATAACTGAATCACTTTGCTGTACACCTGAAACTATCACAACATTGCCAATCAACTGTACTCCAATATAAAATAAAACGTTTTTTTTAAAAAAGCACATGCCTTCAAGGAACTTGCAAATGACCTAAAATAAAGGCTTGTTTTCCCCTGAATACTTTTATCATCTGCTTTGCAGCAATATTGAAAGTATCTCTTTACCTTTTGCTTCAAGACCATGATTCTACACTCCTGGGAATTAGAGGGTAGCATGCCCAGGGGTGTGCAGAACTTCAGGGACAGACATGCTGGGGTTCCTGGAACTTTCAATTTTCTTCAAATTTTGGCTAAAAACATCTTTAAGATGAACACAGATATTTTATAGAATAGCATGTAAATTATACATGAATTTTTGAAATGAAATATGTTACTTCCAAGACATAGCTTGGCTTGAGGTAGCTGAAGGGGTTTTATATCTGTGAATAAAGGCTCATTTTTTTCTCTGCCATTAGGAGTAGGAAACATCGAAAACACTGCTTTGGAGAACTGTATTCCATTAGCTAAGCAGTGTCACAAAGTGGGCCTGCATGGGTTAGCCCTAGAAAGCAGTTATGCACCCAGAACTCACAACTTCCAGTTACTTGTCCATATTAAACTTTTTGGTTTTTACATTTTCTTGACTCTTTAATTTGTGCTCCACCATCTTTTTTTTTTTTTTTTCCACCATCTTTTTATAAAATGTTTTCTGGATTTCTCTACATTATTTTCTGTAATTGCCTTTCTCCATCACTCTGATCTTTGCCACTGTGCTTCACAGCTACTGCCAGCATCCCCCAACCCACCCATAACCTACCTTAGCTTCTTTTTTCATGCTTGTGACCTTGAAGCAATCTTTTTTCTTGGTCTCTTGGTCCTGCAATGTGCTGGTCACTGCTCCGGGCTTGATGTTCTGGATCTCACAAATACTCAGTAACCAATGTGTAGGTCCTGTGTTCAAGAAACAAAGTTAATGAGTAATAAATAAACTAAACCCAAGTCTTTCCAAAGTGACACCTATGCCTGGTTCTATCGGTTGGTGGGGGGCAGAGGGGGAAGGCAGAAAAAAAAACTGGTTAGTTTATTTACTGTGGTGAAAGAAAAAGAAACACGTCAAATTGATTGGCATTCTATAAATTCAACAAACTAATTGAATTTATCACCTTTAATAAGGCATCTGACAGCTAAGAAACTTGACAACGTGAAGTTGACTGACTTTGGCCATGATGATAAAACTAAAAGATGCTTGTATACAAAGTGCAAGTGTCTAGACTCTCTTGTTCAGAGTAAAATTCCGTTCCCTGTGACTTCATGGTGATTTCGGAATAAGTGACCCTGAGCCAAGTCAACTGGATACAGTGTCAGAGAAATGTAAATACTATGCATAGCAGGGTATCTGAACAAAAGAACAAGTTTTGGCTTCCATCACTGAGGAATAACAGTGACATGGGGGACATTTGGACATGTTCTAAGCAATTTAGGAAGAAAAACAATTGCTTATAACACATATTCTTTAATATTTTAAATATCTTGTGTAAATTTGTGTCTTCTGTGTGAATGTCTAGATCATGCACTGATACAGTCTGATAGAGTTGTTATTATGTTATTATGGACCAATGTTGTCAAATCAAAACTTAGTAAAATATTTCCTAAGCTTCTGGTGGGTGCCAGGCCTGTATAAGTTATCATCCTTGCTTACCCAGATTATGTAAATTAGTTATGGCCTCACATATGTGTGTGTCTTTGTGTGTGTGTGTCCAAAAGAGTATACGTCTAATTTAGGGAAGCATGAGAAGCTTCCTCAAAGTTTCAATTGATCGGTGGAAGAAGCAGCAGTCTATTTATATGCATGAGATATCCACAAATAGGATGCTCACAGTCAGACTTTCTGCTGTAGAATTATGTGTTAAATTGCATAATGTGGTCACTAAATTCATTGAAAAGAATCCAACATCATCATGAGTTCTATGGAGGTACGAATCGAAATAGACTTTGTAGGATGAACAAACTTGCAATGTTATTCCACATAATAATAACAGTGATGATGAGAGTGAAGCAGCTGTTTTGTTTTGGGTACTTGCAGTGCACCAGGGACTCTTCTAAGTACTTTACATGTACGAACTCATTTCCTCCTCACAAAAATCCTCTTTGGCACAAAAGACAGAGAATACTAGCAGCTCGTCACAGAGATGATAAATCAGGTCCATCCTCTGGATCATATCTACTCAGATCTGATATGTTTTTTAAGCTGCATAAAAATTCATTGAACCTGTAAAAAAAATTTTTAATGTAAAAGTCAACTCTATATCCAGGCATTTTTCATGGCCAGATAAGGGGAACTATTCATAAATTCCTTTCGGTAGGCTCAGCCTGGGAAGTTTTTTTTTAAACAGTGAAAAATTTTGAGATTGCCTGAAATTATTTATGAATCAGAGACTATTTTCAATGCCTGGTAGCAAAATATCCCAGGATTATGTATATTTTAAGAATAATAATAATAATGAAAATATGGACACCCCCCCACCCCGCTTGCCCGTGCTTTTTCTTCCAACATTACTAATGTTCCTGTAGTTTCCGCACTATGGAAATACAAATAAATCCACCATTGATTTCCACTGGGGTTTCTCTCTCTTCACTTCCCCTATCCCAGAGCAAAGACTAATTTTGACTCTGGCTCCTTTATCTGACCCCAGTGATAAAGTAAACAGTGGAAAAAGTTTTTAAATATAATGAAATCCTATTCCAATACAAGAGAGCCTGCATGCTTTAAGAAGAAAAGCAGGTGCTTTAAACTTTGTATTGCAAAAGGAACAATTTTACAGTAGGATCATATTAAATAACAGGCAATAAGCCTAACTGAATTACTGTCATTATGGGTTGAAAGGGGAACACCGAGTAACTTGTTTTACCAAATGCTGTGCAATTTACTCCGTGTCTATTTAGACGTGATGTATAGACCCAGGTCAATTACTATGATTCTTTGGTAGCTTAGAGCCTCCTCACTGAGGAAAGGCTAAGCTCTGGAAAAGGGACTTGTCCTGGTTAAGCAACTATTGAACCAGCCTCTGGTGACACGTGTGAAGACAAAATAGTTCACTTTTATCAATCGAAACCCAGCTGAAAGTGTGAAACAAGGGCTACATTTACTATGAACATTTCTCTTTACTGGGGGCTTTGCAGAGTAGTAGAAACATATTTCACTGCATCCTCCTTTATTTTGATTGATACACACTCAGTGAAATGGGAAGAATTCTTGAGACCCCTGGGTATGCAAGCACCTTTCTTTCAGAAATTACCAAAAAAAAAAAAAAAAAAGATCCCTTATGAGACCTAGCAAAACAGAATGCTCCAAAAGAGAATGAACTCGGAAATTTTTATGGATTGAAAATACATATGTACCAGAGAAAAACATTCAGTTACAACAACTTCACAGCAATCTTAAACAACATATGCTGTACACATTCTGTTAGAAAGGAATCATCGGTTATGGAAACATCCAAATAACTGATCAACGTACAAAAATCAAAAATTTTTTTTATCTTGTATAGTAAACCAGACACTTATTTATTTGCATTTTTCTAGTTTGTGTTGGCATCAAACAGATAGCTTTCTTAAAGAAGCACAGCCAGGCTTTGAGGTACAGAGCTGTGCCCCTCAAGTTCATTTGTAAGTCAGTGAGGACTGTAGGATCAAGAATGCACTCTCGCAGAGAAGGAGAGTGAGAACCAGAAAGCAGGTCTTCAGTGTGGCCCACGGCAGTGTAGTATGAGATGTGATGAAATGGAAATGGAAATTCAGGCATCCTGAGTTTCCCTAAAATCACGAATTCTGGTCTGGCTTCAGCCGTGAATACCTCTGATCCCAAGTTCTAGATTCTTCTGAGTCTCTTGCCAGGTGTTTTTGCATCCAAAGCCTGGAATTGCCTGAACCCTGACCGGAAGGACCTGGATGGAGACTAGATGGGGAGGAAGTCTGGGCAGTTTTGAAGGTTGAGAAGCTAAAGGTGGGAGAGGGCTGCGTGGGCACCAGTAGCTCTGACAGGAGGAGGCCAGGAGGCCATGATTCAGAGCTGGCCAAGCCATATAGGAGCCTGGGGAGAAAGGAAAAAGGTGCAGCCCCTATATGCATTTATCAAAATATACGCTCATATTTCGAACCAAGTAGAAACAGTAATACAAGCTCTACAGAAAAAAATAAAAGACTATATAGAAAGCCCTGTCCTGCCCTATCTCTCTGCTGGCCGTTTGTCACCCTCTATAATCCCACTGCTAGGAATGCCAGGACCTCTCTGATGTCAAGCTGATTGGAAATGACTGTTCCCTTCACATAATATTTGTTTGTAAAACGAACGAACAATGTGTCTTTATTCCAAAATTTGATAGTTTGTTCATCACGGATTTTTTTACGTTAATTTTTAATACATGAATTTAAATATCTCTAATCTGGATACTGATTATTTTGGGCACCTCTTAAATCACGTGCCCCAATAGAGTTCCCCTGACACCTCGTCCTAATCCTGGCCCTGCTACAATTTACATGGGGATGGGGCCCTGAGTCAGGGACAATCTGCATTTGGAAATGTTCTGAGATCTTTTCTATCAATCGTGTTTTTAAAAAATTGAAGAGGAGGAGATGGGAAAACTTTTCAAGGGCTTGTATTTCTTTCAAACTTACCGGAATCAAGTCGAAGTTTCAGTTGGAGAATTCAGAGATGTAACTGAATCCCCCAAAGAGGGCTGGCAGGGCAGGACTGAAATCAGTGCTTGTGAGGTGTCTCTAATGCAATTCATTTCTAAAACGACATTATGCTCTGAGGAAAGGTAGCACTTGTGCGGTGTAGAATTAGACACAACCAAAAGCCTTCGCTGTGCCTTTTGACTGTGACCTGGAAATGTCAGTCCCCACAGCGTGAGCTGTTTAAAACTCATGGTGAGAAATCAGGACAAGTAGATATTTGTCACCTTCAGTTGTGCCTGTACGAATTAAGCCACAGGGACAAAAAAGAAATACGTTTTTTAAAAAAAATGTTATGTTTCTCATAATCAGGAAAATGTACTTATCAAGTTCTAATGTGCCAGGCAAGGTTTTCAAGTGTTGTAACAAATAAGGGGTATCCAGCCTATCCTGGTGAACCCCAAATCATAGAGAGAGGCCTCTACCTGACCAAAATCTAACATCTCAGTGATTGGCTTAAAAGCAAGCAAGCAACCAACCAAAAGCCTAAAGTAGGCCAGAAATAAGGGCACAGTGGCAAGGTTAGCATTACTTACATGCAGATTTCAAGGTGTTCTAAGAAGGATACTCTTCCTCTCAGAATAAATTCTCCCACACTCTCCATCTCTAAACTGGTCAAAATGGCAATGCTTTCATCGTGGGACTTTTGGGAGGATTGAATTTACATGTAACAGCGTAAATGAAGAAACTGTTCACCAACTCCTCTGCTAGAGGCCACCCGCTCCAGACTAAGAAGTTCGGAAACCTATTTAGTCTTGGGGTGAAATGAACTGCCAAAGAAACCGCGCCTGGAAAAAATAACCTTCAGTGAAATTTAAAGCACCTCTTGTGTCATCGAAATCCCAGAAGTTGGAAGTGGGCTGAAAAGCTGAACAGTCCTTAAAAGAGGACCTGTCCCCCCAGTATGAGGTCAGGTTGGAAAGTGGACAAGACAGAACCCCCAGCCGATGGAGCCTGGGATGCAGCAAGAGATCCAACTGAGGCTCCTTCAGGCCTCAGGGTGGAGGCCCCACCACATCTACCAGCAGCGTTTCAGAACTGCTGTGGACCATGGCTGCTTTCTGATTTCTGTCCTTCCCCTTTCTGAATGCAAGAGCCTATCGGGATCACTCTGGTGTTGCTTCCCTGTGGCTTTTGGGGTGTGAGTGTGTGAGGACAACGTCTGTTTCAGTTCATACACCTCCAGGTCATGTCCTTCCCCTTTCTGAATGCAAGAGCCTATCGGGATCACTCTGGTGTTGCTTCCCTGTGGCTTTTGGGGTGTGAGTGTGTGAGGACAATGTCTGTTTCAGTTCATACACCTCCAGGTCAAGTAGATCATCTCTAGTCTTGATGAAGACACCACGGAGCATTGTCTGGAATTCGAGTCGAGTGCAGGGACCAGCCAGAATTTGGGTTTCTCTCCTTGGGGAGATGTTGGGTGTGTTTTCTGTACAGGAAGAAGGGAGCAAGGTCATTTTTGTTTGGCAAACAGCCACACGCTGCTTGCAGCTCCCAACTCCCCTCCTAATCGGATGGAGGCACGTGAGTTGTCCTGGCCAATGGACCAGGAAGGGACAGGATGACTTTGGAGGCAATAAAGAGCCAGGGCAACTCCTCCATCCCTCTTTTTCCCTGTGTCACTGACCTGGGATGGTCCAAAGTACAAATCATGTCTCTACAAGGTGCACACCTTTACACGAGAGACAAAAAATTCCTTGAAATCCTTTAACAAGGACACGTTCTTTCATTTCAAGAGTAGAAATAAGTTTTAAAAGACAAATATCTTGGGCTTCCCTGGTGGCGCAGTGGTTGAGAGTCCGCCTGCCGATGCAGGGGACACGGGTTCGTGCCCCGGTCCGGGAAGATCCCACATGCCGCGGAGCGGCTGGGCCCGTGAGCCATGGCCGCTGAGCCTGCGCGTCCGGAGCCTGTGCTCCGCAACGGGAGAGGCCGCAACAGTGAGAGGCCCGCATACTGCAAAAAAAAAAAAAAAAGACAAATATCTTGGTGAGAGACTTCCCTGGCGGTCCAGTGGTTAAGTCTTCGCCTTCCAATGCAGGGGGAGTGGGTTCAAACCCTGGTGGGAGAGCTAAGATCCCACATGTCTCACCGCCAGAAAACCAAAACATAAAACAAAAGCAATGTTGTAACAAATGCGATAAAGACTTTAAAAATAGTCCACATCAAAAAACATCTTAAAAAAAAAAAGATGAGTGTCTCAGTGAGAGAGAATGAGTAAGGATACATTCAAATTGTTCTATCAGCGACAAAGGCGGATTATTTCTTGATATCAGGTTTTGCTCCTGGAAGGTCAGTGGATATTTTAAAATGAGGAGGAGAAATGAATAGAGGAAACCCCACAGAAGAAAAAAAAGAAGTCGAAACGGTTGATCGGGTGTTAGGACACATTTGCCTATTTCACTTGCCTTTGGATGGCTCAGAATGTGCAGGTGAGGGACCAGAGTCATAACTGGAGCTTTTATTATTGGAAAAGAGAACAGCGATAGTACACATAAATGTTATAAATCTGAGTAGAGTGTTTTTTTTAAAAGGATCTCAACTAGCTCTGTAAATTGCACACCATACTGAAAACTGGAATGGGTCCTTGACTAATTCTACCATGCTGTGTAAATACATAGAGGAACCTTCGAACATTTTATAGAAAAAAAAAGATATAAACATTAATCCAGAATTAAAATAATTTAAATATAGATAGGAAAGCAAAAACTACCTCATTTAGAGAACAGTGTTTAAGTTTCATAAATCTATAAAAACAAACTTGACAAATGTATAACTTTTGGATCACTTAGGATACCTGCAGTTATTTTAGTATTGTGCTCAATAAAAATTCAGTTGTATAAAATAGAATACAGTGAAGTGTTAAGATATTTCACCAGGATTAAGTTAATCCTTCTCTAACACAAGGAAAAATAGTTACCAATAAACTCTATTTTTAACAGCCACTAGAGAGAGACAAGATGAGACTTATAAAAATCCCTTTCAAGAAGTTTTCCAGTACAATAACAGTTTATACCCAACACATACATAAGTACATTTCAAAATCTTTGCCTCGGCCAAGTTACAAAGTCTGACTTGTCAGAGTTACATCCTGTTTTTAAAGCATGTTTGCAGTGAAGCTTGTCATACATCAGACCAGGGAATCTAGAAAGGATTGTCCTTTTTTTAAGAAATTTAATGGGCTGCACTCCCTTTGAGTTTTTCAAAGAATTATTTTAGTATCAAAATTCCACACGTGGAATGAAAAGCAATGGTTTTTTGTTGCAGTTTTCAGAATACACTGTTTTACTCATGTCCTGTGTACAATGGGGCCTGCCTCCCCCTGGTCTTTATAACGTCGATATCAGTACAGAGGTAAAACCACTGGGGTGAAAACACCATGAACCTGATCCCTTCAATACGCACTTTCTGTATTTAGTGTCAAGGCTGGGTCATGAACTGGCATGTCCGTAGAAGGAGAATCTGACCCTGGCTTTCAGGATCAGTTTGTGGGAAAGGAAATCTAAATGAGTGGGGAAGGTAAAGGACAGAGACTAGGCAACTCTGTAAGAGCTGGCCTGACAGCAAGAATCAATTTGATGATAAGAGATGCATCTGAAAACAAGTTAAAGGTCCTTTCTCTGCATGTCTGCTTTGCTGACACATATGTAATTTATGAAGGTGGGTTCTGGAAACAGAATTTAGGGATCACATTCCACCATCGCTTTAATATAGTGTGATCTTGGGGTACACTGCCAAATTCCCCTAAGCCCATTTCTTAGTATTTTTGTCACCTCCTTAATATTTCCTACATAGAACTTATCACTATCTGTAATCATATTGTAGCTGTGAATACTCAGTTACTGATTATCATTCTTCCTAGAGTGAAAGCTTAGCGAATATGGATTCTGTCTGTCAGCTCGTCATCCTAGGGTCAGCCTCTTGCCCTGCATCAGCATTTTGTTGGCATCGGTAGAAGGTTGTGAAATAAATGAATGAGTGAGTGAATGAATGAGATTTTCTGATATATCCGTCTTTACAGTAGGGTTATAACTGACATCGGGGTAGTCTTACTGGTTATGGCTTTGGGCTGCTGAAGGCATTTTTTTAAAAATGCAACTTTCACTGAAATTAAATCCTATCTTTTCTTTGCTTAAAACCTTGCCCTTTATGAGCGGACATTGCTAAGGTTTGCTTTTGTGATTCCCTTTCCTTCTCTTCAAGAGCTGAGCAGTCCCTTTCTGTCCACACCATCTCTCTATGGACATATTAATATGTACAATCCATTTACTATCTAATCTTGCTGGCCTGGAATTCATTTTATCTTTCTAAGCTGACTTTGCATATTTTTTGGTTGGATTCATTAAATTTTAATTTTAAACTTTGTTTCTCAAATGTCATTTCCTATCACTTATGAGATAGAAATAGGTGTTTCAATGCATCGCCTATGTGCAAACAATACTAGTGCATCTATCTTTATTATGGCCAAATATCTATTGTTGTAGTGATAAAAAAATAATTGAGCAGAATTGCATAAATAAATACTGTTATACTAGGGCTTTGTGAATGAAAAAGAATGATGAAAAAGAATTTAAAGGTAGGTTTGTTTCTCAAAAAGAAATACAATTTTATTTACTAGTTCATATTTCTAATAAAGTAAATGGCAAATTTCTAGATGCTATAATCCTGTACTAAATTGAGACTGGTTGAAGTCTCTTAAACTAGCAACAAAATAAATAGCCTGACAAATGTTTTTAATGGGTTCTTCCTCTTTCATCTACTTCTCAGGATCTGTCTTCCAATTCTGAATCTCAAGCTCAAATACGTCAATCTTAGATTACAAATTCTATGATGTACATGTGTATCAGCATGTTTCATTATTTCAAGACCTCCTTTTTCTGATAGTTATTTTTGTATGGCTAACTTCTTAACCTTTTTATTTATTTTATTTATTTACTTATTAGTTAAAAATATTAGTGTATATATGTCAATCCCAATTTCCCAATTCATCCCACCCTCACCCCCCGCTTTCCCCTCTTCGTGTCCAACTTCTTAACCTTTACTGGGAAGCTGATTAGGCAAATGAGATGGCTGGAAATCCCTGAATTTTAGTTTATGTTCACAGGTTATTTGTAAAGAAGTGGCCTAAAACTATTTCACAGTTGCCTAAATTAGCTGTTTTGATTACCACCCAAAGTTAGTAGTGACTGGGTGTTTGAAACAAATCAGTCTGAAATTACAAAATAATTCTCTAGTTTTTTTAGACCTGTGAATGCTGTATGGAAATTCTCTGTAGGAGACAAAGATTTTTCACATTTAGTTAAAAAAAAAAAAGAAAAGATATTGAAAGAGTCTTCTTTGTGATAGTCTTGAAGCACTTTTTTAAAAAAGTGATATTAATAGTGAAATTCTGACTTTATGACCTTCAAGTCTGGAGTTGAGTAAGCTCCAATGGAATTAACCCTCTTGCAGATAACTGTATACTCTGGATAAAACATTAAAAATAACGATGTGAGGGCATTGGAAGGAAGCCCAAAGCAGGAAGATCCAGGAGGCAACTTGACACTGGGAGAAGGAAATTGCTTGATGTGAGTTTCCTTTTTTTTACGGCTGTGAGACTGTTGGCAGACCCCAGGCTACATCATGCTTAGCCTTTAAAGCTCAATGGAAAACCCGCAGATGTTCTGGCTTGAGCAACCAGAGTTCAGAGTTTGGAGCAACCAGAGCTGCTGGGAATTGAGAAGGTGGAGGAGAGAGTCAGACTTTTATGTATGACCTTATCATTTGTTCGACTGATAGACGACTCTTCTACACGTAGTCACAATGTAATGTCTATTGGCAAAAGGTGCTACACCAAAATGGAGCTAAGTCAGTATCATTCAATGTACATGCGACACTGATGACTGTCCAATAGCTAGCATACATAATACTTCATAGGCTGAGAGAAATACAATCCCCTCTTCTCAAATACAAAGGATGTATATACACATTTACGATTTTAGGCACAGGCTTCTGATTCTATAAATATAATTAATCCTTGGGCACATGGTAGAACAACCTGGAAATATCCATTTTGATGTGCAGATATTTAGGGTATGGTCTTGCCAATTTGTTGACTAGAAAACCAGTGTTGCACATGACTTTAAGAAGGAGATGTTTCTTCAAATAACCCATCACTTTTTTCTTTCTTTCTTTCTTTTTTTTTTTTTTTTTTTTGCATTTCTAGTATCAACACACTCATCCTGGTTTAGAAACTTTGTTCAAATTTCTAACATGATTTCCCTCACAGGTCTTGAATTTTTCATCCACTACCTAACTTGTCCAAAAAAAATGTGTGAGATGGGACCCATCTCTTAATTGAACTGCTACTCTGCTCCCTAACTTGATTTAATTGTATTTCTTTTGAAGCTTCTCTGCTTCTCACACCAAATGGAATTTATGCCCTTAGTTAATACTCAAGTCAACCTTCTCCAATCGATGGCATTTACATGGAGCCCAGCCCAGTGTCCAGTGCATAAGAGGTAGTTTACGATTGTTGAATGAATGAATCAACAAATGCATACTGAAATTTCTTAGAGAAAGCAAAATAGTGTTTAAAAGACTAGAAAGGAAGTTATTTCACTGGTCAGAATTTTTCTGGTAGATCCAGACATCAGACTTAGCATCAGAAGAGCTACAGAGTGTAGGATTCCTTTCCTTCTTTTCTTTGGAGTACCGTGTTCTTTGACCTTCGGGGAAACAACAACAAAACTCCAGCCCTCCTCCCACCTTGCTGCCTGGCAAACAACAGGCTCTGACGGCAGACAGACTGGAGTTTAAATTTTACTTCTGTCACCTACCAGCCACGTGGCCTCCTGCAAGTTACTGATCCTTGCTGGGTCTGCCTCCTTCAACTGTGAAGTGAATGGGCTGCTCCCAGAACTAAATGAGACAAAAATGAAACATTTTTAGTAAAATAATACCTGGTAGAGAGTAGTAATTATAACTTAGTCTTACTGATTTCCTTATGTGTTAGGCACTTTATATACATTATTTCAGATCATGCCTACAGCTGGTAGATACTATTTTTAGGTTCATTTTACATATTTTTTTAAAAAGGGGTTTATTGGCCAACTCTAAGTAGTTCCAACCCTCACCCAGGCTTCTGTAATTGGATTGCAAAGTCTACGCTCACCACTACTTCTCTTTGCTGACTCTTTATTTATTTATTTTTTTTGCGGTACGCGGGCCTCTCACTGTTGTGGCCTCTCCCGCTGCCAAGCACAGGCTCCGGACGCGCAGGCTCAGCGGCCATGGCTCACGGGCCCAGCCGCTCCGCGGCATGTGGGATCTTCCCGGACCAGGGCACAAACCCGCGTTCCCTGCATCGGCAGGCGGACTCTCAACCACTGCGCCACCAGGGAAGCCCTGCTGACTCTTTAGAACGTGGTCAGAGGTTGGAAGCAACTACCGTCACCATCACTGTATTAGGTATCTTACTTAG
Organism: Delphinus delphis; assembly: GCF_949987515.2. Classification (NCBI taxonomy): domain Eukaryota; kingdom Metazoa; phylum Chordata; class Mammalia; order Artiodactyla; family Delphinidae; genus Delphinus; species Delphinus delphis. The sequence goes on from NC_082684.1 coordinate 155,429,541, forward strand.
GACACAGCAGAGCACCATTTATTCTTGACTATAATCAACTTCATAGGATTTGGAGGACCGGGGTTTGAGAGATGGTTAAAGTTGTTACTAATCAAAAGTTTGTAAAGATCTCTATGTGACCATCTCCTTCGTGAAGTCCATAACAACCACATTTTTCACAAGACACAAATCAGAGGGTTGTTTTGTTTTTGTCTAGAGTACTATTTTTTAAACTGCCTGCTAAGTCTGTAATCTAAGAATTTATGTTTCTGTGTGTCATAAAGATGTTTATAATATCCTTAAATCAATAAGGATTCATTTTCCTCCGAGTAACCATATTCAGAACAAGGTTTGTTTATTAAGAACTTATCCAAAAAGAAAAAGACCTCAGAATGTTAACTACAGGGCAATGTCAACTTGGAAATCTTAGGGGTTGGGTCAATCATACTAATATTTGAGATTCTGGTTCCAAGAAGTCTAGTTTTTTGTTTTTTTTTTTTTTGTGGTACTCGGGCCTCTCACTGTTGTGGCCTCTCCCGTTGCGGAGCACAGGCTCTGGACACGCAGGCTCAGCGGCCATGGCTCATGGGCCCAGCCGCTCCGCGGCATGTGGGATCTTCCCGGACCGGGCCACGAACCCGTGTCCCCTGCATCGGCAGGCAGACTCTCAACTGCTGCGCCACCAGGGAAGCCCCCAAGGAAGTCTAGTTTTAGCTGACAGACTGGCCGCTCCAATAAAGGGTTGTCCTCCCACTTTGCCCTTGCTTGGTCAATGCATATAAAAAGGGATATCCTGAAAAGTGACATTTTTTAGAGACATTACTGTTCATTGCCTTCAAGGATTGCTTGAGAGAAGACAAGCTCATGCCCTTTAGCTCCACCTCCGTGCTCTGAGGCTGGACCTATCAAGGTTCTTCAGTTAAGGTGTCTGAGCTGGGCTTCCCTGGTGGCGCAGTGGTTGAGAATCTGCCTGATAATGCAGGGGACACAGGTTCGAGCCCTGGTCTGGGAGGATCCCACATGCCGCGGAGCAACTAAGCCCGTGAGCCAAAACTACTGAGCCTGCGTGTCAGGAGCCTGTGCTCCGCAACAAGAGAGGCCGCGATAGTGAGAGGCCCGCGCACTGCGATGAAGAGTGGCCCCCACTTGCCACAACTAGAGAAAGCCCTCGCACAGAAATGAAGACCCAACACAGCCCAAAATAAATTAAAAAAAAAAAAAAAAAAAAAAGATGTCTGAGCTGTTTCTTGAACTAATTTATGCCTCTGTTCTTATTTGGCAATTGACTTTCCTGGTTGTACATCTCAAACAAACCAAAGCAGCTCTTCTGGAAATTCTTCTTTATCCTTATTTTATAATGTTTCTTAAAGTTTGCATCACAGGTCTAACTAGCTTGTACTTCTTTATCAAATGATCAAATGCTTTCCTAATTTTGAACACGCTGCAGTGACAGGATTTCCTGTTATCGTGAAAAGTTCAGTGATATTTGATTTAGCGGTTTTCAAGCGGTTTTAGCGGTTTTAGTGTTCAATATGCAAATTGAAAATATTAAGGTTAGGAATAAAGACTTCAGTTGCTTTGGATTTCTAAAAATAAATATTATTAACTAAAAATCATTAAAAGGTCAAGATGATGGGATTGTTTCCAAATACAGGAAGATGTTTTGACTGGTTTCTAAGTGGTGGGGTCCTATTTTCTTCATATTTATGATTAATGTTCCCCCAGCCCTGTTTACTAACTTTACAGTATCACTTATCTACTTATGTGTAGGTCCAGTTAGGCCAGGGAGGTAAAAAACACTGTAAAAAAATTCTGAATTTTAATCTTGCAATTTGCATCTGACGTGGTTAAAAATGTGAGAAAATTAAGCAGTGTTTTGTAATTGCAGTGTGGATACACCTTAGTAGGTTGTTGAGAAGAGAGTGAATAGATATTGTTAAACTACTGCAAACATTAGAACAGATGCACCCTGAGCAGTTACCTTAAGGTACTTAATTTTGCTACGGAAGAATTATTTCAGACGTTGTTTGTTAGACTTAAAATGTATACGACCATATCCCAAAGCTAGAGGCTGTGACGTATCTGTCAGTCTTTGTGAGTAAAAGGAGATTTCTTGATTTCTTTCCTCAGTCTGACTGAAACTGTGAAGATGGCCAGAACTCCAAGGCCAAAAACATATAAAGCAATATAATGACTCAGGTTTTCTAACATAGTGGAAACCTGGTTTGGAATAAGTAGGATTTGGGAACCTGTACCATTCTCCCCCATTTCTTGGGGTCTGCCCTTTTCCCTGCTTGTCTTCCTGAATAACTTGGGGGCTACACATCCTTGGCTGCAGTTGACTGGTCCAGTGACGGATCCCTGACTTTAGCTAGGCCACTTAGAATACGTCCCTAGTATTTTTCAAACTGATACCAATGAAAAGAATCCATGTTTTTCCAGGAGTAGAAGTTGAAAGGTGTACAGCTCACGGGCTGTTGGTGGCTGTGGTGGATGGACTTAAGGTGACCCCACATCCCTGGTCCTGGTGCAGATGTGCTTGTGTGATCCCCTCCCTCTGAGAGTGAGCAGCACCTGGGGCTTGCTTCCAACACACTGAGTAGGGCAAAGGCGTTGGATGTCACTCTTGTGATCGCATTGATTATAGAGACTCCACTGTGGGCTGACGTTTCAAAGCAAGGTTCCATGAGTCCTGCTACCACAAGGAAATGAATTCCACCAACAACCGGGGGGAGTGTGGGAACAGGCCCCGCCCTAGTCGAGCCTCTAATGATAGCGAAGCCCTGGACGATAGCTTTGTTGCAATTCTATGAAACCCTAAGCAGAGGAGCCAGGTAAGCCGTGCCTGGACTTCTGACCACAGGGACTGTAAGATAGTAACTGTATGTTATTTTATGCTGCTAAGTTTATGGGAATTTGTTACTCTTTTGTATTTTTGAAAAGTCTGATCATGGCGTCATATAGCCAAAACTGCTAGCTGTTTCAAGGTATCTGTATATTTGACTATAATGTTTAAAAGTCTAACTTTATGTTTTCCATTTGAAACTGATGTTCTGATGTTGTGTATAGGCTAAATGTAAAAGTAAACATATTCAAAGCATTGGCTGTACCCTTTTGACTTAACATCACTTAATTTCATTAATTTTGGTAATTGACATGGATAAGACTCATGGAGAGTCCTGTAGCCCTTTCTCTCTCTTTTCCCAGAATCTTTCCTCCAGTTTTCTAAAATTTCAGTTTGAACACAATTTACCCCAATTTCAAAATGCTTGCATTCTCACCATTGAGTAAATAGCAGTAATTCTAATCCCCTAAATACCTTTCCCAGTCTCCTCGTAGACAGTGGATAATAAAAATATTGTGAAACTCAAATTCAAAATATCAGCATAAACAGTGAGAATTTAGTGTGATTCTCCAAAATTACTTAATAACACTACAGGCTTGTAGTTAATTTCCTGCTTTTTATTCCTGGACATAATAGCATCTGCTCATCTGGCCCTTTCTTCTCTCTCTTCTGCTCAGAATGCAAGAAGCTGGCCACTTGCAATGGTTTAGCTGTCCTAGTATCCATATTATTCTAGAAGGACAAATGTAGTGGAAAACAAAGAAACAAACAAAATCTCATCCTTACCTGTATTGCATAGAGCATATCTGGCGTGGTGGCCGCAAGACTGGGGAGGGGTAGAAAGCATGGATTGCTTCCCAAATGCATTCTTCACTGGGTTATGCTTTCTATTGTGAGGTTTGGTCTTAAAGAGAAAGACAAATTGTTGAAGATCGTCATCACGTATTCATTTATCTACTCATTTGAAGATTGTTTACTTAAACAAAGACATATGAACCACATGCTTAATCAATACTATTTGATAATAAGCAAATGGGAGTCTGGAAATTTGTAGAATTGAAATTCATGAATATACACAGACATTTCTATGTGGATTATTTTCCCTTCTTCATTCAAGGAATACCTCCCCTCTGTGTGACATCCACAAATCTTTATTATGCAATAGATCTATGAGATCAATAGATGCTTTGATTCATAACATACTTATTGTTCCTATCAGATTACTGCAGATAATTTTTATTCCTGTTTTATAGATACAGTGATAAAAAATTATATAGCATTACAGAAAGGTTTAGCCAGGACAGATCTTCTCCAATTGTGTTCCCTGAGAACCACATGTCTCATATCTTCGTGGCTGCTTGCAAACAAAAAGTCCCATGAGCAAGTAAACTTGGAAAATGTCCTTCACAGAATTTAATAATAAACATTAGCATATGTTAAAATGCTCTGAGAAGCTCTAATATATAAAATTAAATGAGGGAAGGATAAAGGAAACAAGGTAAAAGAAAGAAATCTGCTTTAAGATTAAATGATCAAACTTCATTGCACCAAGGTAGACTTTTTCCCAGCATATGTCCTGATATTCTTCAGCCCCTTCTTGCAGACTTTCTCTCCCACCCCATCCCCAAAGCTGCCCTCTGGACAGCACTATGACAAGCCAGGTCTAGGGGCATCCACTAACAAATACATATCTGTTGGGCTCTTGCTCTGTGCCAGCCATGGTGGTAGGTACTAGACACTTAATGTTGAACCAGCACAGTCTCCTGCCTGCCCACGATGAGGAGAGTAGTAGAGAAATAAACAAGCAGCTGCAGGGAAAAGCTAAGCCTATTCACAAGAGTACATCAATGGCGAGTAACTTTACACAGTTGGGGAGGGAGCATGGAAGGCTTTCTGGAGGAGGAAATATTTAAGCTAAAACCTGACTGGTGGGTTTCTGTGTACCAGGTGAAGAACCAGAGGAGAGGTATCTGTTACAAAAGAGTGATTTGCTTGCAGGACAGAAAGCCTGGAAGGAGACTCTTTCAGTATGGCTAGAGCTACCCCTAAGAGTGTTGTTAGGCCTCAGAGATTGGCAGGGCCAAATTCTGAAGAGCCTTGAAGAATTGTTTTTCTTTTCTTTCAATGAGAGTTATTTCCCCTTGAGTTATTAGTCTAATTTTTTCTCTTATAGACGAGAATGATGCACATGCATGATTAATGGACCCATTAACTCAGAGAGTTAGGACACCATCAGTGGCATTCAATACTTCCTTCTAAGCCTGCATTGAGCTTCCAGAAGATTGACAGTGACTGATTCTACTCAGAGGGGGTCCATAACGTTCTTTTTAATGGTTCCATTTCATCCTAAAATTTTACAAAACCTGTATTTAGTGTCTTTGCACTTAAGCAAACTGGTAGATTCCAGTGTTAACAAATATCAAAGCCAGAGACGCCTGCCTACATTCTTGTCTGGCTTTTGCTAGACTTGAAAGTGTTATATGATTGTTCGTTTAGCAGCAGTCTCTAAATAAGAAAATATTGCAACACATGCTTGAGGTTTTTTCAATTAAATGTTAAATAGATGCAGAAATCTGGATGCTGACTCCCTTTAAATGGTTTAAATTTTAACAATACATTTTGCATTGTGCAATAAAGAACCAGCTGTAAATGCAAGGAATATTTGTTTATGATGTCTTGGTGGTAATTGGGTTTAGCAAGGCATGCAAAGAGCAGTTTTCTTCAAATGACTTATTGGAAGTGTGAAAGGAGGACAAGTTTCCTTTCTACAGGCGAGCTTCCTTTCTTCAGTCCTAGTGATGGCATTGTGAATAAATTGCAGCACAGATTTAATACCGAGCATAAAAGACCATTGTCCCAGGTGCATGGACATAACTTATAATTACTCTACTATGTAAAGGATGCTATTACTCTGACTTACATTTGTTATAATTACTGGGAATTATTCTTCAAGTAGCTAGGAATAAATGATCATTAACAGATGATGTCCTGTGTAATTCTGATATATGATAACCAGCACGATTTTATTCTTCTCTCCAGAGGTAAAATGCTTCGCTTATAATAACAATTTAAGAATTGGGGGGAATGGTTGGGAACCTGCTTCCTGAAAGATCACTGAAAATGTTTTGCTGCTCCTATAAAATTCCGCTAGTTTATTTTCCATTAACATGTTTATTTTTAACCGCCAGTGTTTTTCTAGTGAAGAATCATGATCCATCAGGACCTACTTTGTGCCAGCTGTGGTTCAACTGTTTTTTATTGCTGGAGCAAGACACAGGATGACACACAATTGTCTTTAAGGTTAGATATTTCACCCATGACAACTCAGATGCCTTTTTTTTTCCCAGTGACTGAATTTTCACCTTCAAATCCCAGAGGTCACCCAAAGGTAATGTTTTCCTTAAAACATACCTATTAAAGTGACCTAAGCCTTAACATAAACAAAATCTTTTAAAATGCAGGCGCCCGAAAAATCCAGGATTTCAATCCTGGCTCCAATGTTTGAATATGAAAAGGCGAGCAAGGCATAATGAAATTCCTTTTGAAGCAAGCCTTAATTTTAAAGAAGTAGCCTAATTTAATCATGCGACCCCTTCCTCCCCACAAATGTATCGTCAGCTTAGATTTTCTTCCTTTATTGGAAAAAAAAAATTCACTCGTTAACTGTAAATACTGAGTCTTACCAGTGATCATCTTTCTCCATGTAATGTATTACTACTGTGTTGACTATTAGGTTATTAAAAATGAAATAATTCCAACCTTTCATAGCCTTAACTTTCCCCAACAATATTATCACAGCGGCAATGCACATATTCCTTCCACTTTTCTGACAATTTGACTCAGCTGTAAAAGTTTATGGATATATGTTGTTTTAAGGTCTGATTAAAATAAATAAGGAAGGAGACTAGAAAGCAATGTTTATTAATGCCTACTGTGTGTCAAGCGCGTTTATAGAGATACCTTAGCTATTAGTCACTTTGTTTTGAAGAAGAGGGTTTAGAAATCCTGCACTATTTTCTCAGTCCCATGTCTTATGTGACTTGTGGTTTCCTGAACTTTGTGAGGTTCTCACAATCCACCTTGTAAATTTGCTGCAGGGCTGTTTGTCTCTCGAGCTGGAACTGCCCCGACATGATGGACACGGAATCATAAAGGCAGGATGGCCTGCTTCTTTGCAGGTGATATTGGAGGTAGAACCGGTGTTTCCAGTTCCTGGATGTGGGACCAATTGAAGGAGAAATGGAATTAACTGCATCTCATCATCCAAAATCATTCTGCTGCGTTTCTGTAGTATGGGCTTTATTTCCACAAACAGGAACTAAAAAATCTGAAGATGCTTGGGATAGACCTCCAATGTAAGGAAATATAACAATTATTTATTCTCACACCACTTAAAAGAAGGGGAGCCAAATATTTCGTTTTTATGTTATTTCAATTTTTTTTTTTTCTGGTGTTAAAAGTAAAACATGCCCATTTTAGAAAACATAAAGACATATCAAAAAGAAAATAAAAATTGAGCATAATGCTGCCATCAGGAAATAATCACACTCATTTGGGCATATCTATAAATATGTGTTTAAAATTGGAATACTATCACATATATTTTGAAAATTGGGATCGTAATGTAAGCAGGACCACTTAAAATTTACTTTCTTTGAGACTCTCTCAGATTTTTATTCCCATTGCAATTAGAGAAGCTCAGATCTTGACCTGGAAAGCCACATAATCCTAGAGGGATTTTTTTTTTTTCTTTGCATTATTCTGGGAGATCCCAGTGCTCTTAAATATACTTGAAAACATGATTTTCCATGGCTGCTTAGTGTTTAGTCCTATGGACATAATACAGTTTTTTTAAGCATCCCCTCATTGTTGGACATTTAATTCGAAAACAGTTTGTTGTTGTTTTAAGTCATGCTTCAATGAACACGCTTGGAAACTCTGAGGGGAACTTCCTGGCCCGGTTCACAGCTATATCACAGGGTCACGTGCACCGGCCAGCACAGGACTAATGCTCAATAAAAACGTTTTGCATTAATTAATATATTTCTCTGAATCTCTTCCTATCTCCCTGGGAAAGATTTCTAGAAATGGAATTACAGGGTCAAAGTCAAAGAAGTTTAATAAGTCTCTGTATAGGGAACTGCATTTCCCACTTGTATTAGCACCCATGGAAAGGGTGACTTATTCTTACTGAAGCTGCTGATTAAGTGGAAGTATTGACAGTTTATAATATAAACACGGCCTCAAGATCCTCTGTACAACACTGGAAACCCTTCTGATCTTCTAATTCTACCTGCCACACAAACACCAACTCAATTTCATCTCTCTTTTTAAGATGTATGTCAGTGATGTTTAAAAATTTTCTCCTCTTGAATTCCTCAGAATTCTTTTTTTTTTTCTGGTGGGGAAAAGATGAACTTTTTATTTTTATTTCTTTATTTTTAATTGGAGTATGGTTGACTTACAATGTTGTGTTAGTTTCTGGTGTACCGCAAAATTCTTAATAACGGTAACTCTATACTTTCCCCTCAATAAATTATTTAGTTATGCTATTTTCTCCTGTGTGTGTATGTGTGTGTGTGTGCTTTGTTTTTGTATGTGTGTGTGCGTGCACGCGTATGTGTGTGGTTGGCCAGCATTTCACATGACAATGTCTTATTTCTTTAACTAGATTGCAGACCCACTGAAGACAGAACATTGTAGTGATTGAGAACACAAGGGATATGGCTCTAATTCTTAATGGCTCAACACAACAGATGTCTTTTCATCTGTCACTTAATGGCTCAACTCAACAGATGTCTTTTCATCTGTCACTGGGATTAGTGATACGTCCCTCTCTTGAGTATTCTAAGGATAAAATGAGAAACTGTATGTAAAGTGCTTAACACAGAGCCCTGCAGATATTAAGTGCTCAATAAATTTTGGTTCTGTTTTAATCTTGTGCTTGTCTGGAATTATGTAGCATCATTTTGGAGATGATTAGTCTACTCAGTGAGCTGGAAATATGATCCGTGGGATCAGCAGTTACTACTGTCCTGTCAGGAACAAATGAAGGGCACAGGATGACATAATGTTTCCTGGGATTTACATTCTTACCCTTAGAATGGGCACTACTACCCTGGACCCGCTAATCTATGATTCTTTTAAGGGTCTCGGTAGTAATCTGTAGTCAGAAAAATGGGGAGGTAGGTCATACTTTCAATCAAAAAGCATCAAAGCATCTCTGAATGCACACCTCCAATCAAAGCACCTGCCTGGGAACAAAGCTGGATGCAGACTTGAGATCAGTCTTTCACTGGGGGAAAACATCTTGTTGGCATTTCTCCTGGCATCCTTTTTTCAACCATTGGTAATACTGTATTTACTCACTTTGTAATCTGGTGATATTTATGGCTTAAACCTGTTTACGAAGATCCCTTTTTTTTTTCTTTTTTTTTTGCGGTATGCGTGCCTCTCACTGTTGTGGCCTCTGCCGTTGCCGAGCACAGGCTCCGGACGCGCAGGCTCAGCAGCCATGGCTCACGGGCCCAGCCGCTCCACAGCACGTGGGATCTTCCCGGACCGGGGCACGAACCCGTGTCCCCTGCATCGGCAGGCGGACTCTCAACCGCTGCGCCACCAGGGAAGGCCCCCAAGATCCCTTTTGATGAAACGTTCTGGAAAGATTTATTAGGCATGAAAATCCTGTTTTCCACTCTTTGCATCTGCTGTCAAAGTACCATTCAAGATCCAGGTCCACTTTAAAAGCTCACTTAGCACGGATACCTCTCAGGTTGGTATTCCCACCGCAGCTACAGAAGCCCTAAATGTGACCTGGAAAGCCTCCTAGCCTTACAGGAAAAGAGCCACAGTGCTTCTCGTCCTATTGATTTATCAGAGATTTGGGGAGGTGGAAGGGATTTTTGACAAGATAGAACAAGTGGTAGTTTGGAAGTTCAACATTGTATTTTAATCACACAAAGAAGAATTTTCAGAAAAGGCTACAAAAAGCTTTGGCTATCAAAAATGATAGAAACAAGGGGTAGAAAAATGAGAAGAATATCTAAAGGTAAGTTTTTAAAATTAGGATCCACATGATAATAAAGATTTAGAGGTCAAAACTTGGATTTTCCAGTTTTATATTTTGCTTTACCACACAAAAAGCTTGCACTAGAAAAAGGTTCCAACTGGCTTGATTTTTCCTATTCAAGGAATTATTCTCCAGCTGAAAATTCATGAATGAACAGAAGTACGTATGTGTCCAATTTTCATCTGATGGACCAACTGCTAAAACCTCTAAGACCTAGAGATTGAGAGGTTTAGGGAGATGCTAAGCATTCCTTGGAGAAAAACCCAAACGGATCTTTGAGATGCAGTATTGAGAGCGATTTCATGCCTCTAGCAATACTCTTACTTTCCCCATCCTATTTTTTTTTTTCTTTATCTGTCTATGAAAAGTAGGGTCAAAAAGGCAAACACAAGTTTGTTAGAAATAGAACAGACACTGTGTTAGGGAGAGCTTTTACCTAAGAGAAGGGAATGCAGAACGGCAGGGAAACTTTAAGCTTGCTATTTTGTTTTTTAATAGATACTGATTATTGATGACAAAAGGCTGTTTTCCTGAAGGAGGAATCATTCTAGGAAAAGAAAACATCAAACCGATGTGACCTTTAAACCAGTCTTGAAAGTTTTGCTACACTGTCAGATGGAAGAGGGAATTGCGTTTGAAGGTAGAACTAGGACCAGTGGGGAGAAAAACTTGGAAAGACACGTACTCTGAATTGATCAGAGACCTTTTTATATTTGTGGACTTGGTCAAGAGCCTACTTAAAATGGTGATGCAACTAGGCATTGTGTCACTATCCTTCACTCTGTAGTTATGTCATCTCACAAACATGCAGAAAAAATTGGATAGAACCTATTATATGGTCTTATTAAACCTTGCATGCATAGACACAGCTTCTATCTTTCAGTTTATGACAGAGTTTAAAATTCTTGATGTTTGAATGTTAAAAGAGGAAGTGACAATTACCGCGCTACACTGTTTGCCACCACTTAGCAATTATATGGTGATTCCTGCAGCTCCTTCCTTGCTACTTAAAAGAGCAACAGTGAGTGTAGTGAGTCTCACCCTTCACCTACTTACCAGATGATACAACTCGGGCCAAGAGAGACAAATGACTGACACCAAAACCCAGCTCATCAGTGATGTGGAATTAATGTGAACTCTCTGAAAACCTGCTTTGGAGTTTGGTGGGTCTAGGTTTGAATCTCTTCTCCGCCACTTGTTTGTGCAACTTTTGGTACGTCACAATGTTCCAAGCTCCAAGCCTGCTCCCTTTTCTGTCAAATGAAGGTAGTAATACTTCCCTTACAGAGTTGTTTTAAGGGTCATATGAAATGTACTTGAGCTTATAGAAAGCGCTTGCCTTAGTGCCAAGCATACAATGGACATTCAAAAAGATGGTGGCAATTATCACCATGTCCTTGACAGCAGCCTTTCCTTAATATAAATTGTCCTAGGATTGTGGGTCTCAGAAAACATAATCTTGTTCCGTTAATTATACCATTAAGTTTTAAGAAAAATGAGATGTCTTTTTTAGAATATTAAGAAAATCCTATCATGACAGAATCTGCCACCATTTTTTAATATTTTGAACATGAAGAATTCGCTCACATAGAAGGTGAGACTATAACTTTGTGTTATTAGCTTGTCATGACACTCTTACGGAATGGACAGATCGTGTATGATAATACCAAAGTTACTTCTATGGCTGTTGAACCTGCTCGCACAGTATTTAGCCGAAGGATGTCTGTAAATTCAGCATGCTTGATCAGAAATCACAAGTTATACTTATTGGGGAGTATGCCAATTTGCGAGTAACACATAGAAAGGTTAGACTGTGCTAAAAGTAAACTTGAAATGGCATTCTTTTGAAATATCAGTGGTATTGTCTCATGCAGTTGTCAAAAGGGAAAACTGCACAGCCTTTGGTGAGAAATAGAGAGGACCGTCAGCCCAGGAGACACAAGTACCTTCCCGCTGGCATTGGCCCCAGTAAAGATATTGAATAATAAACAGTCTGAAAAAATAAAAAAATAAAAAAAAATAAACAGTCTGACTCTCACTTTTTTTAGTAATAAACTTCCTAACTTTTGAATTTCTCTTGTAAAATATAATAAACACAGAGTATTATTATTTTGTAAATACTTATGACTCGTTCATACTTTGTAAGACACCGAATAAATTTACCATCCTTTATCACTGTCCTTTTTAGGCTTGTTAACCCTTTTTTACTTTGATTATTATAAACATTCATAAAATTAACATTTTAAGTGGCCATATTTTATAAGTATCTGTTTAGTTTACAACCGCTAATGAAGCTTAGGAAAAATCTTTCTAAGGGCTGCTATTATTTTTTACAGGGTAGAAATAATGTCGCTTGCACTTGTAGTGACATCAAGTCAGTGGTGTTTAATTCCTCTGGACCACAGGCCAGAGCAAAAATGTGTCCTTTCTGGTTTGGAGACTTACCATCGACTATGGGATTAGGTTCAAAGTCCTTTGAACCTTCTCTCTGCTCCATAGGATTGACCATTACCACCTTTGTTACCACACCAAACTCTGCAAAGATGTTTATACTACATCTATGCAATTTTATTATACTTATTTGAACATCTCTATTTCTATTTACCTACCTACCTACCAATCTGTATCTCGTTATCTACCTATCTATCTAACCACCTATCATCTATATACCTACCTATCTGTTCATCCACTCTTACAGAGGACCAACTATTTTTTAAAGGCAGTGACTGTGTCCTAAATGTTTTCATATCCTTAGAAACAAGCACAATGTCTGGTTCTTGATCTAGGTCAAAATCAGCACATGCTCAGTGAATGAATTCTCTGGCCGTGACTAAACTGTGAGCATTTTAGAGATGGAGACTGAAGAGCATCCTCTTTATATTCCTAGTGTTTAGCCTAGCATGCGATACATAGTAGGTCCAGAAAATGCATTTGGCTTAAATAAGTGAATACATTCAAAAAATAGAAAAAAAAATCTAATTTAATTGTTATAATTACTGTTGGAAACTATTCAACATCTAAATTTTGTTGTATTTTGGCTTTTCATCTTTCAATGGGATAGGCATTGATTAAGATATTCCTAAGTTTTCCTTTTCTGACAATTCTCTACATGGGTTATCCTGTGTGTCTGATGCAGTGTTGGGGGAGGTGGGGCTGATAGACATCTCTATGCCTGAGTTGATTTCCGTGATGGACTTCTGTTGTTGTTATTTGGATAAAAGGGAGGAGAATTTTTTGCATTGGGATTTAGGGAGAACATAGAAATAATACTTTTTAAATGGGATATGATACTACCTGGTCCCTTGTACATTCATTCCCTGGTCAGATACTAATGGAGCATCAATGTAAGAGTTTATTTCTGGACTTTCAATTCTACTCCATTCATCTATAGGTCGATCTTTATGCCAGGACCACTGTCTTGATAATTGTAGCTTTGCTGTAAATTGGAAATAGGGAAGTGTGAGTTCCTCAATATGTTCTTTATAAATTAGTATTATTATTTTTATTATTTTGCATCCTGGGTTCTTTGAATTTCCATATGAATTTTAGAATCCGCTCACCAATTTCTACAAAAGAGGCAGCTAGAATTTTGACACCGATTCCATTGACCCAATAGATCGATTTGGGGCAGCACTGCCATCTCAACAATATTATGTCTTTAAATCCATGAACACAGGACACCTGTCTACTTATTTTGGTTTCCTTTAATTTTTTTCATCATGATTTTATAGCCTTCAATATACGAATCTTGCACTTCTTTTGTTAAAATTTTTCTAAGTATTTTATTCTTTGTGACACTATTATAAATTGAATTGTCTTCGTTTCATTTTCAGATTGTTCTTTGCCAGAGTATAGAAATACAGGTGATTTTTTTTTTTTTTTGCAGTACGCGGGCCTCTCCCTGTTGTGGCCTCTCGCTGCGGAGCACAGGCTCCGGACGCGCAGGCCCAGTGGCCATGGCTCACGGGCCCAGCCGCTCTGCGGCATGTGGGATCCTCCCGGAACAGGGCACGAACCTGTGTCCCCTGCATCGGCAGGTGGACTCCCAACCACTGCGCCAACAGGGAAGCCCTACAGGTGATTTTGTATATTGATCTGGCATTCTGAGATTTTGCTGAACTCATTTATGAGCTTTAATAGTTGTTGGTAGGGACTTCCCTGGTGGTCCAGTGGTTGAGAATCTGCACTTCCACTGCTGGGGACATGGGTTCAATCCCTGGTCAGGGAACTAAGATCCCGCATGGCACACAGTGTGGTCAAAAAAAGAAAAAGTTGTTGGTAGAATCCTCAGAATTTTCTCTCTATGTAAATATATACATAGACTTGTGAATAGACAGTTTTACTTCTATCTTTCCAATCTACATTCCCTTAATTTTATTTTCTTATCTAATTGCTAGCAATAATTTTTAAAAGTATGTTGAATATTCAAAGGTATTCATACTTTGTTTTCTGGATACACTGAACTCCTTGCTATTTACTTATTTATTCAACAGGTAAGAAATGTCATCTTAATTTAAACATCTTCCAGACCTGAAGAGTAATATTTTTTGTCATGTGTTTATTGGATATTTGTACTTCCTTAGCAAATTTCTTTTTCTACCATTTATTCACATATACCATTTGTACTTTTTATATAATTTGTAAGAATTTATATATTAAGAATAATAACCCTTTGGTGTTCATATCAATTACATATATTTCCTCAGTTTGCTGTAATTTTATTTATAGTCTTTTGATATGTAGATATATTATGTGTCTGTGTAATTATACGTGGCCGTCATTTGTTCTTTAGATTCTGCTTTGGAAATCAGACCTAGGAAGGCCTCCTCTACCTCTAAAATTATATAAGAATTCACCCTTTTTTTGTCATGTCCTTTTGTAAATGCTCTATTTTTGAGGACATGTATTTGAATGTTAACAAAATGTTTCAGGTATGGGGGTGTGTAAGCCTTGATCATAAATGTAGTTGACTCCACTGTTAGGAGAAATGAGTTATCAGGTGACTCCCAAGGCTGTATTTCCTGAGGCCATGTCTCCTTGTGGCAAGAGCTGAAAGCATGTTCCCAGACGGAGTCTCAGCAGTTTGCCTTGCAGTCAATGTCCTTTGAGAGAATGCCACCTTTGCTGACTCTAATCACAAATACAATCCAATTAAAAGCTATTATGTTAATGTGAATAGAGAAGGAGATAAAACAAGGCAGTGAAATGTTTCATTTAGGCCCAAATGAGTTGATTTCTCAAGGCATAAAGAATCCCCATTAGGTTGGTTGCTGCAGTGACACAAGAAACATGCAAACCAAGCTACTGATTAAAATCTGGGAACGGGAGATAAAAAGGTTTATCAGTGTGACAAGGGCTGGTTGATGGACTATTAGATGACACATTTGTGTGTTTGCTTTAAAACCTTTTGGCTTCTGTCATGCATTTTCATTGAAAAAACTGCTCTTTTCTGTTAAGTTCATATAGCGTTTATCTAGAAAACAAAATTGATGTACTGTGCCATGAAAATGACAGCAATCCTTCCTCTGTGCACATAACATTTTGTATATTTGATGAAGGTGGCCTAAAGGAGGAAGGTACAACCATAAAAGAAGTTGGTTCCTTTCTCAGGACTATTGAGCTCAGTGACATAATATTACTTGTGGAAAGTAAAAATCTGCATTGAAGGATAGAAAACATTGACTTTAGAAGTTTACATTTTTTTCTTCTACATTTTAAATCACATAGCTATTGGTTTCAAAGAAACATTCAGGGTTTTTCATAACCCAGGTCTAAGGGAATAAAGGAAAATGGATTATGTTAATTCTTACATAATTTGCTTTTGGGTCTGTCTCTCATCCTAATTCCATATAAGATTACAATTTCCAGTAGGTTAATGAAGTAGATTTGTCATGTGAAATCTATTTTATTGTGCATCATTTGAAACAATATTTTCTGTCTGTTTTCATCTTCCTATCTGCTCCTCAAAGGAAGATGCCATAAGTATCATAAGATACTGTAAACATGAAGCTGTGGTGGGGACTACAGTTATCTATTAAAATCCATCTTACCTCTTTCCATGTGAAATAGAAGTGTCCTGCAAGCTAGAATATGTTTTCCCAGGCTCCTTTGCTTCAGGTGAGGTCATGTGACTAAGTTCTAGACAGTCATATGTTAGCGGAAAGGGTCTGTGCTTCTTCTAGATGAGATCCATGCACTTTTCCCATGTGTCATCCTTTGGGATAAGATGTGGTGATTCTCTTGCAGAGCTATAGAAAGGATCGCTAATGATTTCAGACTGGAGACAAAAGAAAAAATAGAATAACAACAAGGGGAAGAAACACAACAACAATTTCCTGAAAGGTCTATCAAGACAAACATAACTCATTCAAAAATATTCTCTACCGAAAGCTCTTGTGAACTTTGTTCCTGAGTCACAGCTTGAGAAATGCTTCCTGTTGGTTGATAGATGAAAAGATAGATAAGAGCGTTTTTCAATAGCCACCTTTAAAGACACCACTCATTTTACGTCCTAATGTGACCGTACATTCAGAAGAAAAAACAAAACACCCTCAATTCTTACACACTATCTGAGGATCTCACTGCTCCTGAGTTTTTTTTGCTGTGAATGTACTCTAATTAATTTTGAGAGGTAAAACCACATTCGCAAGCAATATTTCCACTATCGGCATCAAACAGTGGCACCGAAGAATGGAGTCCTTTTTATTTCCAGATTTGCTCAAAAGTTTTAAATCCTCTGTTGGAATGAAGATGTTGTCATTCATCTTTTGGGTCTGAAATGAGAATTTCATTTTTTAAAGAAAAATTGAGTGCTAGTTTCAAGAATCCTGGAGACTGGTAGTCCACTTGAACCTGTGTGCCTCTACACAGAACTGTGAGAGGGCTTTCTGTCTCTGTTTACTGTTCCTCAGCACCTAACTTATGTGTGTCACACAGAAAGGCATTGAAAAAGAGCTTCTTGACCAAGTGCAATAACATATACATATAAAACAAGAAACAAAAACCATCCTGTGATCACAACTTTCTCTGTAGACACGGGAGTGTAAACCAAATATTGAAGAGAAAAACCAGGAAGAAGCAACCTCAAGTCTGAAGAGAATGAATGGGACTTGATCTCCCATTCATGGTTTATTGTGTGAAATGAGCAGTTTTGCAAGAGTTCGCTGGGAAGGCATCAGTAGCAGGTGCAAGGTTGTTGCTTGCTGTCAGAAATTACCACTCACCTTCTGCTTTTGAATTAAGTTTATTGATATCTACTTACTTCTCCTAAGACATTAACCACACACCAAGTTTGTTCTACTAGCACACTGACCTTGCAATGTAGTAATTCTTCCATGCTGAAAGGGGCCATGGGTATAAAATGCAGAACAAGGCAGAGGTGGACCTAACATGCATCCAACCTACTGGATAGTCATCTGGGAACTTTTGTCTTCAGCTTCCTTAGTGTATTTGCTATCAGCGTATGGGAGCCGGTCGAAGACACACTGAGTGAAGACTAGTGACAGCCAGAGTAGAGCTCACTGTGTCGTTTTGGTTTACATTTAAATTCATCCACCCGTTCACTCATTCACTCTCTCACTCACTCATTCAAAAATATTTATTGAGCAAGAAATACATGCAATGAATTTTGCTAGACGCCGAATAGCAGTACATTCAATAAATTATGTTCCGTTCAATGTCACTGCCCACAATTTGCTTCAAATCACATAGAGGAAATATCTCTACTACTAAACAGAATTTCTAAGGGCCATAAAATATGTATACAAAGGAGCTAAAGAGGTTTAGAAAAAAGAGGTACCATCCAGTTGAGGGTGGTGATTGGTATATATGGAAATAAATGTTTGATAATGTACACACTGAAGATATTCTTAACAGAATACTGAAGGGCACAGAGGATATAACCAATGTACATACCTTCTTTCCTCCATCCTCACTGCATTGCATAAATCTGGGAAAGCGTCTCTCTAAAGTTTTGCTCAAGCTTTTTATTCACTAACCACCTGAGTGTACTCCCAAACTGCAGAGCATTCTATTCTGCATTCGAAAAGAAAATAATAGCCGGGGAAATAATCTAACTTTGCACATTTTTATAATCTGCCTTTACTGTAAGATATAGTTAATATTTATCATTCATAATATCAACACGTGTTGTGTAAACCATATCTAGGGTGCTGGTGACTGTTGTCTGTACCACCCATGGTTATGCTCTGTGTCAGAGCACACTGGTACTGCCACAGTGGGCCGGTTACTAACTGATAGATCTTGAGGAACTGTTGTATTTCAGAACCACATGCAAAGCCTGGTTTGTGATGTTGTAAAGTATGCGAACTAGGTGAAAACATGGCTGCTGTTGTTGACTCTACTAATCACATAATAACAGGGCATAGTAAGTTTTAAAGGTGGAACTTGATACTTGCAAATTGCTTCACAAAAGGCCAATTGTCTCTTTTGGGATTTGGGCCACTGTTTTAACAAGTTTGAGTTGATCTGCATTTCTAGAGCCCTGCCACAGAGTGCTAATCCCACTACACCACTGAAAAAATATGCACTTTAGTAATTTGTATCAAAATGCGAAGGTACCACGTGCCTGTAAGTCGTCTTTCTGTGGCTCACCGCACTGCCAAAGGGATGGGGAACCAGTGGATTTCCTAGAAGAATCTAGGTGTGGAAAGAAAGAAGCGAAGGCCCCAAACTACCAATTAAGGAGTGTGGTAATATATTGGATGACAGGGCAAAGGAAAATAAAATACAGGGCATTTGGAGAAAGAAATCTATGCTGTCTCAAATTTCCACCGTGTGTTCAGGGCAGGGAATGAACAGCTAAGAGCAACAGCAGGGTGAGACATACCATATAATTGAAGAGGATGAGCTAATCTTTGCTCCAGTCACTTGACTTCAACTTTAGTTTCCCTCCTCAACCTTGCTGAGGGTACCTGTTATGGAGTCCTGGAATATCAGACTTGGAAGAGGCAGGGCGATCACCTGGTGACACGGGGTCAGTAGGTCTTCTGAATGCAATCATTCCCTGTCTTTCTCTGTGCATGAGGAATTCTGGAAGTTCTCCAGCACCCTCCTGGAGCTCCACACTTGCTTCCGTTCACTTCTGCCACGCTACATATATGAGGAGTCTCTGTGTGACGTCTTCTCCTCCACAACCCCTCCCCGCAAAGAGCTTCGTAGGAATTGAAGCACAGCTGGATTTCAGCTTGTTCTCAAGCCTCTTGGGAAGCTAGTTATCTGCTTCTCTGGCCTTGAGCCCCTGCTGGGGGAGGGGGCAGGTCAAGGAACTTTCTCAAGGACTTCACCAGCACGCTCCTTGCTGACTGTATCAGATCATGGGATAATGATCATGTCTGGGGCAGAAAAATGGACTCTTCTATCACCAAATATATTTCCCACATCTATCATTTATGGCATAAACTTTAGCTTTGATACTAAAAGAAAATTCAGGATTTTTTAAAGTGTAAAATACTCTCAAATTATTCTTGCTGTAACTTTTGCCCATACTTCAGGGGAGGAGATTATACAGTGTTCGTTTATCAGCAGCAGAAATCTTGAAGGCCCTCTTAGAATTCTGCTTACTCCCCCATCCGCCCCCCCACCCTCCCGCCCCCAAGTCCTGTGCTTTCTGGTGGCATTTTAATTCTGTCCTTTACGTTCCTCTCCTCAACATCCACCCCACCCACGGCTCAGTAGAAGCAGTTGTATAAGAAAACTCCTTCTTGGAGGCTCAGTTGTGAGCTGATTCTTTTCTTGGTCATGGCTATCCCCTATTCTAGAGGGGATATGTGAGAAAAAGAGAGAAGGTGTTTCACTACACTTGGAGTGCACTTGGAGACACTTGTTCTGAGAACAGAGAAGAGACCATGTTTAGCTAAATGCCTGACCAAGACTTCAGAAGGGAAGAAGAAACTGTAGCTTCCTTGAGTCCAGGCACACCACAGGATAAAATAATTTTGCATATGCTCTCGTTTTATTTCACATGGACGATTGCCTTGAGCTAAGCTGTCATGACATTTTACCTTTATTTGCTCATTTTCAGTTGCACAGTGACTAAGCACATGGGAGCACCAGCAGAATGTCAACCTAGTCACCACATTCAGAGGTCAAGCTCTTGACATTATTCAAAGTTCATGACCGAATCTCAGCAAGTTTCCCAGTAGAAACCTTCTGAACTCATGAAACTAATTCTTGAGAAATGTAAATGTTTTGTAAAATGGTTTTGGATTGTGTCATGGCTGTCAATGGCTCATGAAATTCATCCAGTATGGTTATTTTATAACATTCTTTGCTTCACCTGTTTCTGACTAAAATGGTTTGGGATGGTGTCACAGGGAGAACTGATACCTCTTAAAGCTGGGAAAACAAAACATTCTCTTAGAATTGAGTGTATGGATGGATGAGGTTAACTTTAAATTTCTTCTGAGACCTAACACTTTATCTAGAGTTATACCCTTGCAGATACAAAACTGTTTGTCTCCTGAAAGAAATTATGGTTGTGTCATGATGCAAAGCCATCTGGTGTGGAAAAAAAATCAGTCAATTGTCTGTTGAGTATTTTATCTACTTAGCATCAAATGCCTAAATATTGCAAGGTACCTTTATCTATATCTACATCTATGTCTTTATCTATTTATAGATATAAAAGGTCTTATAGACAAAGCATCACTTGGGTTGCAGTTTGGAGGGCAACTAGCAGTTTCTTTGGGACCAAGAAGAGTTCAAGGAAAGTAATGGCTTCTAATGCTCACGTGTGGTCTCCCAAACGTATTTTTTCCTTTATCAGCTAAGTACATGATCACTGCCAGAAAAAGTGCTCTTTGCTGCCAAGGTAAGTTCAACAAATGTAGCTACTCTGCTCATTCTTTCCTTTGAGATTACACTGGTAGTGAACTATATGAAGGTAATATCTATTAATTCTCCAGCCTTAAAATAGTCAATTACCTACTTCCAAGATTAACATATTATTTTTCCTTTTTCCATGGAAAAGAACTTGAATTTTGTGACTGTGTGTGACTGATACGGAAACAAAATAAATTACCAACAAAAATCGCAGCCCTGTGAGCAAGACGTGTTTGTTAACATGAATGGTCACCTTGACAATACTTAAAACCTGGACCAATGTCTAAACATGTCGTTCTCAGGCTAGGAACAGTTTGCAAAATTCTCACCATTAAAATGATTAACTTGGATTTTTAAAGATTTCTAAATTTCTCTCTAATACCCATGAAGGACGGTAGAACAATATTTTCAAAATATTTTATTTCTCTATGTCTTTAGATTCAGAAATAATTTTACTTTTTTTCTGCAAGATTTAAAAAAATTGTTATTGGGGTATAGTTGATTTACAATGTTGTGTTAGTTTCAGGTGTACAGCAAAGTCAATCTGTTATACATACACATAATTTTATTCTTATAAAATCAATGTATACTCAAGATAACTTTTTTAAATAGTAAGATGCAAAATAAAAACTATGTTCTTTACCTTTCAGACTCCTCCGTCTCACTATCTGGAGGCTGCCATGGTCAACACAGTTTGTGTTTCTTTGAAGAAATAAAGGTCTCCTTTTCTCTCTCTCTTTTCATGTTTCTAACACACACAAACACCACACACATAAAAAGGGTCATATTTTTATTAGTCAAAACTTACCATACAAGTTGTCCCTATTAATGATTCTTTTGAACATTTCAAATAAATTAGATGTTATGGAAATCTAGCACTTCTCAATCTCATTCTATCCTGTTATAGAATATATATTTATTCAGTACATAGAAGGGAAATCATCCAAAGATATAGCCTTTAAGCTGAGGCAATACAGAGCACAACTGTAAAACTTCAAGTGTAAGTAGTGCACACAGTTTAGTTCTCAATTCTCAATCATCTCCTCCTGTTTACGAATATTGTTATGGATAATTGCCGTGTGCTAAAGCATTCAGGAGGTGAATTATTTTATTGTTCCATTGTTTAGATTTCCAACTGATTTTGAAAAAATGCAAGTAAAATTTAGATGACTCATTCAAAAAGTTCAATATAATTGTGGAACACCTATGTTAATTTATAAAGTGGTTTTTCAAACACCCAAACATTTTGAGAATCCTTGATGATGACATTTATAGCCATCCTAAATTGTGTATGTGTATTCAACATCAGCTTCATCAGAAAAAAGCATATTATAGGATAAAAGTATTTGTAGTTTTCTTTTTTTTTTTTTGCGGTACGCGGGCCTGTCACTGCTGTGGCCTCTCCTGCCACGGAGCACAGGCTCCGGACGCACAGGCACAGCGGCCATGGTTCAAGGGTCCAGCCGCTCCGCGGCACGTGGGATCCTCCCAGACCGGGGCACGAACCCGCGTCCCCTGTATCGGCAGGCAGACCCCCAACCACTGCGCCACCAGGGAAGCCCAGTATTTGTAGATTTTAAGAAACATGGCTTATATTTAATTTGGTAGAATATCACTACTTTATAGAGCTCTTAATTTAGTAAGGGCATTACTTCTTGCATAATTCTGTACTTCTCCCAAATTTGTATTTGTATTATCACCTTAAAAAAAAAAAAACAAAAACAACTTGATCTTCAGGACTGAAGTTTTCAACTGACTTTAGGATACCATTTATAATAATATCTAAGTTTATAATAAATAAAATAAGCTTCCATCTATAAGTGACATAAAAATTGAGACAACTTTTTAAGTAACTTATTTTGAACACCTGACATCGATATAAAACTTTCATCATTTAATTTTTTTCAAATTTCTTTTTAGTTTTTTGCAAACAGCCCAAATATTAATAGTTATCACTTTGGCATGTGTACAAGAATACTTGGAATTCAAAACGAGCAAAATTAATTTAGAAAAGTAGTCATTTGATCTAAATGAAAAGTCATGTTTCTCAGAGGGATATACACACATACTTTTTGCAAGAGCAATGTTAAGCTTCTCTCTTCATCCACAGTCTTTCTCACATAACTCCCAAATTTTGAAGGACCTGTTCACTCTTCCTTCACAGAGTGATGTCTTCCATTTTTCCTGCGGGACAATGGAATTTATTTTTCCAGAGTGATATCACAATAGCCTCCACAGAGGAACATAAATGTATTGAAACATTTTGTGCCATTTACACATTCATCATCAACTTTTTTGAGGAACAGAAGTGCAATCATTCAATTTACATTAAGTATGCCCCTTATTTTTCACTGTTACCCAAACGGTTTGTTATAAAATATACAAATAGAAACAACAATAAAGTGAATAACTTGTAGTAGATTTACACACTGTTATATGAGGTTATGGCATAAGTTGGAAGTATAGACAGTTTCCGACTTACCACGGTTCAGCTTACGATTTTCCGACTTTATGATGGTGCAAAAGCATTGTGCATTCAGTAGCAGCCGTATTTCAGGTTTCGGATCCCTGGGCTAGTGATCTGTGGTTTGATGCTCTCTCGTGATGCTGGGCAGCGGCGAGCCTCAGCTCCCAGGCAGACACGCAATCACCAGGGTAAACAGCGGATACACTTACAACCATTCCGTACCCAGACGACCATTCTGTTTTTCACTTTCAGTACAGTATTCAATAGATTACTTGAGATATTGAACACTTTATTATAGACTAAGCTTTGTGTTAGATGATTTTGCCCAGCTGTACACTAATGTAAGTGTTCTCAGCATGTTTATGGTAGGTGAGGCTTAGCTATAATGATTGGTAGCTTAGGTGTATTATGTGCATTTTCAACTTGTGATATTTTCAGCTTAACTGTAAGTTTATTAGGACATAACCCCATCCTGAGTCAAGGAAGATCTGTACAGAGTAGAGGTCTATCTAATCTATTCTGACTTATTTTATTTCAACTATCAATACTAACACATTCAAAATGAAAATATCCAATACAAATGCAAACAGGTGTGACCCAGGGCTGTCCTGGACAAACTGAGAAATATGGTCACCATACTTACAGTGGACATCTGTTAGTTTGCTTCCCTGCTATCCTTTTCCTTTTCTTTTAATAACAGTGTCTTAATTTTTTCTTCAGGGAACCATACTCTTTCACTCTAAATCCATGTGGATTAGGTGGTGTCAACCCTATTTAACGGCATCAGGGACAGATACACGATACAGGAGATGGCCAGACTACTGAATCCCTTCACCACTGGTTCTGAACTACTGGTTCAGAAGTAGGAATGTGACAAAGGCCAGGGCTTCAATCATCCCTCCCACTGGGGAAATGGTTGGCTGGGACTTCCAGGAAAGGAACCCTCTCTTTTGAGTATAAAACCTTGACTTTCTGGTGGCTATATGACCTGATGACATTAGTTGAATCACGAAATCCATCAGTTGCTGAAGCTAATTCTCGTTTTGATTATCCCAGTTACACAAGTCAATAAATTCCACTACCACTCCTTTTAAAGCTAGTTTGAGTTGCTTTTTATCATTTGAGGCCAACAGAATCCCATCTAATACCAACTATTTTGATGTAGTTCATATAGAATAACCAGGTCATTAAGGTGGTATTTTTGGCAAAACTACCACCTCCTTCTCCTAGGAGCTGGGAGGGGAAGGCTATGTGTGCCTGGGGAGGAGGAGATGGGAGAGAAAGTAAATTCGATTATGTGATAGTACTCTGAGTCTCAGGAAGAATACGTGATAAAACATACTCTTTCATTATGATCATTTTTATCCTAAAAGAATAGCTTAATAATGTAGCACCACGTGTATAAATTGAGAATGGGATATTTTTGAAACATAAATTAGAGAAAAATAACAGCTAAAAGATATCCTCCAGAAGAAAAAGAATGTAATCACTAAAACTGAGAAGAAATGGAAGAATTATCAGTGGTTTTCAGTTAAGATGCACCTAGGTTACTACAGGTGGGAAAACGGTTGTGACTTCTTTTTTTTTTTTTCTCTGACTTGAAGTACAGAGACAGTAAAGCAGTAGGTTTGGCTTCTGGAGAACATTCTTTTAGAGAGTGGAAAAGAAAATGCATAAGAGAACATCCTCATGGGTGAAGAGAAATCCTCCCCATTAAAAGACTTATAGAAAGTAAGTTGTAACAGTGACTCTATTTTTAAAATTCTATTACTGTATTTCTGAATATTTTAAACAAGGAAATTTTGGAGGCAAGGTAAATGTTGAATGAAAGAAAACCATTCAATAAGTTATAGTGCCTCCATAGACCAGAATACTAAATCTCATTTTCAGATGAAACAGCAAATGTATATAATAAAACGTTAAGCGAAAAGAATTAGGTCCAAAATATGTAAGTATCTTGGGTTCTAATGAGAAATATACAAAAATATGTTGAGTCCATCTCTGAAAGATGAGATTATGGGTGATTTTTGTTATCTTGATTACTGTTTTATATCTTCCAAATTTTCCACAATAATTAGAAAAACAAATCTTTATAAATTATCTCACAAAGTCCTATTCTTAAATTCTCTATGGAAGCGTACTTAATTATCTTCCTCAGAGCTCATTTCAAATGGCTTATGATACTTCTAATCCAGTGGGCAGGAGGCGACTGGGAATTCCAGAATATTTTAAATGCAAAATGAAGTGACAAACTGAGACCATGCTGAGGATTAACCAGGCCCAAAATGGTTACTCTCTGAGAGTCTAGTCAAAGTGTGGTTCGGGGACCAGCATCACTGGCTTCACCTGTGGGCCTGTTAGAAATGCTGGAACTCCGGTCCTGCCTTAGACCTACCAAATTAGAATCTGCATTTTAACAAGATCCCTAGGTGATTTGTGAAACATTACAGTATTACAGTCCTAGACCACTGATGCAGAACTTTCAGTTATAGGACTTTTAGTTGGCCTGTTTTATGTTGCCCTTGGGGTTGCATAGTTGGAGCAGGTAGTATAAATCAGAGCCATTTCGTTTTTCTGTGTCCATTAGTGAAGAGTTAAAAACAAGTGTTGGCGATCATTTCTCAACTCTTTTCTACATTAAGAGCTCTTCCCAATCACAGGCTCATAAGTTTGGATTATACAGCTTGGAATGTTAGAGAAGAATCTTGCTTGTCATCTGAAGTCTTCATTCCAAACACGTCTTTTCTTTTTCTTCGTGCTATTGTACTAGATAAAAAAGTTATGCAAAACAAAGCAACAAAACTGATTGCAAAATTTGTTTGCTTCCGGGCTACTGTGCTGGCTAGTCCCAGAGGCTGAATTCCTGCTGTGCTATCTTCATGCTTTTGTTGGTACAGAGGCATGCCTTTCTTGTTTTTTCGTTTTGTTTTGTTTTGTTTTTGCCCCAGCCTGAACACAAGGTCAGATTATATTGGCAGTTGGCATAATAGCTAATTACACCCCTATTTGGCTGAGGATGTGGGGTGAGGAATAAATCAGGGTCTTGGTGGTTCAGTTCATGCCACTCCTGGTTATTAGATGTGTGTCACTGAGCAAAATTCTGATCAAAGCGGGTGGCGAGGCAGTGAGGGGTCACGGAGCATGCTCAAGCCTAACTGCTGGGCTGCGTGCTAAAGGAAGTTTGTAATAAAAGGCCATTAACTACTAGCCTTTCCGATCAGTGAAGCAAAAATACGGAGAAATTATGTTTATCAACTGACAATTAGAAGGAAGAGCCTCAATGTAAATGTTTTTTCCCTCTCTCCACTCCTCACCTCAAAAAGAAAAAGAAAACCACTTCACAAGGTCCATGAACCACAGGTAAATAACCTTTCAACTAAAGGAAAGGCGAACCAGGACTTGGGATCCTGAGACAAGTACCTGCAGACATATTTTCCTGTTCATGGAGTTCCATTTTTAAAAACTTAGTTTTTGAGATTATTATCACTTAAAAATAAGTAATTAATTTACAATGATTTTTTAAAATCTAGTTTAACATTGAGTTCCTATCACCAGAGCAACACAAATCTTTGACACACATACAATTACCAGCATCTAACAAACTTGAAAATTTTGCTTTAAGTGCAAACCTAGTTTGATTTCACAGAGACGACTTATTGCAGGACATTTAACCAATGACATATATGTCCTGTAAGTTAAAATACTGTTCAGTAGTGAAAGCAGTTTGACACAAGTACATACACAATCTGTTGTATAACTGAAAACACTTCTTAATTCCTTTCTGCATTTTTTGTTGTTTCTAGTTTTGAGCACTTATGTGGCAGCACATACTGGTGGATGCACTGAAAGATTATTTTCTAATTTGGAAAATAAGCTTGGATTCCTATCATGTGAGACTCTGTAGAAGGTAAGGAACTTTCTTACCAGTATGAATATACTGACTGGAGTACATAAGCACTAAGCACACATATAAAATGTACAATGTGTACAATTGCTTCAAACTAAGAGATCAATCAAACTAACCCTGCTGGAGCCTCTTCTCCTTCCTTGCTTTCAACTTTCTCTAAGCTTCTTTCCCAATCTCAAATTTGAAAGACAAAAAGCACAAAAAAAGAAATAAGAAAATGATCTTATTTTTGGTCTTTATCAAGTGTTTTACCCATCTCTTTTAAGAGTGTTAGGTACATTTAAACATTTGTCTAAAGGAATGAATCTCTTACTTTGATCCAGAAAGAATTTCTGGTGACTGATTATAAAAGAAAGTAACTATATATTTCAATTGAGGAGAAGAATTATCATGGATACATACTGGATAATAATTTAAAAACCACTTCTATATATAACAACACCAAGAATAACCCTTAGAGAGCTCTTACTAAGAATCAGCACAATCTTCCAAATACTTTGTGTATACAGTACCACAAATGAAAAGTTGTAACACAGCCCAAATATGAAGTGTTAGGATAGAAAGAGGTATTTGGGGGTGAGAAGACCAGATCTGGCAGGGCTTTGTGAATCAAATCAAAGACTCAGAATATCTGGAAAATTCTGGAAGTATTTTTAGCAAGGAAGTGACTTGACAGTACAGGACTGTGGGAGGGAGAGGACCATGTGGAAGGAGATTGAAGTGATTCAAGTGCAGGGGCCATGGTCTCAACTAAGACATGTTAAAGAGAAAGACACTATGTGATTGCAGATTAGATGTGTGTGTATGTGGTATTTTTTTTAAAAAGTGGAATTTTTAAAAGATGAAAACGAAACACCTTAGAGAGAAGTAAATATTGTCTACTGATGATGTTCATGCTTGTCTGTTTATTTAGAAATTGTGCGTGACTAAAAATTAGTTTGTAACATTGTTCAACATGAAAGGATATGGAAAACAAGGCAGATTTTAATTAATTAAAAATGGAGTTTGGAAACCATTTTGGAAAAATAAACTGTCTAGGAACATAAGGTTGAGATTCTTACGACGACTGAAAAGTAAATTTAACTGAAATTTTCCTAGTGCCCAAAGAAAAAATATATACTGATGGACCAAGCCTTCCAGAAAAATAACTACCCATTATGGTTACTTTGTGAAGCAGTTGGAGAACTTCTCTTTGAAATACTTTACTATTGCATTTAGATCTGGCTACGAACTTCATTCTGCTCTTCTTTCTGTAATAACATCAAATAGCATTTAGCCAAGGTGTCTATGGGTTACATGCATGTAGAGTCTAAAGAACAATGTTGGTTTAGATGATTTTCTCGTGTTATAAAGATAACTGACTCTAAGAAGGACAACCCACCACAACCCCCTCCCCACTCTAGCTTCTAGCAATAAGCTAAGAAGGCCAGGAATGGCCACCCAATTTCACTTCTCTGAGCAACTAACTCCTGCTTACAGTTGCATGTATAGGGCCCTATAGACAGCAGACGGCCAAAAAAAGGTGTTGAACAGAAATGAGAATGTGAGAAATTACTTGGGGAAATAATCCAATGCTGCTTAAAAATATTTACGTTGATGTGGCCTCAGGAATTGCAGGTTCTCTTAGTGATAATAACAAAATAGTTCCTCTGACAGCTCAGATCCTGGTATAACTGAAGCACGTTTGGATTTTGCCTCTGCTGCTTACACACTGTGGACCTTGGGCAAGCTCCTTAAATTTGCTAAATCCCATTTCCTCATCTATAAAACCTGAAAAATAATATTACCTACCTCAGAGAGTTACTCTTGGGATTAAATGTGATAATTTAAGTAAACTGTTTAACAGAGCACTTCACACCTAGTAAACAGTCAATAAATAACTGTTCCTATGATGGCTAACTGGATGTTTGATAAAGTATATGATCAGGTCTGTCACTGAGTCATCTCTACCACATTGGACTGACCATTTATGAATTTAGACCAAAAAATATTACAGAGAAGCCAAATGTAAAAGTTTATAACGAAGTAAATCTTCATATAGAAAAACTTACTCTATATTTGTCTAAGCGCCAGAGGAGGTGGGCGGGGAGTAAGGTGGAGAGTGATTCCCACCTGAAGGCGCTTCTCTCTGCCACTGACAGGGAAGGTATCTACTGAGACTAACAGGGAGACTGGGGAAGACTCTTTAGGAAAGATTTATGCTTTTTTAATTTCCCAGTTGAGTATTTTTCCCTTATTCATAGATTTTGCTTAGAAGGTGGAAGATTTGAGCTGCTGAAATGAAATTTAATGAGTCAATTTAATCTATTAAGAGGCTCTACCGATGGTGCAAACTCAGAACGAAGTTGTTCAAGTCATGAGCACATGGCTGCCTTCAGGATTCGACACTGGGTCCTCGGGGCTCTGGGAGCAGCCCTTGCTGTGACCGTGACCGAAGCAGTCTTGGAGCAGGGAGCACGTCACACAGGGAAACAATGCACAGTGTCTCCTGAAGATGGACAGAGTGAAAAAAACAGAGACGGAAAAAATATACAATTCCACAATTCCAGTGGTTAACAAAGCATCAGTAAATCATTCAATACGACTCATTTAAACCCAAATTTAAAGGTGACAGTATGAGAATGATGCAACTTTTCTATAATTTACAAACACCATCCCCTTGTTTGGAAATAATTATTTAAGACGATGACTTTGGATCAGAGGTCGTGTTCACACATGGACATACACTAGTTCTTTAATTGCAAACCTATGGGGACTTGTCGGCCTCCTGCTCTTTTGTAAAATAAGACAATGTGAAAGGTATCCTAGGAACAGAGTTTCTCTCCGTATTGCAATCCAAGCCACCACTGAGAGTAGGCTCAAAGGGTTCATGTTTCTGCTGAAAACCACTGAAGGTTGTCAGATTAAATTTAAGACACTTGTTTAAATTTGAATTTCGGATAAATACAATAATTAATTGAGTATAAGTATGCCCCATATATTTTGTGGGACACACCTGTAATAAAATATATATTTGTTCTTTATCTTAAACTCAAATTCAAATGGGCATCTCATATCTTTATTTGCTAAATGTGGTTACCCTAAAATCATCATTGCTCACAGACTGGGTTTCATGAATATAGGTCCGTTGTGAAGTGTTTGGCCAAAGCACCAGTACTAACACCTAACTGAATATTCTCCTGAAAGAAAAATGCAACATTTTAATTATCTCCCTAATAGAGGAACATCGCGGCGACTTTCCAATACAAAACATTCCGCTCTGAGTAAAACATTGAATCAGAATATTTTGGATTCCTAGTTTGTTTCTGAAGTTATTAGCAGTATTTGTTTAGACCACCTCCAAGCTGAGATACTCGAGGAAATAGATTACATCAAAGGGAGAATTCACAGCACCAACAACGGCGAACACAATGACCTGTGCAGATATTATGCTCTGCTACAACTCAAGCCACTGTCATTTATTAGGAGGAAGATGCATTCCTTCTGTTTGCCTGCCTTTCCACTCAGTAACATGCTGTTTTAAAGTGAGATTGTTCTAGGAGTTTGTGTTTTGCTTTCTCTTCCTTGCCTCTCCTCACCAACACACACAGGGAGTCATAGAGCTGGGGAACTTAGACTTGCTGGGCTACATTTGTTTTGAATACGTATTCTAGGGCCTGAAAGGAATATGCCCTCAAGACACTGCAAATGCAGGGAATCCTACTTACACCTAGAGGTCCTGTGGCCTAGCCCGACATCTCTGCTAGTATCATGTGAGCAGGCAGGGCTTTCCCCTTCCTAAATGATAACATGTGAAGTTTGTTTTCCTGCATTCTTCATTTTCGTCATTCACATTCTCCTCCTTTCTTTTGGTTTGATGGAGTTTTGAGTTACTTCCCTTGACACCCACCCTCCCCCAAACCGAAGCTTCACCTTCCTCTCCAGGCTCAACACATGCTCTCAGAAAGGGATACAACAGCCCCTTCACTCAAAGGTGCAAGCACTTGATAAAGCTTAAAATGGGGATTTATGTTCATACGTTTCCCTAACAGGCCTCACAAAAGAAAGAAACTACTTCAGAAGAAGGCCCCTGTTACAGGTGGAGGGTTGGGAGAAATGGCAGGAAGGAAAAGTCTTCCAAGAGTCTGTAGTCTCTCTCCATACAACACTGGGTCAAACCAAAGAGATGCTTTGAGTGAAGACGGATGTCCAGATGCTTCTATTTTTGACCTGATCTATTGCTATTTAATTGGCCATAATATGGCTGAGGGATGAAATGCCTGGTGACCAGGTAGCTACTTCTGATACTCAACCTCCATATACACCCAATGATGACAGCAGGTACCAGAGGGGCTTTAGACGGTCAAGCACCCATGCACGCAGGACGTCCTGAGATGCACACAATTACTCTTAGGGTCACAGAGCCAGAGGGGGGAAAAAACCCCTTTTGATTAACAAAGGAGGAAATTGAGATCCAGAAACAATAAGTGACTTGTCCGAAATCATACAGCTAGTTAGTGACAGAAACGCAAATAAAATACAGATTTCCTCATTTCCATGTTTAGTTCTCATTTTAAAGACTAACCTATCTCACGCCTACTTAAAAGTTTACTAAAAAGCACAGCTTGCTAAAAAATGATTTTTAAAATAGTAAGGATATGTAAAACAAAATATTTTTCATGGAAATAAAGTGAAAGCCTTTCGAATAATATTTTAGGTTGGTCAGAAATACAACTACTTTAACCATGGCATTTCATTACAGATAATTTTACAATTAAAAGTTATCTTTGCTCTGAATAAATAATAGCCAAGCATTGCTAATATAGATTAGGGCCCAGGCAATTGGATCCGTATTTAAAGTAATGTCCAGATTTGTCATTAATTAAGTCGACATTATTACAAACACTTTTTTCTTTAATTTAGAAATGATTAAGAATAGCATGTTGCTTAGAGCTAAGGAAAGAAGAACAGGTATGCTGTCTTCTGATTACAGAGCCTAACTAGGAGACAGGACATGTGAGCCTAATTAGAAAATTTTGTAAAGCACTTTGAAGATGAAAAGAGCTGTAAAATCCCAAAGAATATTGATATTTCCAGGCTCATTCCTAGTTCTGTCATCAACTTGCTGCTTGGTCTTAAGAGAAAAAGAAAAAGCAATCACTAATCACTAACTTTGAACATAAGGATGCAAGAATATATTTTGCTCCAGTGTGCTTATTTTTTATTTTCAAGGTGAGTTTAACAAAAATACCAAATAGAGGTAGAATGATTTTGGTGCTTTAAAAATGTATTGTAGTAGGTTTTTATTATATATTCATCTTTCTGGAAAATTCCAGTTAAATTTCACCCCAATTTGAGAAGTAATGTGCTGAAGACACATCTGAAAGTCAATTTCCAAAGTAACTGTGTGGTCTCTGTTGTAATCCACGTGTGCTTGTTGGCATCCAGGTGAAGGGCACTTGAGGTTTTAACGTTTGAACAAAGACTTTGTGATAATTACTATTGGTTTTAGTCAAGAAGTGAAACAAAAATGTTTTAAAAGTGAGAACTCTTCCAGAAAAAGGCCTTTTATTCCTTAAAATTTCCAAAAGACTAAAAATAATTTAAGTTCCTTTATACTTTATAGACATCTCAAACACGTGAAATTTTGAAATTTTCTTACGTCACTTACTCTTCCTAATGCCCTAAGTTATCAGGTCCGATATCCATACACAACAAAGAAAACCCACCTTCAGCTCTTCGGCAGATGACTTCCATTTTTTCAAAGACACAATCCAGAAATGAATGTGGAGGATTTCTTTTGGAAATATGTGTAGATGCTTTCTTTCGGAAATACTGTCTCAAGAGATCATATCCTATTGGTGGTGGGTCAATAGCATAGTGTATAAGGACCGTAACTTCTCAGCAAGTTGCAGCAGATATGCAAGACGTTTATCCTCTGGGACTGAAAAATTGCTTTGAAACTACAAGTGAAGAGCTACTTTTCAGAGACAAGCCTGCTCCTCAGTTTACAGTGCCCCTACCATGGGAATTGAGAGGTGTGGAGATTACATGCTGCACAGAAAGCAATTTTGCTTTCAGACCTGGTGTTCTCGTGTACTTTGACTAGAAGAATCCAAATGCACAAGTTGTAATCTTCCCAAGAGCAGTAGGTTGATATCAAAGACCCTTCAGTGAAGCAGGGAATTGTGGCAGTACTTCAAGGAGTGGGACTGCAATTAACTCTTACATACAGACTGAAGCAATGCCCTGCTTGGTTGCCGCAGGCTTTGCCTGTGCTTCAGAGGTGACTGAATGTAAAGCGCAGAGCATGCAGAGATGATAAACTGCCAGGATGCAGAGACTGCGGGCAGGGAGAAGAATTATGGAGCTGATGATAACAGGTACACATTGCAATGCTTTGGGAAATATTTTATACAAAATGATAAACCAAGGACTTTGCTTTCCAATGCTACTGACAGAAATAAAAATGGTTAAGGAACCCTCCTGGTGTTATTTTGTGTGTGTGTGTGTGTGTGTGTGTGTGTGTGTGTGGTGTGTATGTGTGTGGAATGGGGAGAAAGAGCTAGAGAGGAATGTTCTGGTTACAGGGTGACTGTGTGAGGGGTGGGTAGGAAGATGTCAATAAACATTACCCCGTACAGACCTCTCCTAGAGACCTTCCTTAGTACAAAGTGGCAATAGTGACAGAAGGTGGGGGACCATAGAGCATTAAGACACACGAGAAATTGAATTAAGGATAATATTGTCTAATAGGAAACACATTCCCACCGCTCTCAATTTCTTGGAGACAGGTGACAATAACAAAAATAGCATTATTCTTCCATGAAGAGATTCCAGTGTGATAAAGAGAGCTTTCCCAAACTTGTGGCAGGGACCGAACCTATTCAGAAAGCAAATGTGATTGCATATGGTCAACTCAAATCGCTTTCTTACTTAGTAATAAATTAGAAAAGAAAATTGGTAGATATAAACAACTCTGTAATGTCATTGTTTCTCTCTTTCAACTTACAGTTTTCAACTAGGAAAACATCCAGTTCACTGTGTTTGTCTTGTGTCCCCTTTGTCTTCTGATGCCTGGTCGGGAGTGAAAGATAAATACAGTGTAAAAGCTTTGAGGGTATTCCAACCTGGTGCCAGGACTGTAGCACTAGCCAATGGTTTTTGATCATTTTCTGTGTCCAAGCTTCTGTTTCTGGTCTTAGTTGGGAATCCCAGGGAAGGACGTTCTCTGTGGGAATGTATATCCGTGGATCTGCACGTGTAGTTGGGAGCAAATTACTCTGTGCAGCCATTTGGCTAACATGTTTAGGAAAGTGAAAACAAAAATAAATCCAATCTAAAAGAAAAGTCATCTTGCATTCTTAATGGCGTGTAGGGGTAGTGAGCATGCTTTTCTAACCAAAAATTCGGTGGCATGGACAGTCAGAATAGATCATATGACTTAGGGACAGCATATTTAATGTTTTGAAAATCTTTTGAATTTGGAATCTGTGATCATTGAATGTGTAAAAAACTTATGGGATAATAAGTTGGACACTAAATAGTGTCCCATTTAGTTTTTTTCTGTTTCAAACTTCTGGGATAATTTTATGAGAACGTCTTACTGTCAAAGCTGGCAAAACTGCCTCTTTTTCTCTGTCTGCTGGCTGCTTTTTGCAGTCCTGCAATGGCATCTGAATCACCTGCCTTCCCAGGGAACCCACTCTGCCTCCTTCCTATCTCAAGTTCATCATGAGACTGATTGTCCATTCCCCTAGGGAGAGTATTCTGACCCTAGCTGTGTCTTTTGGGCTTAGGCTTGGCTCCACCATAACAGAAACCCAAGAATAGTGGATTAAATTACATCAAAGTTTATTTATTTCTCACTCAAGATAAGTCCAGAAGGAGCAATGGTGCAAATGCTTGGAAAGGAATAAGGATTCTATAGGATAGCATTTAAAACACTTAAAAAAATTAAAGAGAAGGTAAGCAGCTATTTGAAGGTATTGGAAAGAGACCAAAGGTAGGCAGAAACTGGAAGGGATTCAACCCTGGAAAGAAGGAAACCACATTGTGATAGCACCATGTTTCTAGAATTTTTTCCACGAAGGCACTCTCCAGTCCCTAAGCTGTAGCATCTAAGGCTCAGCCAAAATGTGCAGTTGATTTGAGATGTTTAGAGGACAGATTTCAGGACATTCCTAATATCTGGAAGTGAAGAGAGGAAGTCTTAAAGAGAAGGGAAACGGAGAGGAAAGGAGCTCCAAAATCTGTCTTAAAATACTCAACCAATTTTGGGCTGGCACTGTGCATTTAGGAGGGGAGTTCGAGAAGACCAATGGAGCACAGCTGAAAGGCTGGAAGAACTGGACAGAGATTTCAGCTCTTGCCCACCACAGGGGAGACTGAGTTTGGAATCTGAGGCCTGCCCAGTTAGAATGGCTTGGTAACACCTCAGGAACTCACTGGAATTCCAGAAGGGCTATGCCTTAGGAACAAACACTGTCTCAGTGCCAAGGGATTCATGTTTGAAGATGGGAAAAAACAATTCAGAGCTGCAACAGCAAAGTAAAGCCATCTCCCTGCAAGTACATAGTGATCAGCCAGAAGTTTAACTGCCTGGTAGATCAAAAATCAACACTCTTCTGAGAAATCTACAGTCTCTATAATTCAGAGTTCTTAAAAAGTGTCATCTACTGTTTCCAGTAAAAAGTTAAACTATCAGACTTGTAAAGAAACAGGAAAATACAATCAGGGAAAAATCAGTCAAAAGAAATAGACTCAAGACTAAGATGTTGGTTCTAGCAGATAGGACTTACAAGGAATTAAAGGAAAAATGGTGATAATAGTAAACAGATGGGAATTCTCATAGAAACAAACACTGTAAAAAAGAAAAAAATGAAAATTCTAACAGTGAAAAGTATAGACTTTGGAATGAAAAATTTATTGGATGGGCTTAATAGCCCTAGGAAATTAATACGAGCCTCTGTACAATTGCTTCCATAGTCAAGATTTTAGGCCTAAACAAGGGTCTGTGGCCTAGAAATCCATGGTCTTTCTATAACTGAAATGTTTTAGTTTTTTAATGCTAGCCAACCTGACTTTTTATTCATTTGAGCTATATGGTTTCATGCAACTTTCCTCACAAGACATGTTTCTGAATGACTGCATACAATATAAAATTGTATATTAAATTACATATTTAAAAAAAACCTTTATTGACTTTCCATAACATTTAATAAATGGCTTTGGGTAGAAGAAAACTAATGTAACAGCTGTGGTTACAAGAATGTGACTACTGTGCTTGTCAGTGTACATCAAATTTTGCCAAACTTTCCAGTCAGTAGTCACAAGGAAATTTAAGGATATCTTCATATTGACTAGCTCAGTGTATTCATAAATAGAGTATAAAAATCAACCACTATAGAAGTATTAGGTTTTGACAGGCCAATTAAAACTTTCACACAAACTGAATCTAAGAATACGGGAATTTGCTCATTTGAGTCAAATACTTAAAACCAGGCAGAGATAACTAATAACAACCTACCGTAGAGCACAGGGAACTCTACTCAATACACTGTAATGACATACATGGGAAAAGAATCTAAAAAAGAGTGGATATATGTATATGTATAACTGATTCACTTTGCTGTACACCTGAAACTAACACAACATTGTAAATCAACTGTACTCTAATAAAAATTAATCTAAAAAATAAATTTAAAAAAATTAAAAAAATAAAACCAGGCAGGATAGGCATGGTGGGAAAAGGAAAGCATCTTTCTTGCAAGCATTTGCAGTACGAAATTTAAAACAATTTTTGGTTTGGATGTTTTCATGTAATGTTTGTAAGCAGGATAGTACTGTCTTGCTTCTGTTTTCAGGGATGTACAAACTGAAGTCTGATCATTAAGCATCAGAGGACTCCTCAGTTTTGAAAATGTTATAAATGTAACTCTTTGTCTATATCAGTAATAGAGCAGGTTCAAAAAATAAAGAAAACAGTTTGAGTCCTTAATCACAGCACCAATATCATCTGGGTACTGAGATTAAAAACCAGGACAATCATTTCATCATTTGAACGAGAAATGAAACAGTGTGCATTCCAAAGAACGATGGGAGGGGATGTAAAATCACATGATTTAATGTCTTCATTGTTTCTAAAAACAGGAGAATTAATAACCTGTCCAGATCGTCTGACGCTTTTCATTTTAATTCCAGTTTTGTTAATAGCTAACTGCATAAACCTGAACAAGAACCTTAACCTTTATGTCCTTTTTTTTTTTTACCTTTATGTCCTTTTGTCTTCTCACGTCTAAAATGAATCAAGTAGATTCATGTGATTATTTCACAGTTCTTTCAATGTTCTGTGATTCCATGAATTTTCACAAAAACTAGTAATTTTACAAGGATGTTTTCTGGATAAGGGTTAGTGTACTCTTTCTATTTAATTTATGTAAAAAGTCAGTCAAGGAAGTTTCTAGAACCATTCAAAGCAATGAGGGTAGACTGGGTTCATTTCCCCCTCATGCCACTTACTGCCTATAAATTCACAAAGCCTGAAGTGATTTGTTTCAGCACAAATACGGAGTAGATACTTAAAGTGATTGCTGAAGGTCCTCAGGCTATACAGAATTCAGGTTAAGTTTAATGCAAAAGAGCTCTGATTTTCATGCCTCACTTTCAGGCTTCTATTTCTTCTGTGTCTCTGTGGGAAAATCTTCAGTCAGAAGCACAGGTGAGACTGACATCTGGTAGGTTTGAAATGATGTGATTTTGAATCAGTGCTGATATGATATGGTTTATGAAATAGTGAGTGCCAAGTACACAAAATCTTAGGTTCTAATTCCAGCCATTACCAACACTGCAAACTTGGACTTTTATTTACTTATCTGTAAAGGGAGGGACATGAATTAACTAATCTTTAGGTCTCTTAAACGCTATAAAAGCTGTGCTGTTTCAATTTAAGTTGTCAGTTTGACAGTATTTCTGTTGCCATCTGAAATTTAAAAATCTGATCCAAATATTTAGTATTTTGTGAGCACCAAATAAAAGCATTCAGTAATAAAGGTGACAAAAGTAAGACAATAGGGCTTCCCTGGTGGCGCAGTGGTTGGGAGTCCACCTGCCGATGCAGGGGACGCGGGTTCATGCCCTGGTCCGGGAGGATCCCACATGCCGTGGAGCGGCTGGGCCCGTGAGCCATGGCCGCTGAGCCTGCGCGTCCGGAGCCTGTGCTCCGCAACGGGAGAGGCCACAGCAGTGAGAGGCCCGCGTACCGCAAAAAAAAAAAAAAAAAAAAAAAAAGTAAGACAATATTCTGAAGGGTTTGGGACAGTTTCCCCTGACATACAAATTTAGCAAGCAAAGTGAGCTCAGTGTAGAATTTACACTCTAATCAGCAACAACTAAGATATTAGCATTAATGTTTCATGGGAAGTACTTGATTCCTACTTCGGTGAGATGATTTTTATCATGTTCATGAAATTTCTTTTCAAGGTGTGTACATTATAACAAAACAGCCTGATTAATCTAGGAAACGAAAATACCCACTGGGATACAGGAAATTTTATACTTAATTTACATTAAAAATGACAGTAAAATTATTAAAATTACATTTTACACATTACCTTTTTGGAGGGTTCACATTTTCATGGAGTGTTATACAAAAAATAGAGCTCATTAAGAGTTAATAGGTTATATTTGGGTAATGTTGCAATGTCTTCCTTTTAAGCATTGGTTATAGAGTGCCATCTCAAATAAGTTGTTAACTTTCCTAAGTATGGAAACACATAGAAAATAAACCTCATTTCCTTTAAAGACATTGGGACAGGATCTCTTTGAGCTGTTGCTGGTCATGGTATTTTAACTTCGAACCTTTTGCCTACCTTATGAGGAATGACTCACTGGGATGCAATGCAGGATCAATGGTGCCACTGCAAAATTAGGTTGTGATAGTCCATTCATGAGAAATCATTATGCAAGTTGAGAAAATGTAATTTGCAAGTGAACAGTTGTTTCTCGTTGGGTGAATATGAGTGTGTCTGAAGGTTGACTGGGATTTTCCATTTTACTACTTTGGCTTTTTCTGATATGTTCTTTTTATTCGCCTTTAAAAAATAACTTGCCCATTTCAAGCTCCATTGTTCTATCTTGAGTTAAGAAAAAAAATTTTTTTCTAAGTATCACGATGACCTAAGTGGTAGAAACGCTGGACTAGAGATTTCTCTTGCAGAATCTGAAAGATATCCTTACTCTGATACTTAAAATGGTATAACCTCACCAAAATACAGATAGTAGGCATAGTATTTATTGATTAGTTCATTGCTTCTATGACAAAAATATGCTATTTAAAAGTGAGGTAGATTTCCAATTCCTGGGATGAAGCATTTTAGGACCCCTGACGTGTTTACTTTCTGGCTGAAAACAATTAAACAAGCTGAAGAGATATTAAAATAATTTTCCTTTTTTTAACACCTTTATTGGGGTATAATTGCTTTACAATGGTGTGTTAGTTTCTGTTTATAACAAAGTGAATCAGTTATACATATACATATGTTCCCATATCTCTTCCCTCTTGCGTCTCTCTCCCTCCACCCAATAATTTTCTTAAGTGTCTCAATAATTTGGCAAGAAAGTGCAGAACACTCCAGTCAAAAGATGAATACTGAAGATGGCATAAGTGAACTTAAACTTAAGTTTTTATGGTTATTTGGGGGCTTGAGAGTGGTGTATCAAACCTTGGACTAGGAACAAAAAAAAATTCCTTAAGAATTCATTGCTACAGCCATCACTCATACCACAGGTTTGCAATGGAAATCCACACTAGTTAGTTGGTCCAACGAAACAAAACGAAACAACAAAACATCTTAAATGGTCTTGGGCTTATACTGTCCCAGATTCCTCGAAGAAATAATTGCAAATCCTTTTTTCAGAAGCACACAACTTCATCTCAAGCCTCAAAGAATTTCACAGATCAATTCCAAGATGCATGAGCTCTATTTATAAAAATCATTTAAAAATTTAAAAAAATCCAAAAAACAAGGAACCGTGAGAGGCAACAGCAAAACACAGAAAAATTATATACAGAAATATGCCAGAGGTTGTAATTGTGAGAATTTCATACTTCCATAAACTAAACATATATAATTAAAGAATCAAAAAAGAATTGGCACTCTTGGCGCCAATTAGCATTAGTAAGAAGTTGGGTGTATAAAAAATGACAAAGCAGATTTTATAAAGATCTAAATAGAACTTCAAGAAATAAAAATATAATAATTGATATAAAAACCTGAAAATATTTGACAGAAAATGATTTTACTAAAGAGAAAATTAGTGTATAGGGAGTTAGAGTTGACGAAATTATCTAGAACGCAACACTGAGAAAGGGCGGAAAATCTGAAAGAAATACGCTAACATAAGCTTCAATAGGTATTCCAGAAGGGGAAGAGAGAGAGAGAGAGAGAAAGAGAGGGAGAGCGAGAACAAGCAAACTTGGTAGAGGCAACATCTGAAGTAGTAATGGTTGAAAATTTTCCAGAATTACTGAATGACACCACCTATAGAAGAATTCCAATTGTGTCAGGAACATCTTAATATATTCCCCTGGGCACTCTCAGCTTTGTCTGTCTCCTTGATGCTTAGCCCTTGACTCTACTTCAAGCACTGGCACAGCTAACAGACACTGGGTGGACCTAGGTAGATCCATTGCCTGCAGAGCCAATTACCTGCTTGGAAATACTAGCCCTCGCTTTTGGCTGACATTGCACAGCCAGATGGATCTTGAAACCTCTGGCTGTCTCTGAAACTTTTGACTTGTATCAACTACTACCCTGTAGCAGGATGGGTGATCTAGCTTTTTAAGCTCCTTGTCAACGGGGCTGGATTATTTAAACTGTAAGTAGGGCAAACTTTGACCAATGGGATACAAGAAATAGGAGCAATCTGTACAATTATGCTTCCTCGCCTCTAAGGTACTGCTCTGAGGCACTTTTTTCCCCCACTAGCCGATATGAGAAGTCCCGAGTCGTTGAGCAGACATACCTGCTGAACTATTGGCTGTGTCACATTGCAACACCATGTGAATCCTACGCCAGAATGGTGATGCATCACCTTGCATTGTTTCCCATCTTTCCCTGCCTCACTTTGTCTTCCCCTCACTCTTTCCATTCTGGGATATTGTTTCCCAACTAAAGCATGACTACTTAATATGTGTTTCAGCTCAGGCTCTTTAACTAGTGCACTGGGGCAAAAATACCATGATTCCTAAGCAAGATTAAAACTTAAAAATACACCCAGACAGGGCTTCCCTGGTGGCGCAGTGGTTGA
The DNA here is from genome assembly GCF_949987515.2 of Delphinus delphis. NCBI lineage: Eukaryota > Metazoa > Chordata > Mammalia > Artiodactyla > Delphinidae > Delphinus > Delphinus delphis. The sequence goes on from NC_082684.1 coordinate 155,470,939, forward strand.
GAGTCCGCCTGCCGATGCAGGGGACGCGGATTCGTGCCCCGGTCCGGGAGGACCCCACATGCCGCGGAGCGGCTGGGCCCGTGAGCCATGGCCGCTGAGCCTGCGCTCCACAATGGGAGAGGCCACAACGGTGAGAGGCCCACATACCACAAAACAAAAACAAAAACAAAAATACACCCAGACACATCAAAGTTAAATTCCAGACACCAAGACAAAGAAAAAATATCTTAAAAGCAGCCAGAGACAAAAGATAGATTAGCTTTAGAGAAGTCACAATTGCAATAACAATTTCCTTCTCAAAAAAACTGAAGACCGAAGAAAGCATATTCAATGCTCAATGTTCTAAGAGTAAATAACTGAAAACTGAGAATATATTTCAAGAAAAAGGGCAAACTAAAGCTTTTAAAGAAATACAAAGTGAGAGAGATTGACACAAACAAACCTACTAGAGATAATTCCAGTTTATTTCTGGCAGAAGGAAAGTGATTCCAAATGGAAGGTCTGTGATGAAAAAAGAAATAAAAAGCAAATAAATTGAGACTTACACACGTAAGTCTAGATAAATATTGACTGCTTAAAACAACAATACTAATGGCATAAAGAGTAAAAATAAGACATAAGACAGCACTGAAATACACAACAGCTGTATCATATGCACAAGGTATGTGAGAAATTGGAGCGAGTGTGGGTATTCAAAATTTTGGAAAGAAGGTAAAGATATTGATTAAATTTCTACTTGGACACCTTATGAACAGAGGAATTCAGGTAAAAATGACTATACCTTTCTTGTCTGATATCCATTAGCAAGAAAGTAGTAGTATAACTTCTTTAAAATGCTGAAATGAAAGAGTCAACCAAGAATTGTTTAACAAATAATTTTAAAATAATTATAATTAATTAATATTAAATTAATATTTACAGATGCAACAAAAATATTTTCAGAAATACTGAGTTGAGAGAATTTGACACTAGCAGCTCCGTACTTTAAGAAATGTTAAAATAAGTTCCTCAGGCAGAAGAAAAATGATACTAGATGATAACATGAAGTTAAACAAAGAAATAAATTGCATGGTAAATAATCAATCCCGGTTTCTTTCTGCTTAAAGTTTCTTCAATTCTTTTTATAGACATCCCCATTCAAAAGGGGAGAAAATTACAGGAAAAAAGGAGTCACTGGTCCCAAGCAATTTTGAAGTCCAACTGGGCAAACCCTATTAGATCCAAATCCCATTGGACTTCAAGGCCTGGGAATAATCTTTTGTGGTCTGAGGCTCTGCCTTCTGGGCCCACTGCTCCCCACTTGGAGTCATCCTACTTTTCTCATGAAAGATAGAACATGTTCAAAGTTGAGTAGTTTCATAAGCCTACTTCCTGCATGTAGAATTTTGGGAATCTGATGGTTTTTTTTTTTTTTTCCCTTTTGTCGTCTCTCTGTCCCTTTCACAGCATGCCAGCAGAGTGTCTACTGATATATATTCTGAAAAACCTTGTGGGCCTCCTATGTGTGTCACAGGGATTTACTCTATCAGAGTAAAATAAAGGACAGAGAAATCATATTGGATAAAACAAGCAAGATCAACTTATGTACTGGTTATAGGAAACAAACTTTAGATAAAAGGAAATGATACACTAAGACTAAAAGGATGGAAAAAATATACTATGCAAAAAGAAATCAAAGAAAATCTGAAATCACTATATTAATAGCAGACAATGTAGTATGCATTATGAGATATTCATGTTTATGCTCAGTAATGTACCTTTTCATGAGTCAAGAAGACATAATAATCCTAAGTATGTATATTATTAATAACTGAGTTTCAAAATACATGCTGAAAACCAAACACAAAGAGAAACATCTTAAAAGCATAAAGAGGAAAAAGACTTATTACCTTCGGGGGGGAATAGTTATACTGATAGCTGACATTTCAACTTAAATGATTGAAGGCAGAAGAATATGGAATGAATACCTAACAAGATGAAACTAATAACTGCTAGCCTAGGATTCTACACTCAGTGTAAATATTTTTAAAAAATGAAGCAAGATAATCAAAAACATCATTTCCAGTAAACTTGTACTATATCTCTAACTCTATATTTCTTCAGAAAAGAAAAAGATTCCCAATAAACATGAAAACCCAGCAGGATAAAAGTCAATATATGAAGAAATAAAACTGAATATTGACCATGCAAACAATAATTGTAAAGTCTTATTGAGTTCAGGAAATTTTTGACCAATCTCTGTCTTGTAAAAAGGTGCAAAAATCCTATAAAATTATTAGCTACTCGAATCAAGATTAGAATTTAAAACATAATACATCTAGTTGAGCCCATTTATCAATAAAAGACTGGCTGAATATTAGAAAATCAATTCAGATGATTCATTTCATATAGCTGGGTGGTTTCTCACTCAATTTATGCTTACTTCTTCTTGGGTACTAAAGATTATACCCTATGTGGCTGAATTTTATCCAAGAGAATGTGAGAGGAACTGGTAAGTGCAAATTCCAAGTCTGGCCTATACCCCTCTCCCCACCCTCACAGGTGCTTCACCAAGTTCCTTACCTCTTCCTATGGATTGCAATCAGGATTACTGGCACCGGAATGACTTTACAGGCCATGAACTGAAGTTTAAAGGGTCACTGTCAAATTGTCTCTAAATGGCTCTGTGGAGGAGAGAAGAGAATTTCGCAACCTAATTACCAGCCCTGACTGGAACTTCTATTGTGTTTGAACTATTATATGTTTGGCTAATTAAGAATTAATATAGTAAAATTTACCATATTTACAGATTAAAGGGAAAAAAATCAAATGCATAGATAAAATTTCAAAAAGTTCAACATGCAGTATGATAAAACAAAACCAAAAACATTGATAAACACAAAAAGGAAAGTCATTTTCTTACTTTTATGAATGGTATATATATCCTCTCCCCTCAGTCCCCTCCAAACTAGAGCAAACTTCATGATAATATTGACCTAGAGAGCATAGTAATAAAAGAGAAAGAAATAATTGATGTAAGGTCTGAAAGGATGAAATAAAAATGGGATTGTTTTCCAAATTATAAAAAATTTAGTGGCTAGACCATTGGAATTATACAAGCCTTTATGGTGACTAGATACAAAATTAATATACAAAAATCAGTTGCATTTCAAACGCAATTAAATGCACCAAAACAAGCAAAAAGTATATTTGATACTTTTTCTAAGTCGTTTAGATATTAAAATAATCTAGGAATAAATATATAAAAGTATTTCTGAAATACTTTAAAAGACTCTATGAAAAAGACATTATGAAAAAGAAAGTCTTAGAAGCCTGTATTCCACAAAAATTAATCTCAACACTCAAAGCAAACGTAATCAGTATCCCAACCAGTGCACCCAGGTGTGTGTGTTTATGTGAGTTTGACAAGCGCATTCTAAAATAGATATGGGAGGGCACAGGCCCAACAGCAGCACAAGAAATCCCAAAGAGGAACTGAAAGGTGGGAGTAATTTACCCCCTGGATATCAGGATTAATTACAAAGCTACTGTAATTAAGACTATAGGATGTTAATTAAAGGATAGATTTATTTACCAATAGAACAAACTATAGAGCTCAGAGACACACTCATTTAACATGGAAATTTGACTTATGACAAAGCTGTTATTATAGATCAGTGCAGACTGATAACTTTTTCATTAAATGTGGCTGGGAGAATTGGTTATTACTACAAAAGAACCCAGTGGATCCTACCTCACATTTCACAAAAATTAATTCTAGGGAATAGAGCAACATGTGAAAGGCAGAACTATAAAACTTTAACAAGAAAACATATTTGCATATATTTATGTCCTTGAGGTAGGAAAGGATTTATTAAACAAAATGCAAAAAGTGCTATCAATAAAAGAAAATAATGATAAATTTTAACATATAAAAAAGAGCATCTGTATCAAAAGTTAACAGAGATAGAATAAAAAGACAAGCCACCACACTGAAGACAATGTTTGCAACATGTAAAACAAAGGATTAGAATGTACAAATTACAAATTAACTAGGCAAAGTGATACAGTCATTAGAAAGATTGGACAAAAACTCCATCAGGCACCTCACACACACATAAAAAGAATAAAGTCAAGAATGGCTAATTCATATAAAGGGAAAAGCTCAACCCAATTAGTAATCAAAGCAATGAAGATTAAAACAAAATGAGTTAATTTAAATTAAAAAAATTTAAAAGTCAGACAATATCAAATCCTGATAAAGATGTAGATCACCAGAACACCTTTGACCTGTTTGTCAGCATATAAATTGACACAATTATTTTGGAAAATCTTTTGAGATAATTAATACACTCGAATATACTTTATGACCTAGCAACTCCATTCTGAGGTATATATACCTAAGAAAACATTTTTTTGATAAGTGCACCAAAACACACCAACAAAAAGGGTTTTAGCGGAATTTTTTTTAATGGTAAATAACTGGAAACAACTCAGATATCCACAGCAGTGGAACAGGAAAATAAACTAGAGTATATTCATACAATGGGATACTATATAGCAATAAAATCTGAAAAATTATACACACACATATATATAAAACAACATGAGTGAATCTCAGAAACAAACAAAAAAGCATGTCAAAGAAGAATGTCAAAAATCCTGTTAAGAGGAACACTTTCAATTTAACTAAACTTCTATAATATGCAAAACCCACTAATGTGGCTTTAGGGGATGTTGTTTCAAATGGTCTCCAAAATGACTGACAACACTAGAGCCATTTGGACCAATGGCATTTTGCCTCCATACTTTCTCTTTAATTTCCTAAGGTCTCCCTGAAACACAGATACATTTTAATTCATTCTGCCTCCTCTTGCCCCATATACAACCAATTATAACTGTAGCAGATATCCTCTATAAATTCCCAACGAAGCTCAGATGTGGAGAACACAGAATTATGTGAAGGAGTCCAAGTAATGCCTTTAGAATCAAGTTCACAGTTCTGGGATCTGAGATCAGAGTTTCTCAACCTTGGCACCATTGACATTTGTGCCGGGCTAATTCTTTGTTTGGAGGGACTATTCTGTGCAGGTAGAATATTTAGCAGCATTATTTCTGTCCTCTACCCAAAATACTTGCCTCCAGACACTGTTAAGTGTCCCCTGGCTGGTGGGGGATGGCAAAATTACCCATGGCTGAGAACCACTGTTTTAGGTGATACCTCTCACTGCTAACCCCTGCCAGCATATTATAGAAAATAATGAACATTCTTTGGAGCTTCTATAAGCATGTTTGGTGCCAGAAACAAAGGTGCGGGAGAGACCTGTATTAGCAAAGTTGTAACTTTTGCAGGATCCCAGGCCCTGGAGGTATCCAAGAAGCTGGACAGTCTTTGAAGTACTGCATAGACTTTTCTTTTGGTAAAGCCTGTCACCCGAGAAGAAAAGCTTCTTTGGTGCACCTTTAAGACATTCAGAGCTTACCTGTATTCCTAAGAAGTCAGACAGGTCACCAAACCTGCATGGAACAGGATTCAGTATTATGAATACTCTATCTCGCTCTCTGACTTATTTTTTATATTTATCATGAAAACCTCAAAACTGATGCTCCCCGATTCTAAATTCAAATTTCTCATTAACCTTAACAACCTCTAGAATAGTGTCTATTAGCTTTCTTTCTTCCCTTCCTCTCCCTCCCTCCTTCCCTCCCCTTTTCCCTCCCTCCTTCCCTCCCTCCCTTCCTTCCTATGAAATCCTCTTGTAAACTGATATAGTATATATAAACCTCAATATATAAAAGAAAAGTTGAAGTAGCCAAAATCTCTCCTGGTTGGCTCCCCACAACTGATCTTGCACAGTGGTCCCTGAAGTCCCTTTGACAAACATGTAGAGCCTTATGGTACCCACTTTGAAAACAGTGACATAGGAGAAGTGAAACCTCAGGAGAAATGATTATACGTATAAGGTCCACCCACATATTGAGAAATCTCAAGAATATTAAAAATGAATGAGAGACATAGGGTTCTGCTCAGTCAGGAAAATGGAGAACAAACAGAGAGTGGCAAATTTATTTACCTACAGACATTAAACCAGTGGAAGCAGAATTTTCAATATTCTAGTATTTGATTTACATAACCTCTGATCCTTGGAATTAATCAGGGTGGGCTATTGACTCGTAGAAAGTCAATACTGTGTTGTGGAAAGAGCTTAGCACCAAAAAACCTGGTTTGGCTTGAGTTAACCACTGTTGCATGCCCTAAGAAATTCAACCACCTGTCTTGACTTCCTCATCCCCAAACTGGGGCTAAGAGACATGCCTACCTATGAGAACAGGTTATAAAATTACATGAGGTGATATATATACACTTGAAAGTCATTTGTAAATTACTGTGCTAGAGAGTATACAGTAAATAGATTTTGTCTAATTCTTATTTTATCCACTCTAGAAACTCTTAAGGAAGGCAGTGGTTGACTCTCTTTTTCTTGACTATGTATTAAAAATGAAAGTTTAAAGTTGTAATGTCTTGAAAGTTTAAAGTTGTAATGACTCTCTTTTTCTTGACTATGTATTAAAAATGAAAGTTTAAAGTTGTAATGTACATTTATGTACTCCTCTTTCAGTACAGAGCACCAACAGAAGGGGAAAGCAGAGAGCTAAGTGTATTTTGCCATGACTGTAGCCCAGGTTTGAATCGAGCTCTTTTTCATTTTAGCTACCGCACTCTCTGCCGTATCGTGACATGCCCGGGGTCCCTCTTTAGCTGGTGGAAACTGGCAGGGTTCTCTGAAAATGATTTATAAACCAATTGTGGCTGCTTTGAAACTAGGGCAACTGGTATCTTGGGCTTCATCTGTTCAGTACTTTAGACCTGGTCCTGATGTGACCGTTCAGGTATTAAAGATTGGCTCTGGGCCTTCCGAATGTAAACGAATGTGCACAGATGGCCTTGGGTCCTTAACTATACATGTTAATGCCACAAATGATGATTTTTTTGGTGACTAGATACACTGAAATTGAAAACAGCAGGAAGGGATAAACAAGATACATTTGCCTTCTTTTTTTTTTTTCCTTTGAGACCGAGAAGTTTTGAAATGCAAATGAAAAAGATTAAGGCAATGTTACAGGTTGAAATGGTAGAAACTTACTTTCCTAAGTCTTGGAATAGCTCTTCTTTAGGTAAGATGAATCTGATCTTTTCTTAAAATAAGGCTCAAGGGAATTTAGAATGATAGAAATATGCTTTAAAGAAAATTGCTTCTCAGATAGAAACTTCGATTTTCAAATGGTTTCTGATGAAGTTGTTGAAAAATCATATTCTCTTTTTTTAAAATGTGAGATTCAATGAATATTTCATTAAAGATGAGGAAATAGAACGTTGAACTTTTTCTGTTGAATTCTAATATTGTTTGTACTGTCAATCTAAATGTGTGAGAATGTTGCTGAGAAATTTATGAACCTCCAGATGCAACAGATATTATACAGAAGGTATTTTTTCCTTCTCTATATACCAAATACATCAAATAACACCCGCTTTTGTGTTATCCATGCTCTGACAAACTGTGGTTGGTTAAGAATTACACTACCATGACCATTATTACAAAAGCAAATGAAAAAAATGTCTATTTTCACTTAATTTTTGATATATTTTAAATAATTCTTTAACATAGAATAGAATAAAGAATTCTCTTATGGTATGAGCTTCAACTGTCAACTTTCATTTGAATTTAGGGAATAAGTCAATTTATGATACTCTTTTAAGCTGCGGCTCCAGCTTCATTAAGTTAATGCTGTTACACTTTAAATTGACCAAAATAGCATCAAAAAAAGGGATGAAAACTGAAAAGAGTATCTGATTTTTTTCCAATGTAACATTTCAAAGAATTGCAGTTGCCCCTCAGTATAATACCTGGTTTTTATTAATCCAAGCTAACAAAAAATCAATAAATAAAGTAGGAATGGCACCATAAACATGCAAGATTTAAGTTCCTTTTAGTTTGCTTTAACCATTTAACTGTGAGGTCATCTAGGGGCCAAAGTCAGGAAATTCCTAACTAAATGCCTGCACAACATGCCTTAGTGTGATGCAATTTTGAAGCTATTTTGTCAACATTCATTGAAGATGAATTATATTGCTTTTAAAACAAGTATATCCTAACACTCACCTTCCCTATTTGCTATAAAATTAATATGAATAATTTTGTTTTGCTTTTTTCCATTATATGACTGTCTCATTCAAATTTCTCTTCACAACGTTATTCATTGAAAGGCAATTTTTCTGAAATGCGATACAATGTATCGTAAGTTACGGTAGAATAACTTCTTTATCTCCTCTTTAGAGGCTGAAATCAGTCATCGTTATGATTTTTCCTGTCATTGACGGCATTCTTTTTTGGACTAAGCTTACCGTACACGTTTGTTTTCCCTTAAAGTCAGATATATTTGCAGAAATTTGAAAATGCTTTCTATTTCTCCAATTAATGAACAGATTCACCACCCACAGAAAGTCTAACTTTTCAGCAATTACACGTTAGCAACAATTTCCTCAATTATACAGTTTCTTTCATTCAATTGGATATAGAGTTCATTGCTTTCCTAATATTGGGAACGAATTTTTAAAGTCTCCTAAGTACATGATCTCAGTCTGTATAGAAGCTTTTTTGTACATAATTTCGCAGGATAAGATTCTAGCTTGGAAATTAGTGTGGTGAGTTAAAAATCTTGAGTGTTAGGGTTGGCGAGGTCTTTAAACATCATCTGGCACAGAAGTGGTAAACCCAATGCCAGATTAGGCAACTGTACGTGTGTGGGTGACTAGAGGTAAGACCGCAGCGAGGTCTCTGGGATTCTGATGCAGTGAGCACGTTTTCAATTCAACGAAACAGAGCATCCTTTCAGCCCACCAGTCACCAATCTGACACTTGGGATTTCCACCCAACCTGATCATTCATAATGTGAGGAAATTTGGGCCAGAGGAGAAAAACGACTCCAAGGTCATACTATTTACTGAGTGACCAGTCTCAGATGTGTCTTTCTGCTCATAACTGATCTTCGTAAGGCAGAGTAAAGTGTTGAAGTCTCGTCACATGCACTCATTGCATGTTCATTAATTCTTGCCATGCTGCGTGGCTGCTGGAGGAGATGGATCCTCTAATTATCTAAAATATAAAAAGGAATGAGGTAGAATGCATTGAGTCAATGAATGAAGTGGTCCTGAAGGTCTAGTGGGATTTCTTTCTTGAGAAATCAAGACATATTCTTAGTTTTCTCATTTTCGAATGTAGTCGTAAATAGAAGCCATTTATTTACCCATTTAAATGTATCCATTTAAATGAAAGGGATACCTAATTATTAAAACACAAAATGTTTCCCGAATGCTTTTAGAGGGGATGAGGCTGTTTTCTCCTATAAATCAGATGTGATATGTTGCACTAGGTAACATTTAGGAAATGTGAATTAATATACTATTTCCAGCACAAAAATTGCATGCACTTTTAGAAGCTCACAAAAATATGTATTAAAACATCTATTGATTTTATGTTATTTCACTGAAGGTAACACCTTTTGTTACTGAAGTCTATAGATCTTACACAGACCATGCCTCAAGGATTGAGTTAAATCTGAAGTCTTAACAAAATAGTGCTTATATATAATTTTATGTTATGAAATGCACTCTCTATATACATATTCATATGAAACATTTAGTTGGGGGTACTGTTTTGCTTTTAAAAAATCACCCAAATTCTCAATTTAGGAAAATAAAATATCTAAAGCAAATGTCACAACTGTTAAATTTCTACAGAGGCTAAAAAATAAAAAAATAAAAAAAGCTGTGATCACCTGGCAAGAAACGACTTAGAACACTCACTTTGATGAAACTTTATGAACCTGAAAGACTGGCTTCCTTACCTCAGTTTGCCTGTAAGTAAATCTCCCGGAATAAGACCAGAGATGAGGTTTTGTTGTAATTGATCCAAAGCTCTGATAAGTCATGAAACACAGTCTATAAGCCACACATTCAAATTTGCATGCATAGCGTAAGAGAAAGAAGACCATACTGTAGACTGACACTGTCCTTCACATGGTTGCACAGGCCAGAATGTGAATTATTCATAATTTCATAATTAAATTAAACTAAAAATTTATTTTCCTAAATTGAGAATTTGGGCAGACAAAGTCATTGAAGGAATTTAACTTCCTTTGCTGATGGAGGTGATGGTGACCTCATCAGCTCCAGCAGGGGAAGCTGGACTGCTCTAAAAACAGCTGTTTCGAAGGAGGAAAAAAAAACGACTTTTCAGTTACTGCGCAGTAGTTTCTTTTCTCGTATTTCTCATTTGTACTTTTCGAAAAATAGAGACCTGAAAAGGGCTATGGGATTTCTGCAGTCTGTTTCACAAGAAAGTATAAGTCACAGGAAAACATAACGATTCATATTTATGAATAAGAATTGTGCTCACCTATCTCAGTTTTTACATTGCAACTAAAAGGTACACACCATGGAAAGCAGATCTGTGAAATTCTTTATGTCGGTCTGAACATATACAGAACCTCTCATAATCTGAGTAAAAATAGACTCTATCTGTTCAAAGGAAGGGAATTTGTGATTTTTGCAAATATTCCCTGTATGCCAGTTGGTCACATTATAGTGGACGAATAGAAGGGAACAGAAACCCATGACGTACAAACAGACAGAAGGAACAACAGCAACAAAAGCACCACCAATCTTGCCATAACATAGGAAGTTCCTTCCCCCACTAGCCTTCCAAAATAATCATAGTAGAAATTCTTTTCAAAATGTTGATTTAATATCTGACCTTGGAAATATAGCATTACTTACTTGTTTATGGAATTTGCTTTACTTTAAATTTTAAGGTAAAATAAAAATTAAATTCTGTCTTGCTAAATTCTTAGTTAATGAAATCAGTGAAGGATTTTTAACACTTTTGCAATCTGATCAGTCTGGGGTTAAACTGTTGAAGCTGTTACAAATGAAACTTGATTTTTACGTAACCTATGTCTTAGCCAGCATATAGTGAAGGTGACTAAATAAAGTGATAATAATAAATTCCACTTCTTTACTAGCAATAAGTAAATGAGGAGTTGATTGCCACGTCCTGAAATGGAAATGATGTTCCTAAACTTACAGCTAGCCTCAAAATGTCAGTCGTTCTGAACAATGGAAGCAAGCTATTTCCCATGTATTTGGGCTTGAAAAATATTCCAGGACCATTTATGCCTCAGCAGTCACTGGGTAGCAGGGTTCCTGCTCTCCTAAACTCACTCCTGTTAGAAGAGATTGTGGAGAACTCCTTTGCTCAGTGAACTGTTATTCCCAAGATGATGTGCTTTCTGCAACAAGCGAACAGCTTAGAGGTGACAGAAGACGTTCTTAATATTTAGTGGACACTCAGAGGAGCCCTACGACAGCACCTGAAATTGAAGCTGAGGGTGAAAAAGTGGAGAATGGCAACTTCTGAATGATTCCGAATCCCTGCTTGTAAAGAATCATATTAGTTTGATTCCCAGATGGTCTCAGATATAGGTTTTCCTATATGCTATTAGGCAAAAGAGCAGTTAACATTTCTGTGCTCTCTGGGCGGCCTGGTAAGTATGCAACCTAGGGAAAGTAACTTCTGTTTATTTTTGTGTGCAGGCATCATTTAGTGTGTATGTGGACTGTGGCTAATAACCCTGTTTGAATACCACTTCGAAAACTCGTACATAAGTATGAAGAAGGATCGCATTAGTATGATGTAAGTTTTGGCAACGGTGCTGTAAAGGATTATAAATAAGTGATCCTATGCAGGTACACAAATAAATCTGCTTCCCCAGAAAACTGCTCTACACGTTTATTAACATACAAACCCCTATTATATTAAATTTCACGTTGGGAAGTTTTTCTTTTAATTCTGGAACTTTGTTAGACCGGTTGCCTTTTGCTTCTGAGAAGGCCAGTTATTTATTTGCATGTCTTGCCTCTAAAAACCATCACAGATGTGAAAATCAGTTCTATGTACTATACATGATGCAATAATTACAATTTAGAAACGAAAAATAAGAAAACTAAAAAGATGTTAATCTTTTCATTCGTCTTTTTTCTTTCTTTCTTTTTTTTTTTTTTTTTTGCAGTACGCGGCCCTCTCACTGTTGTGGCCTCTCCCGTTGCGGAGCACAGGCTCCGGACGCGCAGGCTCAGCGGCCATGGCTCACGGGCCTAGCCGCTCCGCGGCATGTGGGATCTTCCCGGACCGGGGCACAAACCCGCGTCCCCTGCATCGGCAGGCGGACTCTCAACCACTGCGCCACCAGGGAAGCCCCGTTTTTTTTTCTTGTAAAGAATTTATGTTTATTAGATTTGTTCTTCAATCTTTGTCTAAGAAATTTTATAACTAAACAGAAAGTAAATAAATCCATTTCTGTATGGTTGATATGTTTAAAAGAATTCCCCATATTTAAATATCGAAAATATAAGGGAAAGCTATTTTGTATTAACTGTATTGTGAACTCATAGTTTATATATTTTTCATTAAATATTAAGTAAACTATCAAAATGTAGATTTCATATATACTAATGTTTTGGAAAAATAATTGAGAGCAGATTTAAATTCTTTAAATTGTTGATGACAAGGATCTGTACCTTAACACTGGAGAATTACTTCTCTTTTTGTTTATTTTTGTCTATCTTTCTTTCTTAGATTGAATTGCATTATTCTTACTACTTACTAGAGATATTGATGACGTTTATATTCCTTGATAAAAAGTTCTGATTTTACATTTCATGAATAACATGAATTCCAATATTTATATCTTTCTAGTTTGATTTTTTTTTCCTACAATGAGGTCATTTCTTTTAAGGTAAATCTTTTTTTTTTTTTTTTTAAGGTAAATCTTGTGTGAAGCTAGTCTCAGGTAAGATTTCTAATTTTTCTCTAAGCCAATATTTTCAAATGGGCACTAATGTTTGTTCATTCCTTGCTGTGGGAATACAGCGGGAATACAGCTTTTTTTTTTTTCCCACATTTAATGATTTTTTTTTTCCCAAGCAAAATTCTATCCTCCAAAGCCAATAAAACCTCAGATTTACTTATTGGGTGCTTACTGAGGGACAGCTACTATGCTAAGCACCTTATAGAGGCTATCTCGTTGAATCCTTACACAAACTCAATTAGGCATTTGTTATATTTATTTTAGTGATGACGAAACTGAGGCACGGAGAGCTTAAATAATTTGCCCAAAGTTATACAGCTAATGCATAGAAAAAGATTTTAACCCATTCGTCTGACTCTTTAGTAAAAAGTTAAATGAATAGTTCCGTGTAGAATGACATTAGAGATGTCCCTGACTGCAGCTCTACCAGGGATTACTTTAGCTACCTTAAGTAATTGTAGGAACACTTTTGAAATAGATAATGTGATGTTTGTAGAACATCTGAAGGTAAAACGATGGATATTCCACAGGAGGGAAGAAAAATTTGTTAATTAATCTTGCCAAAATGAATATTTTATTGAAAACGAAGTATTTTTCTTCCACTTATTAGTTCCTAGAAATGAGTATGATTATTTACATTTCTCAAAATGTATTTGAAATGAATATGGTTGACCCTTGGACAACATGGGTTTGGAATGTCCACTTATACTTTTTTTTTTTTTCAATTGTAAATTGTACAGTATCATTGGCCCAGCCCTTTGCACAGACCAGAATCCGTATACAGCTTATAGGTGGCCCTCTGTATATGTGGTTCTTCCGTATCTATGTAGTACAGTATTATTTACTATCGAAAAAGATTCTTGTATAGGCAGATCCATGCAGTTCAATACCATGTTGTTCAAGGGTCAACTGTACTACAGTGTCTGCCTTCGGTAGAATCCACTGATGCAGAAACGTGGATACAGAGGAACTGGGTATATGGAGGGCTGACTACAAAGTTATACATGCATTTTTGACTACAGGAAGGGTCGATGCCTCTAACCCTTGAGTTGTTCAAGGATCAACTGTATAATTTGCAGTTCATAGTAGAGACGTGAGGGTAGTCAAGTGTCTGGGGTAGCTGCAGACATAGTCAATGCATATCAATTTACTCAAGCCAGCACATGACTTAAGCTACTAAATAGCTTAAGTTAAACTCTGGTTCATGAATTTGCTAGTCTTTCTTGTAGATATTACATACCATTAAAAATAACTGGCTACAATTTAAAAATTTCTTCTGAAGAACTATAAAATTCTTCTCATTCTATTTAGTCTCCTTGTCCCAATTTAGCTTCCCTTCAATTAATTCTCCATATTGTTTTCAGCCAAACTTTTTAATAAACTTTTACACCTTTATTTTAATCCTTTATTTGCTCCTAGTTGACTTCAGCAAAAAGTTTAGACTTACAAGGAGTCCTTGATATTCCGGTAGCAGCCCACTTTTCTAACCAAGTCTCTCATCATATTACTACAAATTATCTAGTCCAATCCTTCCGTTTATAGTTTCGAATGCCACGTTCACTGTGCTTTCCCTTTGTTCAGATAAACTTATTTCCCATTGTGACTCATTTAAGATCTATTTCAAGAATCATCTCCTTTTGGAAGTTCTTCAACTGAGTTAAGTGTCCTCTTCTGAACATTTCCTCTGAACTTCCTTACTATTTGGAGCATATTTGTAATATAAATGTATTCCCACAATATTATGATTATTATTTTACTTCTGTGTCCCCTCTAGAATATTCTGATAGTTTTGAGGGCCGGGATTCTGTTCTGATATTGATTGACTTATGAAAGAAGTGCTCAACTCCATGATTTCTCAAATACTTTATATATAACATAAAGTCCAGTAGCTACAAGAGAGATTCTTCTGAATTTAATGCATCCTTTAAGGCAATTCTGATCATTTTATTTTTTGCCTATCTTATACAATTTTATTTCTTTTTTCCCCTGCATTAGCAACTATAGTCACTGTGTCATACATTAGATCCTCAGAGTTTATTTACCTTATAACTGAAAGTTTATACCCTTTTACCAACTTCTCCCTATTTCCCCTCAGCTTTAATATGTAGCAATTTTTAATAAATATCTGATGACTGGATAATAAATGTTTTTGTGGGAACAGGCAAAAATGTAGAAATCTAAATTATATCCCCTGAAGGGATATAATTTGAATTTCTAAATTATTTAGTCGTTCTTTTTAAAATACTTTTAACATGTACAAAATAGTTTGAACAGTATATATGGAAGTCTACATGATTCTATAATACATTAACAAAACCCAAAAATATATAACAGAAGTAACTACATCCAATCTGTTTTGCCTATTGTCACTTATTCTCTTTTCCTTTTACTGGTAATACTTCAGGTTTAATTTAAAGGCAGAGTCCACTTATGAGTGGACTGCCTCAGAGTCATTTATGAGGTAACTCCTCCATGTAAAACATCGCTTCAGAAGCTGTTGCAAACAACCTTGATCTGAAATGAAGTTTTTCATATTTTATTAGGAAACTGAGGGATGCTCTGCTCTCTTGGTAAATGCTGTATTTTGGGGGGATACCTCAAAAATGTTAGTGGTTAATGTCTAATCTATTAATTCCCTCAGCATGACAGCAGCAAACAAGTTTTCAAGGGCTTCCTGAGTATGAAATCTGGACCCAAATCTCTCGTTATATAATTTCATCAGCAGGAAGTGCCTTTTTGCAGACCTTACTGCTGGTCTGATAAAACCACTGATTCTGCTGCTGTTGATAACCTCCCTACATTAAAGTCTTCAACCTTCAACAATTTTCAATTCCAAGCAAAACCTAACAATTTTATTTTCTGTGTGCTTCTCATTTCCCCAGAGTAATATGCTGTCCTTTCCCACAGCATATCAGGTTAGCTCAGCTCACGATGGTGAGAAAAGTTCCCCAGGTTCATTTTCCAGAACACTAGCCGCTTCACACTGACTGGATTGAAACTCTTCCTCCCTCAAACTAATAATAAAGGTGGCTTTACATTTTCATCCATGGTGGAAAGGAAAAAAACTCAGACTGATGGTGAACTTACAGTTGAACTTTTTCTCTAGTCTGTGGATTTTCAGAAAAAGTTACTCTATAAAGCTCTCCTCAGACTTTGAGAATAAAAGGCTGAAAACAACAGAGAGAAGAACCCTCAACTAAATATTCAGTGTTTTTGGTAGTAGGAAGTCTAGAGGATAGAGTTAGGGTTTGGTTAAAAGTGATTCGTGAGTTTTGTATTAGCGCTTTTTTTTTTCTTCCAGAGTAGAAACTGTGGCCAGAATGTTTTTGCAAAGGAAAGTGTAAGTCAGTCACTGGTTTCCAGTGCAGATCTGCAAACAAGCTGTACTAGAAACCACGGTCTGTCCACAGGCTTTCCAAACGGGCCTGCTAACTAAGCAATCAATCATCAGGAGAGTTGTGGGAAGGTGGATACCACCTTCAAGTGAGATTGGAACTGGGATGTAGTTTGACCCCTGAAATCAGAGTCAGCTGCCAGCCGACCTCCACAGCAAGCACGCGCCAAATGCAATGACAGACTGAGGCAGGGTGCACGTTGCAGAGACACTGGAAATGCAGTACAATTCTTGTGCGGATGGGGAAGAGTTCGGTGTAGATCTACTCCTATTTACTAACAGATGTGTCTGCAGAGTAAGGCAGGACAGATTAGGACAACAGGCAGTCCATTTAGCTTACTTGGGTCGGAGCATCCCTTGAATGAAATATTTGACATGGACGAACTTTTTTTTTTTTTTTTGCGGTACGTGGGCCTCTCACTGTTGTGGCATCTCCCGCTGCGGAGCACAGGCTCCAGACGCGCAGGCTCCGCGGCCATGGCTCACGGGCCCAGCTGCTCCGCGGCATGTGGGATCTTCCCGGACCAGAGCACGAACCCGTGTCCCCTGCATCGGCAGGCGGACTCCCAACCACTGCACCACTGCGCCACCAGGGAAGCCGTATGGACGAACATTTTGGGGACACTGATGGTGGTGAGAGTGTCCAGGACTTTTGTCTGAGTCCCCATGTGCATAGGCTCATTGACACCCTGCATCGTATGCAGGGAACCCTGCCCGACACTATAAAATGAGCCTGGGCTGGGTACCTGTGCCTGTATGACAAGCGAGCTGTTTGCCTCTCCCTCCAAACCGAAGGCTCATTTTGGAGCGGAAACGTGACAGAGGACGTTTGGAGCAGCATGTTAGCTCTGCTTCTTCTGTTTCAAGATGCGTGCTTTAAATACCAGAGACACGTCAGGTCCCCCTTCCTTCAGACCGAGAAAGGCTGATCAGCTTAGTCATTGGCTCAGATGCCCATCACAGAAGCATATGTAAGTAGACTTGCTGACAGTGTCCACGTCGGAGTCCCTTTCATAGTAAGTTTGTTCTTCTAGTGAAGGCTGAGGTGGGTACAGTAAAGTTAGCACTTAGCTTGGTGAAGCTGTCGATGGCCACTGGCCTTTTCTTTATCAGCCTGGTGACTAACTCAGGCCTCTACATGGCTTTTCACACACATGTCACCTCCGTTGGAGTCAAAGCAATTTGCTAGAGCTTTCTCACTGCTGCAGACGGTTAGTTTTTAATTTTTTCTATTTCAAAATTCCTCTAAAGTCTCAAACCTTGTAAGGTGCCAAGAAGAAGAAAGATTCAAGGATGGAAACAGTATTTTAATAAATTATATAGTGAAAAACAACGTTATAATGAACAATATTGAAGAATTAAAACTGTATTCCAGTACAGTTGGTTAAAAACAAACATGAGTGTTTTAATTTTAGGGACCAATGTTTTATTTCTAAAACAATGTTTTATACCTGTGAAGCTCTAGAGAAACAAGCGGTCAGCTGCCCAATAGTGTGGGTCTGAGCCACCATTTATATTGGGTTGGCCAAAAAGTTCCTTTGGGTTTTTCCGTCTTATGGAAAAACCTGAACCAACTTTTTGGCCAACCCAATATATTCACTCCTAAGTCTTTCTGAAAATTTTCTTAGATTTAATTTCTCTATTTAGTAAATAGGGGTAATAACAGGCAACCCATCCCAAATTCTTAAGAGTAAAAAGAAGAAATAATGTGTAAACTTTTATGTCTTCAGAAAAAAATTCTTTAAAGTAAAAGGATGTTCTCTCTGTTGATTTATTGTATACATTTAGCAATAAGGGAAAAGTACAGAAGAAATACAAATTGTTACTTTCACTACTCCTATTTTCTTTTTTTCCCCACAAACTATTTTCTTGTTTTCACGTTCCCTTCTTGCTCTTTGCACATATGTAAATTTCACTGCAGTGACTTCAAGTAAACTCATGCCCTTCCCACGGCTGCTTTCCCATCATCTCTCCTGAGATGTGACTTGACACAGGCAGCTGAATGTCCACTCTCTTCATCTGAACACGTGTAACTTCCAATGTATTAACTCGATGGCTCCTTCTTCTACAATTTACCACATAATCCTGTGACTTGTTTTTATTTGTTTACCCATCTTCCACTACTGTTAGATAGTAAACAAAAATAAAGACCGGAAACCTGGGCAATTCAGGCATGTGCAGTCCCTTTTAGGAAAGTAAGAAACAATTTTATGTTATTTTTCATGAAGAAAAAATCAACCTCCAAAGTATTATGCTACACAGTTGCCCCCTCAACAACTCAAGCTGCAACTGTGCAGGTCCACTTATACACGGATTTTTTTTCAATAAATATACAGATGGTCCTTCCTATTTGCACGTTTGGAATCTGAGGATTCAACCGACTGTGGGTCAAAATTTCCTTCCACGGTTGGTTGAAGTCTCAGATATTCAACTGCAGATACAGAGGGCTGACTACAGTACTTGAGGACCCATGGATTCTGGTATACTCGGGGCCTTCAGGAACCAATTGCCCACAGATACTCAGGGATGACTGTATTTTTTAAAAGTTACAGAATGGAATGGACAGTAAATTTCCATTTTAGGGTCTATTCCTAAATATCTTGAAGGACGTTTATTTCTTTTTGAGAACCTACCATTATTGCCTAAAGACAGATTGTATTAAATGCCTCACAAAAATTCAGCTTGCAGCTTGTGATCAACTGCAAACTCATAGTGTATATTTGCTGGGTCACAAAGAAAAATAATGTAACAAAGCCACCAGATCTAAAAATAAAAAGTGTCGCGCTCATTCCCTCATCCCTGCAGCAGTGTTGCTGGTTCTCTTCTAGACAAGCGGGCTGTGGCAGTGAAGGAGCCCAACAAGGTGTGTTCTCTCATGGGCAGTAAACAAGTACACAGAGAAACAAGCTCCTCATTCCGCAGACAAATAAATCAAGGACCAGAGGGATTGGTCAACTGGCCTAAAGTAACACTCCTGACGTGAGGTAGTGTTGAAAAGAGAAGTCAAATATTGTGATCATACATCACTATTTGTTTTTTTCTAAACAATTCCATTTCAGATATGTGTACATGATCTTTTAAATAATTAGAACTCTAAAAACAGTGAAGATTATATATATATATATATATTTTTTTTTCAAAAGCATAAGAATAGATTTAAAATTTGGATTACTTTATTTTATATAAGAAGAAATGAGTATAAGAATGCCAGGAAGGATTCAAGTTAGACATAGGAAGATTATCTGAGGGGGAAATTGAACTATGGCTCAGAGAAGTGGCTGAATTCTTTAAAGAAAAGATGATTTTAAAACGTCTTTCTGAGTTAGTTTAAATGATTAAAGATGTTAAGCGTGGTGAAGGTGACAAACAGAGAAGATGACTTTTCAAGGCCTTTTCTGGGCAGATAAATTCAATCGTGAATATTTATATCATATCATTTCATTGAAATGTAGGTGACAGCCTCAGTGTCTACTTCTTCACCCAAGGACTGTTGTGTCATTGAAACGAATGTGAAAATAATTTTTCAGAAATATTTGTAACAAAAGGGTGAGTTCTTAAATTCCGTATGGTATATAGCATGCAAACAGAAATGATGTACTTTTCTTGTTTAAGGCCTGGGTAAAACAAATAATTCACAGCAATTATTTCAAAATATAAGCAATATAAGTACAAGAAGCCTTACTAGCATCATCAAAGGATTTTACAATTCTTCAAATGAAAATCATAATTTGACTTTTAGGAAGTCAGTTGCCCTTGCATTTTTTTTCAAGTTCAGTTATTGTTGAGCTTCTTCCAGTTATCTCCTTTTGCCAAGTACAGACGGCAAAATTTAAAGCCACAGCATATAGAAAAATAGATTTGAAGCTTAGCCAGGGCCACTTTGGATATTTCCAGAAAAATAAATACAAACTTTATTTTAGTTGGTGGGGCAGGGGAGGCATGCATAAAAGATAAGTGAATGCATTTTCATGACAACTATAATGGGCTAGCATAGAAACAGTCTTGTGGATTTCAGAAGTTAGAAAGAGATGTAACTATGACCCTTTCCTCTCTACCTACCATCTTTTCTTTAAAAAGGAAGGGGGAGGGCTTCCCTGGTGGCGCAGTGGTTGAGAGTCTGCCTGCCGATGTAGGGGACACGGGTTTGTGCCCCGGTCCGGGAGGATCCCACATGCCGCGGAGTGGCTGGGCCCGTGAGCCGTGGCCGCTGAGCCTGCGCGTCCGGAGCCTGTGCTCCGCAACGGGAGAGGCCACAACAGTGAGAGGCCCGCGTACCGCAAAAAAAAAAAAAAAAAAAAAGTAAAAAGGAAGGGGGAAAATGAAAAAAGAATAAATTTCCTCTGAGTTCAAAGGGACGAGCATCTAGAAAACTTAATGTAATTCTGATGTTTTCCCCAGGGATCATTTTGAGGCTAGAATGGCAGTTTTGATGAAGTTGGCTGAAATTACAAGGTTCTTGGTCTGCTTAGGACCCTCAACGCTGGACACACTTGTCTACAGTACGTGGGTTTTCACTAAAGTTTTTTGAGGAAGAACAGAGGAGCAGACAACAAGCTCAGAATACTTCCCCAATTTTTGGATAGAATTTCACTTAATACGATTGTGATGCCAGTGCTGTGGATGGGATGATACAGTTCAACATGTTTGTATAACATGGCTGCGTGCCTTTGAGAGTTTTAAATTCTTTCTTGAGAGATTCAGTCACTTAATGTTCATTCATCCAAAACCCTCATATTCTCAAATATCTCAGTTTCACCATAAAAGCCAAGCACTGAGTAGAAGGAAGAAAATAAAAATAGATGTAGATATTTCAAAGTTTCTATTTTCCCCTGGATTCTTAAAGACTAATGTGGAGAAATATTTAACACAATAGTCCTGATACTCCAAAATACATAGCTTTCAGTCTCACGCTAGCACACAAAACCGTAGAGTTTGCCTAGTGCCTTGGAAATACTCATTTCTTTTCCGTTTTTTAGCATCAGAAAAGACTTTGACTTCATCTCATTTCACCATTGAAGAAATTAAGACTCACAGCCCTCAGGTTATTTAATTTATCCGCAATCAGGTAAAACGAGAATCCAGTCATTATTCTTTCAAGTTCAATGCTCTTTGCACCACGTAATACTACCTCCTTGTTTAACAAGAAGTTCCGATCTGGCTGGGAGTCATAAATATGAGCATTTCTTGTCACCTAGATGTTCAACAAGCAATGTCAAATGAGTTATATTCTTCCTAGGTATTGACTGCATTCTGAAAATCATTCAATTGATAACAATTAGCAGTTTTAGATGAGTGGATGAGTACCATGAAGTGGGGACTGAAGCTAATTAATGAGGAATTCTGGGAACTCGTGTTCTTCCTTTCCTGTTGGATGGTTAGACATTAAACCTTGGGGCTGTCAATTGAGTAACACCTTTGCATCAGTATTAAATTCACACACAAAGAAAATTAATTACAGGAAAGCTGTCTCAAACCCACTTTGTCAACTCCCTCGACAGGAAATTCTCACTTAGGCAGGAAAAGTCAAGTACCGCTGTCTTAAAATATCCTTGTTTTTATAAGCCTACTTTTTTTTTTTTTTCTACTTCTGAAGGAGAGATGATGGTGTAGAGAGGCTTTTATTTTTTTGGATTAAAGAGAGACAAACACATCTGTCTGAAAGACTAAGGTTTAGTGAAACAACAAACCAGATCTTTAACTAATTCGCATTAGACTGTCATCAAGTTGTATCCCCGCTAAAGCAAATTGTAAGAACTGGAAATGCTCTGTTCAGCACTGAATTCATACGCGTACGCATGATCGCTGGGCCCTGGGAAGAGTCACGTGTTTCTTATTTTAGAAAATGCCTAGCAAAGCAGCACCTACATCCCAGCTAAGAATGGGGAAAATGTAATAATTAGCTGAAGTCACCCAGGCTCATCTAATTTTCAGTGGGAAGCTTCCATTATAACATAATTCCACTTAACTCTTCCTTTTCACATAAATATGTTGAGACATTTTATTTTAAAATTCTAATTACTCGAAAAAAGTTCCTTAGTTTGAGTAAATTATGGATTATGAGGTTTAAATTAAAATATGCTGAAATTGGGCGCTTTGATAACTGTGAAAAGGGTATCTATGGTAGTAATTTGCAAGTCTCTTCTTAGGATCCTCATCATTGTCTGGGAGTAATGCCCTCAGGAACCTCTGTGATGACTCAGTAATGTTTTCTGTATTACACAGCTTACCCAGCTTTCCAAGGAGGGCATTCTGTTGTTCCTCACAGATTCCTGGGAGTAAAGGCATGGCTCTGGGTTCTTTATGTGTCTGAGTGAAAAGGGTAAGTCATTATACATTTACACTCACATTTCACAAACCCACCACCCACTCAGAATTTTATCTGAGATACAGTTGGAAAGATACCTTATTGGAAAGTCTCCATGCATACTTAGGCCTTAGCAGAATAAAAGTGTCAATGCGCGGACTTGACAGAGCATAAACCACATGTTTGTTTATATCTGAAGCTGCTTCGGGTAGCAAATGTTGGTTTTGACCTGAGATTACTAATGTGAAGCCAATGGATCACACTGAGTTTTCAACTGTTCATCCGCCCCAAAACCCATTTAGATTTTGGAAGCAGCTCTTGCTTAAATGGACATTACATCTAATAACTATGTTGATAGGGGAAGACTAGTAAGATTATAATAAATGAAGGAGGCCAGATGTATATATATATTTTTTTGTAAGTTAAATTTTAAGGTTATATGTGACTTCATGTTAACACACAAAAAATAACAGAAGATGTACAACTCATAAAACAATTGATTTACTTGCTAGTTTTGCAAATAAATAATATAGCTACATATGTATATAGATATAAAGTTAAAAATTGAAAACTGTTCAAAGAAGGTATTTTTCATATACTAATCTTCTGCTGATAAAATATTATCCATTTGGAAAAATAATTAACACATTTTCTTTTACCATTCAGCAATAATTTACTTCACCAAACATTCAGTGAGATTTGAATCTATGTGAGTATGATGAATGGGATATAAAACTGAGTATTGAGGAGGGCCAGGCAGTATGAAGGAAGGTAATTAGTCAGGAGGGTTTTTAAAGGGTATGAGGAGTTCCATTTTCTAGAACATGTCTCACTGATGTGTAGAAAAAATACCTTCCAACATAGTACATATAAAAATGAAAGATAAAATATATGAAACATCTCTTTTCACAGCATGAATGAAGAATAAGGAAGTAAGAGAAATAATCAGAGATAAGAAAAGAGAGTAGTTCTGCAGAGGTAAGGTAGTATGGGGGTTGGTTTTGGCTTTGAAAGATTTGCCAATTTCTGGTGGGCTAGGGGCTGAATTTTGATGGGTCATGTGTGTGGAGAATAGGAGAGAAAATCTGTGTCCCAGCAATGTGAGAGTTCAAATCAGAGACTCCTCCACTACGTAAAAACCTGCAACATGTGAGAAGCTCATAGGATGAAAAATTCATTTTTCTAAAGAAAAATGCACCCATTAAAGAAGAGCTACATGTGTCAACTGCTGCCCTGACAAAAGTAGAAAAAAATCCTCCCTGAAATGTGCTAATTATAAGCCCATACTTATAGCTGTGGATGGAATTCACAGTATTTCCATGACTCACAAAATATCAGGGGGAAAATTTAATTTAGTCATGCCAGGTTGAAAACATTCCGAAAGGCCTAGGAGAAGTAAACACAAAGGCTTTCCAGTGAAATATACTTTAAACTAGGATTCAAATGATTGAATACTTCTACTGATAAAGTTTCAAGGAAATTAGCTCCCATTGGAAAATTATGAAAATAAGATTTATGAATGTCCATAGGAACAATCTCAGCTATCAGATCTGCAACGATTTCATATATTGAAATGATAACATGTATGTAAATATTGTTTAGTTTATTAAAGAAATAGAAGAAAGGTTTGAAAACAAAACATCATAAACAAGAGACCTAAACATTTTTTCCAAACACGTTTCCAAACATATTTGAAAAGTATGAAATTGAACATATGGATATGAAAAATACAGTAAATAAAAAATTTTAAATTGATGAGTGCATTTTTGTTTCCGAGAACATGGCAGACTAGGCTGTTTGGACAAACCCTGTCATTGAAAATAATTTTAAATGATAGATAAAAATACTTTTAAACTATTAAAATCCATAGAGCAAGAAATTACCAGGTGAAAATATAGGGGAACCTAGAGAGGTAAACAGAGCCCTCAAGCTGCCTCACTCCTTAAATCATTTGATCATCTTGGAAAAGATGGACTTCATTTCATATAAACCTTATAGATGATGAATGAATAAGTTAAAGCCCAGAACTAGTAAGAGATTCTTGTCATATTAAGCTGGAACCTTTTTTTTTTTTTAATTTTTAATTTAATTTTATTTTTTGTTTCTGCTTTATAACAAAGTGAATCAGTTATACATATACATATGTTCCCATATCTCTTCCCTCTGGCATCTCCCTCCCTCCCACCGTCCCTATCCCACCCCTCCAGGTGGTCACAAAGCACTGAGCTGATCTCCCTGTGCTATGCGGCTGCTAACCTTTAAGAGACTAAGGAAGAAGATGTTTTTCTTAGATAATGGCTAAGAATTTTCTATAAATAATGAGAGGAACAAGTCAGTTTAAAGAAGTCAATAAATCCCAATACACACATGCACACCTATATACATGCAAGCATAGTTACATGAATAAAAATAAATACATGATAAAATCATAATATTAAGTAAATAAAAGAAATTCTCACCTGGACATAGCATTGTGAAACTGCATCCAGGAGTGAGGGTAGGAAAGGGATTACCTTCAAAGAATGACAAAGGACAGCTTACTTCTCACGGAAACAATAAAGCCAAAAGATAGTAGAATCATATCCTCAAAGTCCTGAAAGAAAACAAATTTAGCTTAGATTTCTATACCTAGCTAAACTATCTTTCAAGAATAAGAGTGAAATAAATGCAAGAGGGAAAGTAGAAGCTGCCAGCCCTCTTGAAACCTAGACTTGGGACTGGCACAGTATTATTTCTGCTGCATGCTGTTGACCAAAGCACATCACATGGCCAGCCCAGATACTACAGAGGGAAAATACCCATCTCTTGATGACTGCAGCAGTATTTGAAAGCAGATAAGGACAACATTGGTGGTGGCCATCTTCAGAGACTATCATCCACAATACAAAGAACTCCTCAGGATCAGTATGACATTGAGAAGTAACATAAGAAAAAGATGAGCAAAAAATTTAAAAAATTATACCCGAGTCAAATATCACTTAATAGTAGAGTGGCTAAATATATTGTTTATGTTCTATGAGTGAAATACTATAGAGTAGTAAGAATAAATATACTAAAGCTATACTCAACAGCATGAATACATTTAAAATACAATGTTGAGCAAAAGAAGCCAGATATAAAAGAATGCACACTGTTATCTGCCATTTATATGGAGTTCAAAAACAACCTAATTAAACAATATATTATTTGTTTATAAAAATGCTTAAACTATAAAAAAAAATCCAAGAGAATGACTAAATCAAATTCAGAAGAGTGCAGGAGAGGGGGGTTGGGGGGTGAACTTCAATTCCTTACTTTGTGTTGTGGGAATGTAAATGTTTATTTCATATTATCATTATTCAAAATTGCATATATATACAGGTTTTTGTATGAACACAAGTTTTCATTTCTCTGGGATAAATGCCCAGGAGTACAATTGCTGGGTTGTATGGTAGTTGAATGTTTGGTTTTCAAGAAAATAATAAACAGGGATTTCTCTGGTGGCACAGTGGTTAAGAATCTGCCTGCCAATGCAGGGGGACACAGGTTCGAGCCCTGGGCTGGGAAGATCCCACATGCCGCAGAACAACTAAGCCGGTGAGCCACAACTACTGAGCCTGCGCGTCTAGAGCCCGTGCTCCGCAACAGGAGAAACCACTGCAATGAAAAGCCCGCACAGCAAAACGAAGAGTAGTCCCTGCTTGCTGCAACTAGAAAAAGCCCACGCACAGCAAATGAAGACCCAATGCAGCCAAAAATAAAAAAATAAATTAAGAAAAAAGAAACGAATAAACAGTTTTCCAGAATAGCTAGATCATTTTAAAATCCCACCAGCAATGTATATGTGATACAGCTTTTTCATATTCTTTCCAGCATTTGGTTTGTGACTATTATTTTATTTTAGTAACACAAATGTTCATAGTAGCTTTTATGTAATATAAACTAGGAGGGGGGAACCCAGATATTCTTTAATGGTTGAATGGTTAAACATGGTGTGGTATATTCATATTATGGAATACAACTCCACAACAACAAAAAACTATTGACACACACAGCTATTTGGATGAATCTCAAAAGAATATATGTTGCACTAAAAAATGCCAATCCCCATGTAAATTGATACAGCCACTATGCAGAACAGTATGGAGGTTCCTTATAAAACTAAAAATAGAACTACCATATGATCCAGCAATCCCACTACTGGGCATATACCCTGAGAAAACCATAATTCAAAAAGCGTCTTGTACCACAATGTTCATTGCAGCTCTATTTACAATAGTCAGGACATGGAAGCAACCTAAGTGCCCATCGACAGATGAACGGATAAAGAAGATGTGGCACATATATACAATGGAATATTACTCAGCCATAAAAAGAAACGAAATTGAGTTATTTGTAGTGAGGTGGATGGACCTAGAGTCTGTCATACAGAGCGAAGTAAGTCACAAAGAGAAAGACAAGTACCGTATGCTAACACATATTTATGGAATCTAAAAAAAAAAAAGGTTCTGAAGAACCTAGGGGCAGGACAGGAATAAAGATGCAGACATAGAGAATGGAGTTGAGGACATGGGGAGGGGGAAGGGTAAGCTGGGACAAAGTGAGAGAGTGGCATGGACATATATACACTACCAAATGTGAAACAGATAGCTAGCAGGAAGCAGCCGCATAGCACAGGGAGATCGGCTGGGTGCTTTATGACCCCCTAGAGGGGTGGGATAGGGAGGGTGGGAGGGAGACACAAGAGGGAGGAGATATGCAGATATATGTGTATGTATAGCTGATTCACTTTGTTATACAGCAGAAACTAACACACCATTGTAAAGCAATTATACTCCAATAAAGATGTTAAAAAAAAAAAGCCAATCCCCAAAGCCTACATACTGTATGGTTTCATTTATATCACATTATTGAAATGATAAAACTATAGAAATGGAGAGCAGATTAGTAGTTGTCAGGGGTTAACAATGCGAAGGAGAGAAAGGAGGACAGGACGGTCATAGGGTGTCTATCAAAGCACAACATGAGATATCTTTGTGGTATGGATGTGTCGCATCTTTCACATGTTCATGTCAATATCCTAGTTGTGATCTTGTACCACAGTTTTGTAAGATGTTACCATTGGGGGGTGGGGCTGGGTAAAGGGTATTGGGATCACTACATTATTCCTTATAGTTGAATGTGAATTATCCCCAAATTAAATGTTAATTTTAAAATGCATATATGTTTTATGTATGATATTGTATATATCATATACTTCATAGCAAAGGAAAAAGATAAAAGTATGATACCACCATGTTTTGGCTGGACATGGAAAATAAAGACACTTAACACAGTTCTGGTGAGAGCAGAGGTAAGTATCATCACATTTCAGAACAATTTGTCAATATTTAGTACAGTTGACCATCCAAATTAACTCTGACTCTAAAATTTAGCAGAAAATCTCTCAGGTGCAAAAGGGGACATGTGCAATGGTGTTTTTTGCAGCATGGTTTATAAAACTAAGATCCTAATAAGAAGGGAAATTAATTTTAAAAATTGACAGTCACACAATTGAGTATCATCATTAAAATTATTAAACTAGAGTTAATACCTCAAAATAGATAAACCTGGGGAAACAAAATTTAAGTAGTACAAAATTTCAGAATATAGAGAGTCTGATCTCAATTAAGTAATTTTTAAAACATACAAAACTGTTCTATATAATGCTTATAGATAGGTATGAATTAAACATATAAAAGAATACACATCAACTTTATAATAATGGTTAGTTCCTAGAAAACCCCTGTCTCAGAGACTTCAAATTACATTCTCCAGGTTACACAAAATTTTTGTTTCAATGTCAGTGATCTTTAAACTAGAATAGCTGTAAAATCAGGGGCTGAGGTATCAAGAGGATATAGATAAATGAAGAGTTGGGAAGTAGTGTTTATAGGATGTGGGAGATATTCCAGAAAGGGAAGCAAAGATGCATACTACAGAAGTTACTATAATTTTGTACACTGTTTTATTCCTTCCAAAGCACTTTAACATATATTATTTAATATGTGTAAAGACGGTCGGGCAGGAAGTATTTTTCTCATGTTACCATTAGGAATCTGAGGACCCCAAAGTTAAATGAGTTATCGAAGGTAACACAACTAGCTACTGATATAGTTCAGAATAGAATACCTTTCAGTCTCAGAACTGCAGTGTTTTTCATTGGATGACCTTCTCTCCCCTACTCTGTTGACCCACCTTCCAACTCAGAATATCACATACATTTTTATCTAACACAGTTTATTTTTATGTTCAGGAAAACTCTGAATAGAAAGAAAATAGGGTCATGCATTCCAATGATATCAGACGGGAGCGAAGGAAGTTCATAAATGAAGCTGACAGTAAATCTTCAGCAGTATAGAAGTTTGGGAGTGAGTAAAACACCTTCCTTTACTGGGATGATGATACCTGTTAAGAATGCTGCCGAGTGGCATGGACAACGTCGTGGCACACCTACAAAGTGCCAGATAAAAAAGCAGGAGTCATTTGATCTTCAGTATATTCCAGGGAAAAGCCCACGCTACACACCCTTGCTTGAAGCTTAGGTGTCCTGAGAAAACAAACCTGTCTTAAAATGCAACCCCTGTCAATCTCTCGTCCAGAAATGAAGCACTTGGCCTCATGCAATTGAAGTCGTATAATTACGTTCATTGTGATTTAATAAATATACAGTATATGTGTTATCTGGCTTCACAATTTGATCTTCTTGGGTCTCTACTAATTCATCTGTAAAATGGGAACAGCAAAATATTTACCTTGTAGAGCTTCTGCAAAAATCTAAGAACATAATGCAGGTAGCAAATAGCAAGGTGCCCGGCACACAGAAAGCGTCAGAAAATCATTAGCTTTTCATTCATCTTTTCATGCAAACGTGTTACTATGAGCCCATTTTTATGCAGGCACCCACTCACTTCATTAAAAGTGTCTCCCTTCTCTCCTTCCTCTCTCATTCATCGGATACTCATTCAACATTAAGCCATAGAGAGACCCTACCTGGTTATGTGAATGAGCTCCACTGAGCGCAAGAATAATGTCAGTCTTAACCAAGACTTTAAAACATCAGTTAATGTTGAAAACAGTATTTAGGAAGCACTTAATCACTGCTTTAGTTCCTCCCACCATCTGAAGACATGTTTTATGATCAGGTGAAGAGAGGGGTGTGAACTAGCGGCAGCCGTATAGCTTTGAAGCTCAATACTTTAAGACTCAGTCTTATTCCCACAATACCTGACCACACCCTTACACCCTAACAGTACCGCACCTTTCTTTTCCACGTGGAAAATTTCCATTATGAAATGTCCCCACTGCTTAAACTGAAGGGCTTTCTTCTTGAGAAACTCACATATTTAATTGCATCTCGTGCTCCACCAATTTTGAGAAGATGATCTAGATGCTTTTCCTTTTTCCTTTGGTTTCTCCTCATCATCTAGTCATTTTAGTGCTTCTCCAAACAGTTCACTGTGGTTAAGAAAGCTAGATAAGAGTATTTAAAGAATGAAGAGTATTGCTGTTTGAAGAAAATGAATATATATATATATATATATATATATATATATGAATATCTATTAACCATGCTTGACCACTCTAGCTATGGATCAGAGCGTTCTCTAAAAATCTGAAAGACCCACTGACCAGCTTGTGCTTCAGATACGCTCTTTTAAAATTAGGGTTAACTATTCTTTCAGTAAAGGCCACTCACTTATTCAAGAGTGACTGTCTGACTGGCAGATTAAAGATGGCCATCAATTCTTTGATATTCCTCCCATCAAGAGCTGAGTTTAACTCCCCTCCCCCTGAATCTGTGATACCTGTTGTGATTCTCTTGTAATCAATAGAGTGGGGTGGAAGTGATGCTGTGTGTCTTCAGGCTAAGTCAGAAGATATCAGATGGCTTCTGCTATGACCCCTTAGGCTATTCCCTCTCAGAAACTGGTTGCCAAGCATCGAGAAGCCCAAGCCATGGAGAGGTCACATGTGAACTCGGGTTCGCAGCTCCAGGTGAGCTCCTAGTCAGCAACTAGCAACAGGAGCATCGGCTGCCAGCCAGGGGAGTACAGTTGACCTTTGAACAACAGGCATTGAACTGCGTGCATCCACTTATACACAGATTTTTTTCAATAGTTAATACTAGAGTACTACACGATCTGTGGTTGGCTGAGTCCACGGATGCAGAGCCGTGGATATGGAGGAACCATACATAGGAAGGGCCAACTGTAAACTATATGTGGATTTTCAACTGTGCAAAGGGTCAGTGCTCCTAACTGCCCACCCCCTTGTTCAAGGGACAACTGTATTCCATTTTGGCCATTTGGTCCAACTGAGCCTTCAGATTACAACAGCCCCAGTGGACATCTGCCATCTGCCTGAGAGACACTAAGCAATAACCACCCACTAAATTATGAGCAAATAAAATGTATTCTTTTAAAACACTTAAATAATTTTATTGAGGTACAATATTATGTCATATTCATCCATATAAAATATACCACACAACACATTTTAGTAAATTTATAGAGTTGTGCAACCACCACCACAAACCTATCTCAGAACATTTCCATCTCCTCAGAAGGATCCCTGATGTCATTTGCAGTAAAACCCTGCTCCCACCCTCAGCCAAAGGCAAAAAGTAATCTGCTTTCTGTCCCTATAGGTTTGCATTTTCTGTACATTTCATATTAATGAAATCATACAATATGTAGTCTTTTGCCTATGGCTTATTTCACTTAGAATAATGTTTTTGAGCTTTACCTATTTTGTAGCAGGTAATACTGGATCTATGCTTTTTTAAACATAAGGCTTTTGGAGCCAAAACTGAGGTTGCCAAAGAATGAATTCTCCCTCAAAACTATTACAGAAATTCTGCCTGAGCTTCCAGCCCGCCGACCTGCCCTACATATTTTCACTTGCCAATTGTCTCAGCCCGTTCCTTAAAATAAATCTGTGTGTGTGTGTGTGTGTGTGTGTCCTATTGGTTTTATTTCTCTAGAGAATCCTGACTGATAGAACTATTAAATATGACATTAACTGTTGGTTTTTCATAGATTCCCATTAGGAGATTGAAGATGCTCCTTTATATTCCTAGTTTTATTTTTTTCAAGACCTGCTGCTGGAATTTGTCAAATAATTCTTCTGTGTCTGTTGAGATGATCGTGTGATTTTGTTCTTTATTCTATTAGTGTTGTCTGTGATACTAATTAAATATTTGCATGTTAAACCAACTTTGCAATCCTGGGATAAATCCCACCTGACCTTACAGTGTAGCGATTTATATATGTTGAATTTGCTACTATTTTGTTGATGATTTTTTCATCCATATTCATGAGGCATTATTGTTCTGCAGTTTCCTTTTTTTGTGTATTGACTTTGTCTTTGGTATCAGGGTAGCACTTGCCACATAAAATGAGTTGGGAAGTGTTCCATCATATTCTATTTTTCTGAAAGAGTTGTAGAAGTATGGATATTATCCTTTAAATTGTTAGAATTCACCAATGAAGTCATCTGGGCCTGGGCTTTTCTTTGTGGGTAGGTTTTTAATTACTAATTTAATTCTTTTACTTACTACAGGTCTACTCAGATTATCTATTTCTTCTTGAGTCAGTTTTATTAATTTTTATCTTTCTAGGGTTTATTCATTTCACCTAAATCAATACCTTTATTGGCATACAGTTGTTCATAGCATTATGTTACAGACATTTTAATTTCTGTAATGCTGTCATGATGTCTTCTCTTTGATGCCTGATTTTGGTCATCTGAGTCTTCTACCTTATTTTTTTTTTTTTTTTTTTTTTTTTTGTGGTACGCAGGCCTCTCACTGTTGTGGCCTCTCCCGTTGCGGAGCACAGGCTCCAGATGCGCAGGCTCAGCGGCCATGGCTCACGGGCCTAGCCGCTCCGCGGCATGTGGGATCTTCCCGGACCAGGGCACGAACCCGTGTCCCCCGCATCGGCAGGTTGCTTGCATCTTTATGCATCCTTCTCTCTTTATGTTTCCTTCAACATATTGTCTATCTGTATAAATCCATAACATTTTCATTCCAATCATTGTGGGGACAAACACAAATTTCATATAAAGTTTAGTATGTCTTAGTCCATCAGGCTGTATGTTCTGAATCTTAACCAGAAGAAATGTTTATCTTTTCAACTCCTGTGCCACTCCCCAATACCAAGGAAATTAGGGGCAGGAAACATGTATAACAGTATGTTACATGTATAACAGTATGTTACATGTACATACTGTGTTGTTTTGTATTGTCTTTTTAAGTAAGATCACAAGACAAAAATGCTTTCAACTTGAAGAGCTCAAGAAAATGGCCCCTGGTCCTAGATTTGGCTCTATCAGCAGCTTGCTATTCAAGTTTTGTCTACATCATTTGGATTTAGGGTCTTTTATACCAAAAAAAGGGGTGGTGCTGGTGGAGGAAGACTAATTTTCCTTACATAAGAGACTCAGGAGGCAAATTGCTAGCTTATTATAAAAATGCTTTCAAATGGCAAGTGCTTCTCTGTAAATGTGCATCTTCATTCATTTTTATGTAAAACAGATCACATCAAAGAGACAATTATTCCTTGAAACTAGATGTTGCTGTCTTGATCACCTCTAAATTGAAATCCTCATGTGTGTGTGGATAGTAGACAGTGGAAGGAAGATTAAAGAATCAGACTTCTATTGGGGTGCTAATTCAATCAGAAGGAGACTCATCACTGAATTTGCTGCTTCAAAACCATTCCAAGGGATCAGAAACTCATGTAGCAAACCTTACAAAACAAAGAGTCTGAATTTCATTTGCCCCACATATGACAGTTTAATTTTATCAGCTATTGATTGTGTGAATAGCTCTGATGAAGTCCATTATTATAACATCACTGGAAGAGTGATGAGATCTGCAAAAAATCACAAGAATGGGCTATTTCTCAAGAATGCCGTGCCTGCATCACTGTACAGATCTCGTCAACAGGGCAAACTGACCTTTAGTGAAAGAAGCATAGGGCAGAATTCTAGTTCCTGATTTGTGTCTTGTTTGAATTATGAGAGCACGACAGCCACAGCACATATAAAAGTGAAGTTTCCCCTACCTGATCTCTAAATGATGACCTGTACAATTATTCAGAGTCTGAAGCCCATTTGCAAAGCACTGTATGAACTGATACAGCTAAATGAGAACTCCAATTTGTTCTGAAAGAAACATGTGAAACTTCAGATAAAATCAATCTTTTGGGGCAATTTCAAACTGATGACATAAAAGGTAGGCATGTTATTTTTTTTTTTTGATAATTCATTGAGTTTTAGTGCCTGAATTGCAAACGAGCTGATAACTTGGGGAAACATTCATTCTTCTAGTTGATCTGAGTTGCTTGCTCTTGGACCTTTTTTTTTTATGTTTTGTTTTTAAAACTTGTTACTGAAAAGTCTCAGACACAGAACAGTGGGCAAATCAAAAGGGTACAGCTCAATTAATTTTCAGAGAGTGAACGTGCCTCTGTGACTTGCACCCAGATGAAGAAATAGAACACTACAAGAATTCTGGAAGGCCTCTCCTGATCCTTCCTAGTAACTATTCCCATCAAAGGAAATAATCATTATCTAATTTTTGATACTATATATTAGTGTTCGAACTGAATTTAAATGAGTTATGTAGCATGTATTTCTTGTGTTGAGCTTCTTTTGCTTAATGTTGTGTGATTAATCCCTGTTATTGTGTTCATCCTCACTGCTGTGTAATATTCCATTGCATGGACTTACAGTCAGCCCTCTGTATCTGTAGCTTCCATGTCTGCAGATTCAACCAAACACGGATCAAAAATATGTGAAAGCAAAAATTCCAGAAAGTTCCAAAGAGCAAAACTTGAATTATCCACATGCCAGCAACTATTTACAAAGCATTTACTTTGTATTTACTACTATGTACATAGCATTTACATTGTATTAGGTATTATAAGTAACCTAGAGATGATTTAAAGTATATAGAAAAAGAACCTAAAAAAGAGTGGATATACGTATATGTATAACTGATTCACTGTGCTGTACAGCAGAAAGTAACACAACATTGTAAATCAACTATACTCCAATAAAAATTATAAAAAAAGATTATAGGAGGATGTGCATAGATTACATGCATCTACTATGTCAAGAGACTTGAGCATTTGTGGATTTTCCTGTCCATGGGGGGTCCTGGAACCAATCCCCATTGATGCCACAATTTATTTATTCATTCTATTGATAATGGACATTGGTTTGTTTCTAATTAGTGGTTATTACCAATAATACCACTACAAACACTCTTGTACCTGTGTTTTGGTGAATATGTACCTATGGGCACATACTTAGGATCGAATTTCCAGGACACAGTCAAGTGACTGCTCTGCTGTGGTAGAAACTGACACACACAGCAGGGTGATTTTACTTCTTGAAATCTAGAGGATGAAAGATACATCTTGCACAGACTCAAATGCAGGAGCTAAACATATATATAGAGTGAAGATCAGGTTTTGCTTTATAGCAGGTTTGAGAGTCTATGCTTTGCACTTGTGCCAAACTGAGGAGCACAGCATGGTCCTCACCATTATATCCCAGTGTTTCTCGCACTGTTCTAAAAACTGGTTGCTTTTCTGAAGTCACTGAGCGCTCTGACATACAGAACAATGAAATGCTGCTGCAAGATAGCTTTTTGATATACCTAGATTTGATATGTGGTAGCTGAAATCTCCCCTGCTATTATTTATGTATTTATATATTATTTATATATTTTGTTAAGCTCGACAAACATCAAGGAGGCTCTAACAGGAAAAACCTTCCTATCTTTGGGGTCGGAACAGGAGGAGGGGGTGGACTTCAAAGAGTCCAGTTTTGTCTAAATGTTCCAAAAGAATCATAATATGATTGTAGTCAAAAATCTAAGTTACAACCCCTCATTTCATATCAGAAAAAGAATTTCAATTTACATGAGAAAAACGAAGTGCTAAGGGTAAATTTCTGCCATCCAATATATAAATATGTGATGAAGTCTACGGCTTGATCAGAAAAGAATACGAAGCAAAAGGGTTTCTATACGCTGGCCTTTTCCAAAATGAAGAGGAGATGCTACTGGAAGACAGTTTTTTGATATAAGTAAATTTGGTCCAATCTACTATCTATTTGGATGCAAATTAAATTGCTGGATAACATAAAGTTTTATCATCATCTGGAAGGATGTCAAAACATACCAATAAATGAAACCACTTTTCCTGTATGAAGAATATAGCACATGCAAGGTCTCTTTATAAACCCATGTTTGTAAGGTATGCACTGCCTAATTTATTATATACTATTTATGAACTGCAAAGCTCTGATACACAACTTCAGGAAATGAATAATTTATCAATCTTTGAAAGATATTCTGGTGAATTTCTAAAGGCAGATGGTAGAATTTGCAGTGTACCATACATAATTTCTCAATAATAATAGTATAAAATTAAATGATCATTGAGGAAGATATAGACATGAGATTTTAAGAGTTTACACTGTAATGGAAGGAGCCCCTTCTCTACTTGGTAAAATGGATTTTTATTGCCTATAAAAATATCCACTGCACTTAGAGAGATTTCTTTAGCAGAGGGGTATAACAGTTATATTTGTATTACCCTTTTAATAATATTGAATTTAACTGACTTAAATTTACTTGATTTATATTCCTACCTAACTCTTCTCAGGGCATATGCTGCAACTTGACTTATATTGATTTTTTAATTTATTGCCTTGTTTAAATTGCCTGGGGAAAAAAAAATGATCATTTTTTACATTTCTAAATCATAGAGAAGAAAATGGTAAAAAAAAAAAGAAAAAAGAAGAGGGAGGGATAAATTTATCACTTGATATCCCTGTGGTAATGAATGAATGAATGGATGGTCATATTTAATTTGACCACATGAAAGAAAACATTTCTTATAAGATAAAATTTAATTTTTAAAAATCAAAGGCAGGAAGGATTATACAGACAGAGTGGTAAAACAGGAAGCTCATGGATATTGTTGTACCGAGATTTAAAAATATGATCCTATTTAAATGTATGATAAGGTATTTTTAAATTTAATATTATTTAAAGACAACTACAGTCTTTAAGCACACCATGTATATTTTGTTTCTATAAATAAGATACCATGTTTATCACAGACAGGTTAAACTACTCGAGATTTGGTAAATGGGCCCTGTTAAAAAATTCAAAGATGTGGTTTAAAACTTAAAACTCTTACTGAGTCCGTGAGAATCAGATGGAAATGACAATCCATTGTCCTTTGTCCTTAAAAAAAAAATGACGAAACGTAAATCTACTATCATCAGCATATTAAAATGTTAAAAACCTCATTTTCCCTGGGAATAAAAGTGTGGTAAATATTCAGTTAATTGTAGCACTTAGTTTATTCATTAACCCATAAAATTTGCAGGGCTAATATTTATATTTACTGTCATAATGCTAATATTCCCTAAATTCATCTAAAGAAATAATAGTAATAAGAACCATTTATTGAGCATCTATTAAATTGCAAATACTGTAAGAATATACATACATATTTGTGCGTGTGTGTGTGTACATATACATACACACACATCAATGAAAATGCTGTTGATTTTCATTTACACTTGGTCAAATTTATTTGAAATCTTAGGTATGAATTCAAAAATA
Source organism: Delphinus delphis (assembly GCF_949987515.2). Lineage (NCBI taxonomy): Eukaryota > Metazoa > Chordata > Mammalia > Artiodactyla > Delphinidae > Delphinus > Delphinus delphis. Next base: position 155,508,217 of record NC_082684.1, read on the forward strand.
AGAATTTGAGAGTTACATTAACTCGTAACATATTGAAAAGTAAACTGTAAGGCTCTTCTAAGATATTATTTTGCTTTTATATTTAGTTTTATATATAATAATAATAGTTAATATAATAATAGTTATAAATAATAATAATTATTTATAAATAATAATAGTTATCATTTATTGAATATGTTTATGTTAAGCACTATACTTGGCATCCTATATATTTTATTAATAATACTCACATTATGCCCATCTGTAAGAGTATTTCAAATAGGGTGCCTACTCTGTGTCAAGATCTTTGCTATTTTAATTACTACAGTGTTAATTTAGTTACAGATTGTATTCTGATCAGAGAGATTAAAATAAGCAAATACAAACCAAATAAATAATACATAAGAAAGGTAGTTTTAAGTATTAAAATGATACTACAAATGATAATAAATGATATTACAACTGATAATAAATAATAAAATAAGTAACAGAACAGGAAAAGGAAAAAGTGAATGATGGGCAGGGCAGCTATTCTAGGTGGAGTGGTCAGGGAAGGCTTCTCTGAGGAGGTGACACTGGAGTGGAGACTCAAAGGCATTGAGAGAGTGAGTTGTATGAAGATCGAGAGGACATCACTCCCTGTAAAGCCTGGTAGTGGCGAGGAGCTGGGCACTTTTAAACAAATATGAAGAAGGCAAGGACAGAGACGGAGTAAGAGGGAAGGCATTTGACATTTATTCTGAATGTGATGGTGGTTCTTCAGAGAGCTTTAACCCAAAAAAGTGAAATGATCTGATCAGCATTTAAAAAATCCTCTCCGTGGCTCTGTGGAAAACTGAATGTGGAGGGCAGGAAGCAGGGGGATCAGAGAGCATCTCTAGGTGAGCAAGGGATGTGGCGGCTTGGACTAAGAAGGTCAGTCTTGAAGAAGGTGGGAAATGACTGAATGCTGGATGTATGTTGGCACCAATCAGAGTCTCAATAGCCAAGAGATGGTGCGCCCAAACCTGGATAATTCAAGGAGATTCTATTAGCAAGGAGATTATTTACGGAGGGGTGGGTTTATGGGCACTGCACTTGCGATGCACCTTCACCTTCCTCACACCTTGCTAAGTTACCATGTATATCAAGTTCTCCCCAAATTACACTATTTGAGTTTTCCTTCAGTTTCCTGCCAGGCCTTCATGGATATGTTACTGAACCCCAAGCATAAGCCTGGTACATTATAAGTTCTCACTATTGTATGAATGAATGAATGAATGAATAAACAAATAAATAAATAAATAAATGAGTGAATCTGTAGAAAAGCTTGTGGTAAGGATAAAACAAATATAATTTGCCACAGTACTCGCAGCCTCTCCAACGGTTTGATTTTGTTATTTTCAAAGTAACTTCTCCCAGCATTGTCATTCATTCACTCCAAAACTTTATCAAGCACAATGTGAGTCACTGGGAAAGTTAACTACACAATCCTGCCCTCAAGTAGCTTCTGCTGCTCATTGTGAGACATGATTACTGTCTTTACTCTGATAAGATTATGTGCCAAGGCTCTGGGTATAGAGGAAGATAAATTCCCATAGCCTTGGGGCGCCGTGGGCATTATCAGGAAGGATTCAAAGAGGTGAAATCAATGGCGAGTCTTGAAAGATAAGTAGGAGTTAACCACTACCTCAAAGGAATAAATAGCCAGGGTGAAGGGAGATATGCGGGGAGCCAGACAGAGAAATCTCTGTCGAGAAAATACCATGTGCAGAAGAGGGGAGATGACGAGCTCTTCTAGGGATTCTAGTTAGCTGGGTTTTGGCTGGAGCATTTGACCAGAGTGGTGGGGGATGAATTGAGAAAGTTAGTCACCTGATTATTCAGGACCTCATAGTCTTCATTAAACACCTGCACTTCATCTGTTTGTATTAAGCAGTCATTAAAAGATTCTAAGCAGAGAAACATCACGTTAAAATACACTGCTAGGACAAAATAAGATTGGGGTGAAGTAAGCCGTTAGGAAATTGCTGTAGTAATTCAGATGAGAAATGATGAAGCCCTAAACGAGAGCATTTGTCATGGGAATGGAGCCAAAAAAAAAAAAGTTCAAGAAGGGGATCAACAGGGCTTCATTGCTGAATAGTTGAGGGAAATGGGGATATATGTGAATTTAATTAACACAATTCATAGCAAACCCTGAATCATTCCCCAGGCCTTAGCACTTTCAGTAAATACTTCACCTTTAAAATACACATTGTGCTAGTTAATGAACGTGGTTCTGCAATTGGTGGATTGCAGGAAATATATGAATAGCTTGTTAAAAATTTGTTAAGAGTGGCTGGTGCTATCTGATTGCTCTAAAATCTCACCAAGTACTTTCAGCTTCTCCTAAGATTAGCTCTGGGGAAGGCCATGGCTGGATTAAAATAATGGCAGTTGGTAGACAATTACATTTGCTTTATGTCTGAGAAGGCTTAGGCTTCATTCTCGTGTGGTGGTTTTAAAAAACAATTTGCATAGAGCTATAGAAATGAATGACTCTTTCTGCCATGTGCACCCAGCAAGCTTCATGTGGAAACAATGGGATGTATAGCTCATGTTGGACAAACAGGTTCTCATAGTGAGAATTCAGTGGTTACTGATCGTTCATCTGTTGGCTGATACGTTCCTTCAGGTATTCTTACTTGAGAGCTGCGTTTCTCTCACAAATTTATTCTTTTAGGTTGAAGTATGCAAAACATCAGCTTTTCCTTTTCCAGGGTGCTGGTGTGGAAACTGGACAGGTATTATTGTTCCCACCAAATCCCCCCGAAATTTCTGAGGTGTAAAATACCTTTCCAGTTCACAGAATTTGACTGATGAAATCTACCATTCTAGGTATGTTTCTCAGATGATTTTACCGGGTGTCTTTTCAGTCCTCCAGAATTTGGAGGGACTTGATGACTCCACCGGGGCACAAGGTGCCTTTGTCTCTGACTTTGTTGCTGCTGCTGTAATTCATAGATGGGGATAGTTATCTAGAAAATGCTCCCCTAGATCTTCATTTTGTGGTTTGGTTACTACATGTATGTGAGATAGAGATAAAATATTAGATCAAATTTTAAGGATGTTTGTGAATAAGAATTACCCACTTCCTTGTGACTTTTCAAAAAATGACTGCTTTTTCAAGATACAGCGTTTTTACACAGTCATTTTGACATGTTCTTGAAAGTACCTTGTTTGCAGTGAATTTTAAACAAATTAGGAATAACTATAAATATGTATTTACAACTTGTAAGCACACATCTATATTTTAATCCTTCAGAGCTGATTAGATCCTCCAGTTAGCTGGAAGACTGCAGTGATCTTCTGAAAAAAATGAATTATAACAACGATCAGCACTCACGCTACAGTGTTCAGCACTGACTCATTGTTCTCCCGATTCTATCGTTCAAGATAAAGTAGGTGGGATTTTCAGAGTTTTTAGTGGAGTTTTTCTGTTTTTCGACCCTGCTTTCTTCCCATCCCCCACTCCACTCTCATATGCCATCTCCCAATAGTAGTTCCCTCAAATTTTGCCAGAAATTCTCAATTTTTCTGAGAAGTACTGCATAACTGGAGTGGAGGTGGAAAATGCAAACATTTTTCAAAGTTAATGTACTGAATTAAATGCACACTAAAGATACACATCCTATCAGAGGTTTGCAAGAGAGGAGTTTTTAATGGTTTTGATTTACACTCAAAGGTGGGATGGGAAGAGAGGGCATAGAGCTGAAGGCACAAAATGGTGGCCTGCTGGATGCGGCCATAAATATTTTTTGCATCATATTTTATTTTTTAAGTACAAAGTATTGGTCAAAGCTCTGCTTTTTTCCCACTGATATCCCTTAATTAATTTGCATTACTTGCTTGGCCTCTGTAGGTTCTTTTAGTATATGGTCCTGCGTTTATGAATACTGAGTGCCTAAAACTTGCACTTGGTGCCAGGATGAGATGGCAGGGCCTGAATTTACCCTCATACATTAAACAAGTACTAGAAAACCAGGCAGCGTGTGTGAAACTATGAGTTTCATATATTGGAAAACAAGCAGCACAGAACACTGATTCCCTAGAAGAAGGAAAATGAGCGAGATGGGTCCCACAAGTACTTCAGCTCACTGCTGGGAGAGTCACCAGCACGCACATCAGGCAGGGGACATCCAAAGAGCATCTGGTTGTCTCACTGAGTTGAGTAGATGGGTTCAGAGTTATGGGGGGAATCTGCAAGGCAGAGTCCCAGAGAAAAGGTTGGTACACGTAGAGAGAAAGCAAGCTCTAGGAATCTGCAGAGTGTCTCTTGAGTCTTTGGCTACAGACTCATCTATTCATGTGTGTAAGGAGACAGAGTAGGGAAAGAATTGCTAGAAAGAAACAGGTAAGATAACCATGGACCACACACAGGGATGGTAATATTTTGTGTTTCTGCCAGAGAGAGTGAGAAGATCTCCTAACACAGGGGAGGATTGCTTAGTGTCCTCGGAAAGGTTGAGTCTCAGCAGTGGTGCCAGATTAGACCCATCTTAGCACAGTTTAAAAGCAACCCTGGAAAGAATCAAACTTATTCCAAGTAACGTACCTGCACACCTGCATCATAGCAAAAAGCCCAAAAATAATCGAAAAAAAATTCAGCATCCAGCAATGTAAAATTTGTGATTTCCAGCACCCAACAAAAAGTATCTGGCATGCAAAGAAGCAGGAAAATGTAACCCATAAACAAAAGAAAAATCAATTAAGAGAGCTAAAAAATAAGAGATGATGACTAGTAAACCAGGATGTTAAACAGAGATTATAAATGTACTTCATATGTGCAGGAAGGTAGAAGAAAGAAAGAATATAATCAAAAGACAAGAAGATATATATATATATATATATATATATATATATATATATATATATATCTGCATATTTAACATCTTAGGATGAAAAATAAAATATGTGAAATGAAAATAAACTGGATGTGATTACTAGCAAGTTAGACATTGCTGAAGAAATTAGTCGGCTTGTAAACACAGCAAAATATGCTATCTAAAATGCACTATGGGAAGTAAAAATGACTGAAAAATAAAGACTGAAAAAGAACTCATCAGTGAGTTTTGAGGCAGCATCCAGTAGCTCAAACACCTGTATAATTGGAGTCTTAAATGACAAGGAAAGAGATAAGGGAACAGAAAAAATATTTGAAGAAAAGATGATGGAATTTTTTCAAAACTGACTAAAAATTATACATCTATGGATAAAGGAAGTTCAGTGAACTCTAAACAGAAGTAAAATGAAGAAACTGTGCCAAGACACATTATAATTTAACTGTTGAAAACCAGTGATAAACAGAATATTTTAAATTAGAAGGGGAAGAAACACTGCTGTGTTAGTTTTCTATTGCTGGGTAACAAATCACCACAAACTTGATAGCCAAAAACAACCCCACTTATTATCTCACAGTATGTAGGTCAGAAGTCCAATTGGGCTCAGATGGGACCTCTGCTTGGGGTCTCACAAGGATAAATTCAAGATGCTAGCCTGTGCTCTTACCTGAAGGCTCTAGGGAAGGGACCTCTTTCAACTCAGTCAGGTTGATGGTAGTATTTATTTCCTTGTAGTTGTAGGACTAAGGTACCCATTTCCTTGCTGGCTGTCAGCAGGCCTGTTTTCTGCTCCTAGTGGGCAACTTGATTCCCACTGTTCTCTGCTCCCTAGTGGGCAACTTCTCATGCTTAAAATCTCTTTGACTTCTTCTTCTATTACTAGCCTGAGAAAATCCTCCAGTTTTATAGGCCTCTTATGATTACATTATACCTGCCCAGATCATTTCCTTTTTTCATCAACTCAAAGTCAACTGATTAGTAACTGCAAGTACACCTGCAAAATCCCTTTTGCTTTGCCATGTAACTTAATCATGGGAGTGATGTAGCTCTTCATTGTTCACAGTCCTGGAGATTAAGACAGGAAATCTTGGGGAACCATTTTAGAATTACAAAAAGTAAAACACACATTCAGATCGTTAGGTGACAAAAAAAAAAAAAGTACTGAGTGCCTGAAGGGTAGATGCTTGGAGCAGAGACAAATGTATTGCAGTAGATAGAACATACGGAACGAGGTCACTAGTTTAATCCAGATATGTCACTTAAGCTAAAAGAGGCCCAGGGTAGAAGGACAGATAGAGTGGAGTTAGATGTGGTCTGACAGATGACAGATAGATAACTGAGGGTAGTGGCAGAACATGATAACTGAAGAAACAGCAGCACAAAGAGAAGTTTGTATCAGGGTTTCCAGCACCACCAGATGAAAAACTCCATGAGAACAATCCATCTCTTTGCCTAGTACAGAACCAGGTGCACAGAAGGCATGGTAGTAAATATTTTTGGTATAAAAAAATGAGTAATGGACCTGGATTGACAGAAAGTACACACAAAAATGAGGATCTGTGATAAGAGGTGATTGATATATCCAGGAAGGCAGGCAGGTCAGACTCATCCGAAAGTCCGTTACCTAGGTCAGGACCACTTCTTCGGAGGGCAATCATGAGAGGAGATGGTAGGGAAGGAACTAAAGCAATGTCTAATTGGACACCGTGCTAGGTAATTTTTACATTCATCAACTCATTTGATCCTCATATCAACTGTGTAATAGAAACATTCTTTTACTCCCATTTTGTAGTTGAGGAAACAAAGTTTTGAACAGCACCAATAAGTAAGTTTCCCAAGAGCTCACATTTATCAATCAAAAGAGCTAGGATTCATGCTGCTTAAACTCCAAACTTCCTTTCCCCCGTTATTGCATGATGGCTCCCAGCAAAGCAAGCCCCAGTCCTAGGCAGTTATCAGCCGGTGAGTGGCTCACCATATACATGATGTCAGACTGTTCATTTGGTCCAAAAATGTTTACTGCACACTTGTGGCAGGCACTATTCTGGGTGCAGTTAGTTGACATTTTCTCCATTAAGTGCAAATCAAATGGTGGTAAAAGAATGCTCCTCTTTCCTACTTACTGCATTCAGGTTGCATACTGTTATTGAAAAACTCCTTTTCATATTCATTTTAACCTGCTTTCTTCTGGATAACATGTGCTGGGAACGCTGAATACTACAGTCTGAAACACTCTCATATTAGGTGCACTAGCCCATTCTGCAGACATGCTGCTCTCCAAAAGTACACAAGGTAGGATGAGCTGGAGGAGAGAGAATGCTGGCAAGAAAGGGGGTGCCTGGGTCACACAGAGACATTTATGCTGCCTTTTGAGTTCAGTGAGGCTGGCAGGTACCCTTTCTCCCAGTGGACAGAGAACCAGCTTTACCACATCAAAATATTTGCACTGTGTGCACATTAGCTGGAAATGTGACATGGGAAAGGAGGGCAAGATTGAGACTTTAATTATACCAGAGGACTTGCAGGATGCAAAGGAAAGGTCACAACTACTGAGCCTTTGGGATTTTATAAAAACGTCTAGATTTTGGTAGTTGGAGGAGGAAACATTTTACCGAGAGGAAGCTCATCATGCTTAGGAGACCTGAAATGGAACGGTGGTTGCACTGGGGTGATGCGGGGAGGTCATTAGAGAGAGAAGTGAGAGAAGAGGATGGTTCAGCTGTGACATAAAGGACATTTGTAATAGGACTTAATGAGACCTATGAAAGACCCTTCAAAATGTAGTCATTTCATGTACTTTCATGTAAACATTTTCCTTGTGGTTAGAAATTCTTTCAAAAATGAATGGGAATCTTAATACACATTGCTACATACTGGATCACTATTACTGCTGCTGGGAAATTATGTCTCAAACATATTCATGCATGTTCGTGGAAAAATGGAATAAACATTCAACAAATATGAAAGGTTGTGAATAAATCAGTTCACCTGCTAATTGTTTATTGAAGTTAGGCACCATCTTTAGCCTTGGCTTTCGATCAGACCAAGACACATATTGGAGGCTAAGATTTCCTGGGATGCTGGTGCATTTCTCTTTCAGCAAGACCATCTCTAATGTAACACAGTCATAAAAGTACATGAGCATCAACTAATACAAATAAGTAAAACAGATGTAGTCACTGTAGTCAGAATTGACTTATGGTCTAGAATATCCCTTTGGCTGTTTTTACTGTTGACTTATGATGGATGGTAACAGACTGATATGATTCTGGAAGGGACAAGCCGCTGCTTGTAAAATGGAGCCTGCATCCATCATACACATATTAATTGATTCTTTAATATGAGTTACACAGTTTTTTCTTCTACTTGTTGTGTTTAGACTTGTTGTCCCTAACAGAAATTAAAATGCCTTGTTTAAAAAGCCGGGTAGAAATGGCCTTAAGCATAAGGAAGCAGTCTGGAAAAGTTTAAGCAAATGTTGTTCTCACTTTTTTTATTTTTTAAGTAAGTAAACTTCGGTATTTCTTCCCTCATCTTCCAAATGTAATTTAAAACACAAGATACAAAATCAGGCATATTCCGGATTTACATGGTTTTCTTTAGCATCGTTTCTAAGTAAAACAGGATGTTATGCTTGGTACCCTTAAAATTAAGTAATACACATGCTATTGTTCTTGTGGAATTCCCTCCTAAGGCAATAAATGCTCTGTTTATTGGGCATGTATTATATAGTTAGCTTGTGGTAGACCATCTGAGTAACGCAGAAGAAGCAAAAGACAGGGTCTTTATTCTCAAATGCTTGTGATATAGTTGGAGAGATAGGAAAAAACATGAAACGATCACAAAGCCAGTAAAAGAATAGCATGCTAAATTACATGGTGCAGTAAGGGATGAGGGAGGGCAATTACATTGGAGCCTTGTGAACAGGAGAGTGTATTCTATGTTAAAAGATTCGACAGGGGCTTCCCTGGTGGCGCAGTGGTTGAGAGTCCGCCCGCCGATGCAGGGGACACGGGTTCGTGCCCCGGTCCGGGAGGATCCCACATGCCGCGGAGCGGCTGGGCCCGTGAGCCATGGCCGTTGAGCCTGCGTGTCCGGAGCCTGTGCTCCTCAACGGGAGAGGCCACAACAGTGAGAGACCCACATACCGCAAAAAAAAAAAAAAAAAAAAAAGATTCGACAGGAGCAAAGACACAGAAATTAGTATGAGACAATCATATTGTGTTCATAATGATAAGACCCCGGAATCTGAGCTAAGTATTGGCATAAGTGAGCTGTGAAAAGTTAAATATAAGGCAAAAAAACTCCATACTTTGTGAAAAAGAGAGTTATTTAGAATCCTTTGTATGTGCTAGAGTAAAAGAGAAGAAAATGGAGTAAATAAACATTTTTTTTGAAAACTAAGATCTGTTCACATATCAGGGTAGTTTTATCCTGGCATTACTAATCATATGACAAGTTAAAGTCTAGATACTTGAAGAAAAGTTCAATTTTATCTAAAGGGTGTGCATTTTATAAATTGGTTTTAAAATTTTATTAAAGAAATAAGGGTCTAAAAAATAGCACTAAACTCCAGGCTGTCTAAAATCACCAAAACTTGTAACACTCTTTGCTTTGCTTGAATAAGAGTGAGATTTGGATTTGTGTTTCACATCCACACTTATGGCTATTCTCTACCAATGCTAAGATCTTTAACCTTATAAAGTATAAAGTAAACCTTATAAAGTATAAAATAATAATAAATATTAACTTCCTGCATATTTTGCCTCTAAATCCCCAATTCATCTATACAGCCACCCACTCTTTTGACAACTATTTATTCACTTGCAGTCATGGTGCTGGGCTCTGAGGATACCTGCAGATTAACTGAATTCTGATAAACTGGTTAAACACTTTGGTTTGGGTTGGAACTAGAACAGTGAAGCATGGTTGAGGTTGGGCTGTTCTTCTTCTGTCATTTGAAAAGTTCCCTGTAAAGTAAATGGGATTCTAACTGCAGATGAATCTCTACTACACACATCACATAGTAAGTGCACTTTGATGGGAGTGGGTTTTAGGCATTTTCCATTCTATTAGAATTGGAGGAATAAACTAAACACATTTTGTGTTAATGTGATAACATATATTCCATGAACCTATAGAAGACTCACTAGAAATGGGTTGGAGGGATTTTTTTTTTCCAAAAAGGAAATTTGATTTTGTTTTGCTATAAATTCAACCTTCCTAGTATACTTCCTGTATACAAAAACAACAAGACTCTAACTAGCGAACAGGAAAAACTCTGTCCCTTCTGAATTAGGAGCAACATGGTTCCATTTGTTAAACCTGGGCATAGTTTAACTTAAGAAAAGTCCTTTTCAGCTCAGAAATGATTACAAGAGTGTATGAACAGGCTGTAACTAGATTTGTTCCAACTCAATAAAAAAATTGGGGTAAATTATGTATATTAGATGCTAAACAGTATTTGACTTGTCAAAAATACACTCCCTTATTATTTTAATAATTATCTTCATTTTTTAGTAATTATTATGAGGGGAAGGTTAATTACCTGTTTTGGATATTCAAGCAGAACTTGGATTGGGGCAAACACAAAATAAAACATTATCTTTTGTTAGGCCCAAGGTTTAACTACTTGGCTTCATTGATAAAATAGCATGAGGATTTAAGAACAACTGTGAGAAAACATTGCATAATCATCTTTAAAGTTGGCTTGGAATGATTTACATATGGACTAACTGCCTAGTCGACTCTTTTCAATATCCATTAATGTAAAAACATAACTTAGGATGAGTCCAGTTATTGAATTCTATGGAAACCAGGAGCTGCTGCCATTGCTGCAATCCAACCCAAAATGTTAAGAAGAGCTTAATAGGCTGTTCAGCCTGAACCATCACGCTTTGGGTTAAGAACAGTTTCTGGGCTTCAAGAACTTAAATCAGAGGCTTCCCTGGTGGCACAGTGGTTGAGAGTCCACCTGCCGATGCAGGGGACACGGGTTCGTGCCCTGGCCCGGGAAGATCCCACATGCCACGGAGCGGCTGGGCCCGTGAACCATGGCCGCTGAGCCTGCGCGTCCGGAGCCTGGGCTCCGCAACGGGAGAGGCCACAACAGTGAGAGGCCCGCGTACCGCAAAAAAAAAAAAAAAAAAAAAAAAAAAGAACTTAAATCATTCCAAGGACATGGCAGTAAGAGGTTCATCATGAGTGTGAGTGCTTTTCTTTTCAGAGGCAATTATTCATCCTGTGTGGTGTGGATTATTATGGAAAGATACATCAGCCACTGTAGGGAAAACTCTGAATACCGGGAAGTCTGAGTCATTACAATTTATGGTGAAATTCACTACAAGTTTTATTTCTTTGACAATATTTAATAGGCATTTTATAACATTTGTTGACTATCATTCTCATCCTAAAAAGTAAAAAAAGTATGTCAAAATCCAATTTTAAATTAATTTCGTAGAAAAACTTTGTCAAAGCATCATATATATATCAAGCACATGCATTATAAGCATAAGTATGATTCCTTGTCTTTGTATGGTACTGGACATTTAAGTAAAGAAAATCTCTTTCATGTTGTCTGCCTATATATTTATTCATCCATCTACCTATTTGTCTATATATCAAGTCTCCTATCATTTATAATATGTGATAATAGGTCTCTTATAAGGTACACAGATAGTTTACAAGAAATAAGAAAAATGAAAGGCTGTTATGGACTACAAGAGTAACAATTACTCCCACAATTTTCAGGGCAGAGGTGTTCTTTGAGCTTGTATCTGAGAGCTATCATAAGAACTGAAGTAAATATAAAGAGTGGAATTTTTGGATTCGTGAATTCCTGCATTCTTGTCCTGGTCCTGCCATTTACTTGTGTGATTTTATACAAGTCACCTCAATTCTCTACACTTAAACTTCTTCATCCATTATATGTGAACAATTCCATTTCCACTTCCTGATTCCTAAGGCCATAGCAACTCTACAAGGTGAATATTATTTAGTTACAGTTTAAATATGTAGATATGGGCATTTACAGAGGTTAAATAATTTCCCCAAATTTACAAGGATGATACAGGGATTCAAGCCCAGCTCTTATGGATTTTAACTCTACTCTGTTTCTTTTTCCACTACGTCTTGCTTGTTCTCCTAGGAGTATCATGAGGATTAAAGAAAACTATTACAAATTGCTACAGAAACATGATGTGTGTCTGTATTGCTATGAAGATGACTATGATGATGATTATTTTGCAGCAGGATGTGGGGGGAAGGGTGCATGCCCATCAGTGTAGGTCAAATTGCAGAGACCTAACTTAACGTATCATATGTTCATTATGATCATAGTGTTCTACCAGGAAAGCAATTACATAATAAAACTATTTTAATTTCTATCTTTTACAGTATGGACTTTATTATTTAGCAACTTGTTGACTATCAACTTATTACAAGCATGTGGTATCTCAAGGAACTTCTGGAAATCTTCGTCTTGTTAATCAACAGTGTTCATGCATCTCTTTGGAAGATCCTATTTCATAGACCCTGGCTCTCACCACCAGATGCTTTTGAGTTAGTTATTTCTTTAGCTAATGAAGTTCCCAGTTAACTTTCAAAGATGCTGTATCCTCTGAGCTGTGCAGAGGCTGGTGTATGTCTGAATGAACACCAGGCCGCTAATAGCACAATGTTTACCTACTGTTGAACCTCAAATCAATCACCGAAGAGTCCAAAAGGAAAGCCAATTGTAAACATTTCTGAAAGGTACTGGTTGCTACCATTTATTCTGGATAAAGGAATTCAAAATTGTAATTTAGTTTCTGCTAGAGGTTGGGAGAAAATTACTGATTTGTTATTCTGGGGTATAGGCATAATATTCTTAAATATGTATGTCTTCTTGAACTGTAAGATTTCAGAAATACCATTTTTATTTTTCCATAACTTCTCCAGGGTTTGTTTGGATTAATTCTAAATGGCCTATTGAAAATGGGTAAAATGATTGCTTTGGTTAGTGGCCTAAATATACCCATGCTCTTTCGTACATATAGGTTGCATTGCTGGGGGAAAAAAAAAATCTCATTTAGCAGTCGGTGTCTGCTTAGGGTGGAAAAGGCCTTTTGTCACTTTAAGTGAATTCCATTAATGATCTAGTCATGGTGGGTTGGTTGAAGGCAGGAATGATGTTTATGTGCAAGTTCAGCTCTCCTTGATCAATTGTAGATATAGGAATGAAAGAGACAAACTTAGGAACTATCAAATCAGTGAACTGAATGATAGGTTCTCTAATCCTGCATGTCATACCTGGCCCATAGTTGGCTTTCCCTTGAATTATGACAAAGATATACCACATTCTCAGGAAAGAATTTGATTCCTATTTAAAAACAATTACCTAAACACACGTTTGTCTAAACATTCCCTTTAAAATGGGCTCCTGGGTTAGTTTACCTGTTGGTAGAAGCACATAGACCACCTAGGAAGTTCTTTCACTAGGACCTGACTCATGATGCTTATAATGGAGACCCTGTACATTTTCCAGTAATACAAAGAGCATGTAGCATTTTTACAGCAAAATTATATTTCTGTCATCACTTAATTCAGAAAAAAAATTGCTTTCAAATGAAGGAATACTGCTATCTCCTTAAAGCAATCTGAAAAATTGCATTGAAGTCATTTTTGTTCTTTTTAATCCTACGGTCTTAGCTAGTAGTTGCAGTAAAAAAATTTTTTCTGTTTTAAGGAAGATGGCTCATAAAAATTGCTGTTTCTAAAGAGATATGTCTTTGTATGTGTTTCTCATAACACTATGTTATATGTCTGTGTTATAAATTCATCCAGAATTTATATAAAATAGTGACACTTAAAGAGGGTCAATGTCCTGGATTTCTTTTCCCTAAAGCTCTCTGTGTCTGTTTCTTTCTCTTTGTCTCTGTCTCTATCTCTATCCCTCTCTCTCTTTTTCTCTCATTTTAAAGACCAAAAGTTATAAATAAAATTAAGGCTAAAATAAATCAGGTTATTAGCAGTTTTTTTAAAGGAGAGAATGTCAACAACTAGCTGCATTCTTTGTAAAAGATGAATGAACAGGAAGATCTTCAAGATGGCGGAGGAGTAAGACGTGGAGATCACCATCCTCCCCACAAATACATCAGAAATACATCTTCATGCGGAGTAACACATACAGAACACCTACTGAACGCTGGCAGAAGACCTCAGAATTCCCAAAAGATATATATATTTTTTGCTTTTTCTCTTTTTGTGAGTGTGTATGTGTGTGCTTCTTTGTGTGATTTTGTCTGTATAGCTTTGCTTTTACCATTTGTCCTAGGGTTCTGTCTGTCCATTTTTTTAAAATTACTTTTTAATTTTTTATTTTTAATAATGTATTTTCTCTTCTAAAAACTTCATTTTATATTTTTCTTCCTTTCTTTTTTTCTCCCTTTTCTTCTGAGCCATGTGGCTGACAGGATCTTGGTGCTCCAGCCGGGTGTCAGGCCTGTGCCTCTGAGGAGGGAGAACCAAGTTCAGGACACTGGTCCACCAGAGACAGACCTCCTGGCTCCACATAGTGAGAGTTCTCCCTGAGATCTCCATCTCAATGCTAAGACCCAGCTCCATTCAACGACCAGCAAGCTACAGTGCTGGACACCCTATGCCAAACAACTAGCAAGACAAGAACACAACCCCACCCATCAGCAGAGGGGCTGCCTAAAATCATAATACGGTCATAGGCACCCCAAAACACACCACCAGATGCAGTCCTGCCCACCAGAAAGACAAAATCCAGCCTCAGCCACCAGAACACAGGCAACAGTCCCCTTCACCAGGAAGCCTACACAACCCACTGAACCAAACTTAGCCACTGGGGGCAGACACTAAAAACAATGGGAAATACGAACCTGCAGCCTGTGAAAAGGAGACCCCAAACACAGTAAGGTAAGCAAAATGAGAAGACAGAGAAACATATAGCAGATGAAGGAGCAAGGTAAAAACCCATCAGATGAAACAAATGAAGAGGAAATAGGCAGTCTACCCAAAAAAGAATTCAGAGTAATGATAGTAAAGATGATCCAAAACCTTGGAAATAGAATGAAGAAAATACAAGACATTTAACATGGACCTAGAAGAACTAAAGAGCGAACAAACAATGATGAACAACAAAATAAATGAAAGTAAAAATTCTCTAGAAGGAATCAATAGCACAATAACTGAGGCAGAAGAACGGATAAGCGACCTGGAAGATAAAATAGTGGAAATAACTACTACAGAGCAGAATAAAGAAATAAGAATGAAAAGAATTGAGGACGGTCTCAGAGACCTCTGGGACAACAGTAAATGCACCAACATTCAAATTATAGGGGTCCCAGAAGAAGAATAGAAAAAAAGTGACTGAGAAAATATTTGAAGACATTATAGTTGAAAACTTCCCTAATATGGGAAAGGAAATAGTCAATCAAGTCCAGGAAGCACAGAGAGTCCCATACAGGATAAATCCAAGGAGAAACATGCCAAAACACATATTAATCAAACTATCAAAAATTAAATACAAAGAAAAAATATTAAAAGCAGCAAGGGAAAAACAACAAATAACATACAAGGGAATCCCCATAAGGTTAACAGCTGATCTTTCAGCAGAAACTCTACAAGCCAGAAGGGAGTGGCAGGACATATTTAAAGCGATGAAAGGGAAGAACCTACAACCAAGATTACTCTACCCAGCAAAGATCTCATTCAGATTCGATGGAGAAATTAAAAATTTACAGACAAGCGAAAGCTAAGAGAATTCAGCACCACCAGACCAGCTTTACAACAAATGCTAAAGGTACTTCTCTAGGCAGGAAATACAAGAGAAGGAAAAGATCTAAATGCTCTCAATAACAAACCCAAAACAATTAAGAAAATGGTAATAGGAACATACATATCTATAATTACCTTAAATGTAAATGGATTAAATGCTCCAACCAAAAGACATAGACTGGCTGAATGGATATAAAAACAAGACCCGTATATATGCTGTCTACAAGACACCCACTTCAGACCTAGGGACACATACAGACTGACAGTGAGGGGATGGAAAAAGCTATTCCATGCAAATGGAAATCAAAAGAAAACTGGAGTAGCAATTCTCGTATCAGATAAAACAGACTTTAAGATAAAGAATGTTACAAGAGACAAGGAAGGACACTACATAATGATCAAGGGATCAAGCCCAGAATAAGATATAACAATTGTAAATATTTATGCACACAACATAGGAGCACCTCAATACATAAGGCAAATGTTAACAGCCATAAAAGGGGAAATCGACAGTAACACAATCATAGTAGGACTTTAACACCCCATTTTCACCAATGAACAGATCATCCAAAATGAAAATAAATAAGGAAACACAAGCTTTAAATGATACATTAAACAAGATGGACTTAATTGATATTTATAGGACATTCCATCCAAAAACAACAGAATACACTTTCTTCTCAAGTGCTCATGGAACATTCTCCAGGATAGATCATACCTTGGGTCACAAATCAAGCCTTGGTAAATTTAAGAAAACTGAAATCGTACCAAGTATCTTTTCCAACCACAATGCTATGAGACTAGATATCAATTACAGGAAAAAATCTGGAAGAAATACAAACACATGGAGGCTAAACAATATACTACTAAATAACCAAGAGATCACTGAAGAAATCAAAAAATACCTGGAAACAAATGACAATGAAAACACGATGACCCAAAACCTATGGGATGCAGCAAAAGCAGTTCCAAGAGGGAAGTTTATAGCAATACAGTCCTACCTCAAGAACAAGAAACATCTCAAATAAACAACCTAACCTTACACCTAAAGCAATTAGAGAATGAAGAACAAAAAAACCCCAAAGTTAGCAGAAGGAAAGAAATCATAAAGATCAGATCAGAAATAAATGAAAACAAAATGAAGGAAACGATAGCAAGATCAATAAAACTAAAAGCTGGTTCTTTGAGAAGATAAACAAAATTGATAAAGCATCAGACAGACTCATCAAGAAAAAAAGGGAGAAGATTCAAATCAATAGAATTAGAAATAAAAAAGAAGTAACAACTGACACTGCAGAAATACAAAGGATCATGAGAGATTACTACAAGTATCTATATGCAAAAAAAGGGGACAACCTGGAAGAAAAGGGCAAATTCTTAGAAAAGCACAATCTTCCGAGACTGAACCAGGACGAAATAGAAAATATAAACAGACCAATCACAAGCACTGAAATTGATACTGTGATTAAAAATCTTCCAACAATCAGAAGCCCAGGACCACATGGCTTCACAGGTGAATTCTATCACACATTTAGAGAAGAGCTAATACCTATGCTTCTCAAACTCTTTCAAAATATATATACACTACCAAACGTAAGGTAGATAGCTAGTGGGAAGCAGCCGCATAGCACAGGGAGATCAGCTCAGTGCTTTGTGACCGCCTGGAGGGGTGGGATAGGGAGGGTGGGAGGGAGGGAGACGCAAGCGGGAAGAGAGATGGGAACATATGTATATATATAACTGATTCATTTTGTTGTGAAGCTGAAACTAACATACCATTGTAAAGCAATTATACTCCAATAAAGATGTTTAAAAAAAAAAAACAAAAACTATCACAACATCTAGTCCCTCAACTGTTTTTTACTATTTCCATTATTACATTGTTTCAAATAAAAAAAAAAAATATAGCAGAGGGAGGAACACTCCCAAACTCATTCTATAAGGCCACCATCACCCTGATATCAAAACCAGACAAAGATGTCACAAAGAAAGAAAGCTACAGGTCAATATCATGGATGAACATAGATGCAAAAATCCTCAACAAAATAGTAGCAAGCAGAATCCAACAGCACATTAAAAGGATCATACAGCATAATCAAGTGGGGTTTATCCCAGGAATGCAAGGATTCTTCAATATACACAAATCAGTCAATGTGATACACCATATTAAAAAACTGAAGGATAAAAACTATATGATCATCTCAATAGATGCAGAAAAAGCTTTTGACAAAATTCAACACCCATTTATGATAAAAACCCTCCAGAAAGCGGTCATAGAGGGAACCTACCTCAACACAATAAAGGCCATATATGACAAACCCACAGCCAACATCGTTCTCAATGGTGAAATACTGAAACAATTCCCACTAAGATCAGGAAAAAGGCAAGGTTGCCCACTCTCACCACTATTATTCCGCACAGTTTTGTAAGTTTTAGCTGCAGTAATCAGAGAAGAAAAAGAAATAAGAGGAAACTAAATCAGAAAAGAAGAAGTAAAGCTATTACTGTTTCCAGATAACATGATACTATATAAAGAGTATCTTAAACACTCTACCAGAAAACTACTAGAGGTAATCAATGAATTTGGTAAAGTAGCAGGATACAAAATTAATGCACAGAAATCTCTTGCATTCCTATACACTAATGATGAAAAATCTGAAACAGAAATTAAGGAAACACTGCCATTTACCATTGGAACAAGAAGAACAAAATACCTAGGAATAAACTTACCTAAGGAAACAAAAGACCTGTATGCACAAAACTGTAAGACACTGATGAAAGAAATTAAAGATGATACAAACAGATGGAAAGATATATCATGTTCTTGGATTGGAAGAATCAACATTGTGAAAATGACTATACAACCCAAAGCAACCTACAGATTTAATGCAATCCCTATCAAACTACCAATGGCATTTTTCACAGAACTAGAACAAAATATTTCACAGTTTGTATGGAAACACAAATGATCCCAAATAGCCAAAGCAATCTTGAGAAAGAAAAATGGAGCTGGAGGAGTCAGGCTCCTGGATTTCAGACTATACTACAAAGCTATAGTAATCAAGACTGTACGGTACTGGCACAAAAACAGAAATACAGATCATTGGAACAGGATAGAAAGCCCAGAGGTAAACCCACGCACATATGGTCACCTTATCTTTGATAAAGGAAACAAGAATATACAATGGAGAAAAGACAGCCTCTTCAATAAGTGGTGCTGGGAGAACTGGACAGCTACATGTAAAAGAATGAAATTAGAGCACTCCCTAACACCATACACAAAAATAATCTCAAAATGGACTAAAGACCTAAATGTAAGGCCAGGTACTATAAAACTCTTAGAGGAAAACATAGGCAGAACACTCTGTGACACAAATCACACCAAGATCCTTTTTGACCCACCTCCTAGAAAAATGGAAATAAAAACAAAAATAAACAAATGGGACCTAATGATACTTAAAAGATTTTGCACAGCAAACCATAAAGAAGACGAAAAGACAACCCTCAGAATGGGAGAAAATATTTGCAAACAAAACAACTGACAAAGGATTAATCTCCAAAATATACAAGCAGCTCATGCAGCTCAATATCAAAAAAACAAACAACCCTATCCAAAAATGGGCAGAAGACCTAAACAGACATTTCTCCAGAGAATATATACAGATTGCCAACAAACACATGGAAGAATGCTCAACATCACTAATCATTAGAGAAATGCAAATCAAAACTACAATGAGGCATCAGCTCACCCCAGTCAGAATGGCCATGATCAAAAAATCTACAAACAATAAATGCTGGAGAGGGTGTGGAGGAAAGCGAACCCTCTTGCAGTGTTGGTGGGAATGTAAATTGATACAGCCACTATGGAGAACAGTATGGAGTTTCGTTAAAAAACTAAAAATAGAACTACCATACGACCCAGCAACCCCACTACCGGGCATATACACCGAGAAAACCATAATTCAAAAAGAGTCATGTACCACAATGTTCATTGCAGCTCTATTTACAGTAGCGAGGATATGGAAGCAACCTAAGTGTTCATGGACAGATGAATGGATAAAGAAGGTGTGGCACATATATACAATGGAATATTACTCAGCCATAAAAAAAACAAAATTGATTTATTTGTAATGAGGTGGATGGACCCAGAGTCTGTCCTACAGAGTGAAGTAAGTCAGAAAGAGAAAAATAAATACCGTATGCTAACACATATATATGGAATCTAAAAAAAAAACCAAATGGTTCTGAAGTACCTAAGGCCAGGACAGGAATAAAGACGCAGACATACAGAATGGACTTGAGGACACAGGGAGGGGGAAGGGTAAGCTGGGACGAAGTGAGAGAGTGGCATGGACATATATACACTACCAAATGTATAACAGAAAGCTAGTGGGAAGCAGCCACATAACAGAGGGAGATCAGCTCAGTGCTTTGTGACCACCTAGAGGGGTGGGATAGGGAGGGTGGGTGGGAGACACAAGAAGGAGGAGATACGCGGATATATGTATATGTATAGCTGATTCACTTTGTTATACAGCAGAAACTAACACACCATTGTAAAGCAATTATACTCCAATAAAGATGTTAAAAAAAAGATGAAATAGGAACAAAATGCTTAATAAATAAAATTTTTAATAAATAATAATTCATTTTATTCTGTAATATTTAAAAGGCAGTTTTAGTCTTCATAGAATTTAGTATTGTTTATTATCCTACTCCAGTAAGATACAGAGTGATCATCTTAATGATTTAAGGGAATTAGAGATCGTCTAGCCTAACCCCTTAATTTTATTGAGGGGAAAGACCCCAAAGTTGTTGTTTCCCCAGTGTGACCTGGCCACTTTATAACAGAGCCAATACGGAGGCCCGTTACTCCTGGCATCCTATTTACAATTTCTGGGTGTGTTATTGGTCTACCTACTCTTCTATTTAAAGAATTCTATGGCTTTGTTATATCATTTTTATTATTATTATTTTTTTTTTTTGCGGTACGCGGGCCTTTCACTGTTATGGCCTCTCCCGTTGCGGAGCACAGGCTCCGGACGCGCAGGCTCAGCGGCCATGGCTCATGGGCCCAGCCGCTCCGCGGCATGCGGGATCTTCCCGGACCGGGGCACGAACACGTGTCCCCTGCATCGGCAGGTGGACTCTCAACCACTGTGCCACCAGGAAAGCCCCTGCCCTTTTTTCTTGAATTATTTTAATTTATAAAAGTCTCACCATTTAGTTATTTGGACGCATCTTTATTCACAAATGCCTGGCCCTGAAGAATTATGGTGTAAAACAGCTGACTTCAGAGACGGCAGGCAGACTCTCTGCCATATTTTGGATAATCTTCTCTAGCCCTTTAACTATTAAGTTTGCATTATTGAGTTTGCTGGGGAAAAGTACATTCAAGTAGAAAAATCTGACTTCTGTCCGGATTTCATATAAAATTTCTCTTTTCCTAACTGCTCTTGAAGCACCATGATATTTTTGATTAAGTTTCTTAATTTTCAGTCAATAAATTCATCACTGGGCAATTTATAAAGTTATTACTTCTTCAGGTGACTGAACTTTAGGACACAGATGCACTATTGTTCTGGCCAAGGTAATTGTTTGAAAAGCTGGGGAAGACATTTGCAGATGAGTACATTTTGGGAAACTCTGTGTAACATGCAAGTGTAAATAAGCTTCCTATGCATGACTCACTGCCATATCTTTGCAGACAGACCGAGGAGAGGAAATAAAAACTCTGCATTTTGGTAATTCTTTTCTTGCAGAACAACTTGTTAATACACAGAAAGGCATTTCAAATTTCGATTTAAATGGGAATAGGTGAAATCAAATGAATAATTGGAGTGCCATGTTCACATATTAACGGGTATAGACTCTTTGATACTTTACAAAATAGTTCCTAGCATTTTAAGCTGGTGAAGCCAAAGCTACTAGCCTGTCAGACAGGTAAGTGCTATTAAGTTGAAGTGACTAGAGCATAAACTGAGGTTGAAAAGGCTTAAGCTTTGATTGACAGACACATTTATCATGATGCTGGTCAAAGATAATGAATCAATCAACTCTGTTTGATTAAATCACATCCACATCTTACTTCTTGTGCAAATGAAGGAGTGATTTCTTTGTAGTTATCCTTTAATTCTCACACAGGGATGTGTAATTCATGTCATTCATAGACTTAATCTGAAATTTTTTAAAGTTTCCTTTTTTTTTCAGGACTGCATATTCCTAATTTTAAAACGTTGGAGTGCTAAATGAAACATGTTCTGTCCTCCATTATTTAGTTTGCTAGACAAAATTGTAGAATGTAAAGTACATATGTTTAGTGCTTTTAACTTTAGTTGCTTCCATCATAGGTATTAATTCATATACAGTGCAGGTAAAATTTCACCAAAGAGTATGAAAAATATTTCAATATTCAAGGCCCACTTGTTTAAGGCAATATTTAATTCATGCTGTTTACCAAATTGCATGACATCGGCTAATTATCAAACACTACATAATTAAGTGCAAGGTAATTTAAAAAGAAGAGCAAACATAAGAAACATACATTTCCTACCGTTGCACCTCTATAATGTATTGAAGCTAATGCACTGAAAGGAGCTATATTTCTGTATCTATTGAACGCGATTGTGGGAAAACGTCCTGCCTTTTCTCTTTAAAGTGGAAGACAAATTTAAAGAGATGCCAATCCAGAAGATCACATTCTGTCTTTGAAGAAAAAAATGTTGATGAGCCTTGCTTGCTTCCACAATTCAAAGAACTGAATGTGTAGAACAGAAGTGAGAAGGAGGTTGCATATCTAGGAAGACAGCACCTGCAAGTCTAAGTAATCGGAGTTTGAGTCTTGTAATATTTAAATATTTTTCAAATATTGTCTTCACAGAACTATTTCACTCAGTCATTGCAAAAGGTCTTGAAATTAATTACTATGGGATTCTGTTCCCAGATGGACTCAGCTGAAACCTGCAGGTGTATAGCTCGGCAAAGATCATACTCTCTCCCTTTTTTTCCTCCATTCCTGTTATTTGAGTCACCAATTTGAAATGCACCATTACCACCAAATAACTATTTAGCAGTATACAATCACACAATTGTGTGAAGAGACAAACATAATGAAGGACACTAGGGAAATAGGATCCTTTATCCAGGGCACCTATCCGGCACTGGAATGATTGAGAGTTCTGTAGCTTTCGTAACAGAGTATCCTCTCAACAATTACCTTCAGCTAATGGTATGTTAACCTGAACAGGAAATCAAGTCTTGGGATGAATAGATCCATTGGTCCAAGTGACAAGAGAGCCCAGCACAGTTTTCAAATTGTTTCAAAAGAGCCAATGTTCTCATTACATAATTATAGTTCAACTAAATTAAGGAATATTGATACCCTCTTCTGATTTTACATTATTGCCTTTTCACTTCAGTATTAATGATGTATCTTATTGCTTGCATAGGTAAAGTTAGGTATCTAGCATTTATTGTCTCATTCTAACACCCTGCTGTTTCCTGGCTCACATCGTGTTTGTAAGCGAATATAAAATTAGGGTGACCATTTATAAAATATTGCTGTATAAAAATTATTTTAAAATTTGAAATCATTTTCTGTGAATGCTTCTAGAAGCAATATTTTAGCTGAATCCTAAAAGGGACTCAAGAAGATAGCAATGCTAAGTAACGAAGGTCAAGGACTCAAGGAATTCATATTTAAGATACGATTTTTCCCTTAATTAGTGTTGAACCACATTTAGCCTTCAGAAGGAGGTTCTTTATTGTCTGTTCAAGTGAGAGAATTGCCCCTTTCTTTAGATCAGTAGTTCAAGTCTTCTGCTAGCCTTGCCACCAGTGAGTGCACTGCTATACTTTGTAAAATGAAATGGGAAAGCTGGACTGCATGACCCAGAGAACCCTCACAGCACTTTCCTAATAAATTTAGGAAGGTCAAATTTGACAAGCCATGAGAAACAGTCATTCCTAGAACTCCCCTGTTTCAAAACACAATTCATAAGACAACTGAAAAACAACTCTTTCAGAAATTAGAATTCAGAAGGCTTCTTCAATTCTAGTAGAAATATTTTGAGGAAAATTTGTAAGTTGTTTTGAGGTGTGCTGTTTTATTATTTTTCCCCAGTCACTTGGCCTTTCATGTAGGAGTACAACTAACTCAAGGGCAGACATGTGAGGTGAGATATACAGTATAAGGAAGAGTGAAAACGTCATGAAATCTACAAAGGGAGCAATTCAGGGTCAAGTTATAGGCAATGAGTTGGCTATATACATTTTATTGGAAGAATTTCACAATACTAAATATAATTTCCTAAAACCTTCTAAAATCCCACATATCCATTAATAAAACAGATAACAAAATTTTATATATCCATTCTATGCAATGCCATTGCAGCTATTAAAAAGAAGTGAGTTAGATCAATGTGCACCAAAATATATTCATAAGGTATTAAGAAAAACGAATTGTGATACACTACATAAATCGTGACCCATTAAAAAAAAATAAACTCTAGATATGTATGTTTGTATACGTTTACTCAAGCCTAGGAAAAGATTTGGGAGATTAGAAACAGACTTTTAATCTTGGTATTTCACTGGCTATGCCAAACATGGGTTTCAGCATTTTGAAAAGTAATTATTTTAAAGCAGAATTTTAAAAAACTGTCAAAATTTTAAATTTTCTTTGAAACATTTATGTGAAAATGTTTTCTTGAGAGACCACATCTTATTTTTAAGGGCTTAATTCAGTCTGACTGCAGGTTTCTTAACTTCCATAGGATTGTTTCTCCATCTATGTAATGGAATAATAACATCTAACTCAGATGCTTGATGTAGCTATTTACTAACATTATCTAGGATTTCCAGCCAATATACGAGAGTAAATTCATGAGTTGATGTGCTTGTTTATACTCTAAATACCTAGTGATTGTAGTTAAAATATTTTTTAAAAAGAAATAATAAATGTCATAACCAGGTGATTGAAAAGTTAAATATTTCTCTGGACTATAAGTGGAACTGAAGTACAAAATTCATTATTCTGGTGTACTGTACTACTTCTAGGTACCACTCCCATGGGGTGATGAAAACTAAGAGGACTCTATAAGAGAAAGAGGACAGGTGCTAGTTTCTCGGTTTAAAGTTGGATGTTGAGGGCTGCTACCTGCTTGAAGGAAGCTGAAAAATATTGCTGCCAGCTTATACAGATAATGTGGGTTAGAGGTCTAGGAAGACAGAAGAGCACAAATACATTCCTCCAACAAGAAACTGAATCTAGTCACTTGATTATAATGAAAAAAAATTGAAAATAACAATTAAAGGAGATGAAATTCCAATATATTTGGGAGCTAAACAATACATAACTATGTCACCCATGAGTTTAAAGGAAATCTCAATGGAATTTATAAAAATAGTTTTTACTAAGTGACTAAGAAAGTGCTATTTAACAAAACTTATTAGATGTAGTTAAAGTTATCCTTAGAGGTAAATATACAACTTAAACTGATTTTAAAAATTGAAAATAATTTGTCCAACTAGAAAAATTCACCAGATTAAATATAAAAAACATATACTATAAGAAATAAAAAATAAAAGTAAAAATGAAGTATAAAATGAAGTAATACTAGAGTGCATCAAGGAAATCAAATTATTTTCTGAATTAAATATATATTGGAAATAAATAAATATATACCATGTTCACAATAAGAGAACAAAAATCACAAAGATGGATATTCCAATTGAATTAATCTGCAATTCTAATAAAAATACTGACAGAAAGTTTCATGACATTTAATAAGATGTCTAACATTCATGTGGTGAATGGTTAAGACATCATGAAAGGAAAAGAAAACATTAAGTATAACTTCTCCTCCTGAATATCAAGACCTGCTCTAACACTGTAATGAATAAAATGAGATAATGCTGGAATAGGAACATAAATAAACCCAAACATATGTGGAAAATCCATGTACAATAGATGTAGAATTACCCGTGGATTATGGATCTCTATACTCTTGTTCGTTCTGAGTACTACTTAATGAAGTAGGAAACTTCATGGAATACTACCCACTCTACCTTCCATATTTTGAAAAGATCTGATTGATCAAAGGCTCTAGTGGGGATGACAATGGTGGAAATTTCCCTTTGGACCGAGAAGATATCTTGTGGGATTTGAACTTGAGTTCTTACCCCTGGGCAGCCTAGTTCCATTTGTAAATAGCACAATGTCAAGGTAAGACAAGTGAGCCAAAATGTATATATAGCCTTACTCTTCCTTTCCCTCTTCACTGAAATCAGTGGTCCTACATCTTTCTCAGAATGAACTGACTTTCAAGTGAGAAAAACTGGGTAGAAAGACCAACAGCGGTGGGTGAGTAACTTTCTCCCTACTATGTTCTTTCTTTCCCATGGGAGATTCTGGGGCATTCAGAAGTGAGGAGATTGAGAAAACCAAAAGCGTAGCTAATATTTCTAACTCCTTGTTGACACTCTCATACGTTAGCTCACATAATTAATAAATTACAAGTTTCACATGACTAGAAATTAATCTTGAATTGCTTTAGAAATCAAAATATTAAACTTCTTTCTGAAACTAAAAAATGTTTAATTAGTGATTAATTAAGGTCTTGCTCAGTCCATGGCACTAATGTCCAGTAAATTTTATATATTTCTACACTCAGAGTCTTCCCTGGCTTAAACTAGAGATTATACTTTCAAGGTCCTTTTAATAAAGATCTTAAATATACAGTTTAGTGACTAAGTTGTTTCTTAGTGCTGCTATGAAGAGGGGAGATCCTTCAGTACTAAGTGAGTCTCAAGATTGTCAAGCCTGGGAACTGATGGATTAGATCATTAGGTAAAATGCCTCTATAAGTAAGATTTGCCAAGTTTCTAATGTTACTCGTCTTTAGTGCACCATAAAAATCGCTGTGGATTTACGTGGAGCAATTATTTTGAGTACAAGGAAAAAAATCTCATTACTCAGAGTTATTACTAATAATCACCATCATTAACATTACTGGCAAGAGGGCAGTTATATGGCAAGTTATACTAGGTTAGTACCACAAACAGAAAACAAAAAAACCCTCCCCTGAAGGCCCATAGTCAGTGTACAATTTGCATAGACAGTCTGTAGTAATGAGCTGTCTTTTAAGGAGGTCTGGAGATCTGTTATGAGCTTCGTCAAAGAGGTGAATCTCCCACTTTCTGTCTTTTAAGCACCTCTGAAGTTCAACTAACTGTAAATGCAATCGCTGCCTTTCTTGTTTTTCAGTTAAGTGAAATTTCAACCTCACACCAATATGGGAAAACTTTGCTAGTCCCTTAGGGGAAATGCATTGTGCAGACAGCAAATATAATACAAAAATTAGCTTCATTCACAAACACATGAACAAGCCTGTTTTCCAGAAAACTGTGTTCTAAGTAAATTTTATTGCTGATAGACATGTTAGTCCAAAATCCTTCCTGAGAAAGCTCAATGACCAAGCAATGTTGTACCTGAATTGCACTAAAATCGAAGTATGAATTGCCCTGTGAGTTGACAGGACAATCTGTAATAAAATACCTGCTTCTTCACTGCCTCTTTGTAGAACATACATTCAATTCCAACTGTATTTTTTAAAAAAGTATATTTTGCTGTAGACCCAACTATAAGTTTCACACATTAAGATTCAAAATTCTATTTTATTATGATGAATTAAAAATATTTCTTGTTTAAACTGAATTTTAAACTTTAAGGGATTTGAAACATTGCGAGAACCTATGACTGATATGTCAGTAGACTTCAGTTTTGACATCTTAACATGTACATGATCAGATGAAAGAAAAGAAATGTACTTACAAACACAAAGATGTTAAAGTGAGATTAAAACCACCAAAGGCTAAAGTGTACTCTGTGCACGATAACTATCTTTGTAAGAATCCCAAGAAAAGAAATGCCTACGTCAGAAAGATGGGTTTGATAAAATATGAGGCAAAACCAATTTGTGGGTTAATTTCAAAGAATTGTACTGTGAACTGAAAATTATCTAAAATCTCTTACTTATTTGGTAATACATTTAGAAATACTGATGACATAGAGTTTCTTATTAAAATCATATGTAAGCCAGGGTTTAAAAAAATATATATATATATGTATTTTATTTTATTTTAATTCTTTTTGGTTTTGCTAAGGGTTAAGATGCATATGTTCCCTTCTATTTAGATTGACATTCTCAGAAAACTAATCAGATAACTGTACCAATAAAAAATGTCTGCCATGTAAAAGCCTTTTTCCAGAAATATATTTAAATAACAATTCTGGTATCAGAGAATTTGAGATGAGAAATGCTTATTACATTTTCCTCCCCTGATAAAATAATCACAGATTTCCCCTGGACTTAAAAAAAGTCTTTAACTCATGGATTTTAATTAATCTAATATATTTCCCAGGATTTAAAGTTTGGTTTATCAGATTGTTTATTGACCTTTATTGATTTATCAGATTGTTTACTGCACAATTTATGTTATTTTAAAATATTCATTTAGATGTCTGTCTCTGAAGAGACGTAGTAGAGAATAGTGTTTTAGATGCTTTAGAGATCTGTGGTTGAATTCCAGTACTGTAATTTTACTAGCCAAACAATTGGTTTTATACTTCTAATCTCATCAATTTGGTTAAAGGTTTAATACTACTAAGCTCATAAATTTGGTTAAAGGATGAGTTGAGATCATGCACTCATGATCTTAAGTAAGGTACTTGACAGGTAATAAACACAATTATTTCCAGCAATTATTAGTACCAATAAGAGATTGATTGTCTTCATTGCGATAGTCTGGGGGTGGTGGTCAGGTGGGCTTTCCAGCCCTGTGTCAGGATTTACCTGTTTGCAAGTGTGCCATGATATTGAACTGTTCAGCCTTCTCTGCACTCGGATTAGGGCATCTGGAGCCCTGGACGACCACAAGCTTCCCACAAACTGCCTTATAATTTACCCTAGATAGGATGATTTAAAAATTTTTGTCTTTGAATAAAAGAGATTGGAAATTGTTGGCTAAGGAATCACAGAAGATAAAATTCTACGTTTAAAAACTGAGGTAGAAAACAGGTAGAGAAATAATCACTACTTGAGAGTTATTTGTTTGTAGAGGTGAGTTTATTATGAACTCCTAGGTGTCTTGATTTCCTTTACTATAGGAGCCCCTAGTTTTCTGTCTTAATAGTCACCTCTTAGTAAGCATGATCGAAAGAAGGACTTAAATGAACACCGCTATTTGGGTAAAACTCTATTCATTGCTTCACTCATTTTTTTTCATGTTTATTTTGTGAGATGACTGCAAAATCTTAAAAAGGAATTGCAACTTGAGAGTTTCAATATGCTGAATGGTAAAATGGAAGTACTGTTTAATCTAACTTCTGCTTTGATCTACGTGATTTTTTTCATCAAGAATCTTAGAAATAGTATGAAATATTCTCCTTTCAGTGTCTCAAAAATTTTACTAAGGCATGTAGACCCGAAAGGAAAAATGCTGGGAAAGGACTGAGTGACTGGGTTCTAATGTCTGCTCTAGATTTCACCTGGATCGCTATCACCTAGACCTGGGTGCTTTGGGGAGAGGAGAATGAAATAGTGACACAATTAATTTAAGATAACTAAATGTATAGCTTGTGTTTCCTTTGTACTAGAGTCTAGTGTATCTGCATTACCAAAGGCTGAGAGAAACCCTATGAGAAAAAAATCTGAAAATCTGAAAATTGCATACATTATTTTTTTAACACTATATTTTTTAACATTTTTTTTTTTAACACTAATTGGCGGTGCTATCACGTTTGGCAGATTGTCTCAGTTCAATGGGTTAAACACAGATGTTCCTCTGAAGCAGAGTTAGAAAATATCTGAACTAGAAAAATTTATTAGATGACATGGGTCATAAGAGTAATTTCCCATCATTTTCATTTTGGGGGAAAATAGAGAGTTTGAAAAACAAATCACTTACATAATTTCCTTTATCATTATTTCAGTTGGTAGGTTTATCCATAGCCTCAGTATATTCTCTTTCTTCAGCCCCATGTACGGCTTTGGTTTGATTCTTGAGTGTTTCTGAGTAAAACATATATACAAAAATAGGTTAAAGGTTTAATACTACTAAGTATTAACTTAGTATAACTAAGTATATTAACTAAGTATAACTAAGTATAGAACTTTTCTATGGAGACAGCATCAGGGCGCAGCCTTCAGTACTTTGGGGCCCTTAAAACAATACGTTTCTGAAATTCAGATGAACGCCTATTTTCTTGAGGATATTTTATTCATCTGATGCCACTACCAGGTATGAAATATATTACTGCTAAAGGTACAAACTACATGGCAAATTATAATTGCATTCACAACAGTGTGGGAAATTTCAGTTATGCGGAGCCATAATTCTAGAAAACACAAATGCTAGAAATAAAGGAATTTGCACTGTTTTTGCCACTCGTCACCACAATAAAACTTCACGTTGGAATAGGTTGTATCACCTATTTTCCTTCTGTGCAACTTACATTTATATTCTAATTGAGAATTTTAGAGATAAAGAGTCTTTTCGTGTCTGCGGTCTGTGCTAATATGCAACGGTCTTTACATATGTCCAATATAAGTTATTTTAAGGCAATTAGGGCATTTTTAAAAGTGGGAATGGAAGATAGCCAGCCTCTTCCTTACAATGCACATGAATTGATTTGAAGATTTTCTCAGTCACGTGCTTTCTTTTCATTTGACAGAATAGCTCGAGTACCCTCTCCTCCTCAACCCTGTCCTAACCCTTCAGTTTTCACTTCAGTGACCCTTTAGAGCTTCTCAAATTTCATGACGTCTAGAAACTGCTTCCCCATGAGAAAGGGCTGAATGCATTATCTTGGCAGAGAGACTCTCATAATTACTGTCTATTTTTATATTTTATGACTTGACTATTTAAAAAATAATTATCTCATTGACAGATCCAGAAACGTATACATCCCTTTGCCCTTGTCTTACTATTCCTTAAAGTCCTTAAGAGTTCATAACTCACCTCTGAGTCATTTCTAGTTCTTAGTGTTTTTGCTGCCCATATTTTTGATCATTTAAGTATCTGTCAGTATTTTTGAAAGTTCACAGGAAGAACAAGAGAGAGGAATATAACTGGGTATTTCCCCCCCTCTTCAGTTCCTCTTATTAAGAATGACTAAAGTTGAGTTTAAGTTGATCTCTGCTATGCTCAGAATAAATGATAGTTGCTTCAAATTCTTGTGCTATAGCTGAAGTAGACACGTTTACTTTCTCATTAGATTATTTAAGATTATCTTGTGTGTAAAGTTGTTAAAATAATGTCACCCAGTGATTAACTTGTGCAATAGCACAAGGATTAAGGATCTAATAGCTTTTTTAGGTAATGATGGACGCTTTCCTTGCTTAATACATGCTAGTTTATAATGTTCTATCTAAACTGCTCCTGTTCTTGAGTGGTGCATTATGTAAGGGACTTCTAAATAATTCCTACATGTCCATTAATATCCTAGATTAACAGCTTCCATAACATCCTATCTCATCACTGGAAAGTTATTTATCTTCTTGGAAGCCAAATTTCCACATCTATAAAAATGAAGATAATAATACAGACTGGATAGTTACTGTGAAGCTTAATTTCAGTAGGGGGCATTTGTAAAATTCTCAGTAGATGACAGGTAGACACAGGCAATAATAAAAGTTTGCTGTTATGTTGCTAAAGGAGATGAAAGAGGACAACGTGAAGGAGAAAGAGACAAAAATGATGCAAGTGGCTAGCTGTGTTTGGTGCTTTTGGTCTTTATCAGGTTTTCTCCTTACAGGGGCACCCCTTATTCAGATCCCAATTCTTTTCCCCAAACTGTGCTCTCTCTAATCTCATTACCTGACTTCGGATGAGAGAAAGTGGTCTGGGGCTAGCGGAAGATGTTTATTAGAAGCCAAATCAGATTGAGTATGGTTTCAAAAGGGACTTGGCAGTGACATTATTTTTAAAAGATGTGACAAGAGAGGCAGAACTGAGCACACGTCCAGGGCAGGATGGTGGAGATAGGTATGGTGAGTAAGACACGTGATGGAGATTATCCTGTGAGCTCGGTCATTAATAGTCCTTTTTGGTTTCTTTTTTTTCCCCATACTGTGGATCAAGATCCATTAGTGTGACCTGAAATCCATTTAGTGGGTTATAATCAGAACTTTTTCTTTCCAATAAAGTTAAGTAGAATAGAAAGCATTATGGGGTTAATTACGTGTTATGTGTGTGTGTGAGTAGTTATGTGTGTGTTTCACTTACTATAAGTTGTAAAATAATCAAAAGAAAAATATTGAGAACATTCTTATCTTCACAACTCTTGGCAATACCAGGCCTTAAAAACATAGAAATATAGAAGAGCATTTTGGCTGAAATATGACTCTTGAAGATTTTAAGTATTCAGTTTGTACAAACCACAGTCAATCACTGACTAATATTTGTTTAAATGTCTCTATGTGGTCCTATTAATGTTTCCACTGACTGCTTCTGAAAGCAGGGATACTATATTCTTTATGAAAGTTGGACCTTTAAAAATTCAATCAAGTGTGAAATAAAATATTATGATCCTCCCCCACCCTCAACCCCCCCAAAATCAAAAGGCATTTGCTTCAATATCACAGGTAGGACCAGGAAATTTGCTACATAGGTTTGGTAAGCTGACAGCTATGGTCTGAGATGAGCACCTTGGATAGCTCCAAAATAAGCTTAGTGGCTTTGGCCAAATGAAACTAACACTATTTGTTTCTGAAGTCAGTCTTGATCCACAAGATAGTACCCCCTCAAAGTAGATCCTTTAATCTTAAAGTGATACATGCACTTATGTTAGAGCTTTGTCTTCCTTGAAGGAAGTCTCCTTAGACATTTTTCTTCAGGTGTTAATCTCTATTTTCCGTAATAGCAATCCAAAAGTCCAAGGAGATCTTTAGACCCACAGTTGGATAAACAGGGATGTTGGTGTCATCCATTGATTTCCTTGAGTTTGCCTTCAAAAGGTTTCTCTCTCTTCTGGAGTACAAAGTCTTTGCCTAGGTACTTCCCTGCCTTCGAAATAGGACCTATTTATTTCCAGGCAGGTGTACTGCAGTAAGTCAGTGAGATGTAGTACGAAAGTGCTGGATTTACAGTATGTGAAAAAGGTGTTCAGTCTCAGCTCCATCAAGTACTAGCTGCGTAACCTTAGGATAATTACTTAAATTGCCTGAAATCTAAGCATTCTCGTCTCTGAAACAGAGCGATTAATATCTTATTTAATTTGTGGATCTTCGGTAAAAAAGAGATGATGTATATAAAGTCACTAGTAAAAGCTAAGGATGCTCACCCATGTATATTTAAACTTTTATTTATTTATTTTTTTTGTTTTTTTGTTTTGTTTTTTGTTTTGTGGTACGTGGGCCTCTCACTGTTGTGGCCTCTCCCGTTGTAGAGCACAGGCTCCGGACGCGCAGGCTCAGCAGCCATGGGTCACGGGCCCAGCCGCTCTGCGGCATGTGGGATCTTCCCAGACCGGGGCACGAACCCGTGTCCCCTGCATCGGCAGGCGGACTCCCATCCAATGAGCCACCAGGGAAGCCCTAAACTTTTATTTTTTATAACTCATTATGGGATTGAGGTATTTTCTAGAAGTTCAATTAGATTTAGGATTATCAGGGAAAATGTGGTAATATTTTAAAACTAGACTTTCTTGTTATCCTTTCTTTCTCTCCATGATATGTCCTTCCTAAAAACTTCATTATATTTCCAAGTGGAGACGATCTCATTTTTACATTTGGAAAATTATCTCTACAAGTTTTGGGGATAAACAGTAAATGGAGACTGAGTTTATGCACTGTTGGCTTCTTCTTGCCATATATCTGGTCTAGAATCCTATCCTATCTGCTTTTAGGTTCATTCTTTAGGCTGTTCACTTGATATTTTTTATTCTTCTTTCTTCCTAAGCTCACATGTGATCTTTCCCAATTCCCCTCCATCTTCCCAAACTGTGTTAAGCCTGGGATCCAGGTTTGATTCTTTTTATGCTCTTTCCATCATTTTCTATTGCTTTTCCACCATCTTCCTCCCAGTCACCCTCCAGTAGGCTGATGGTGCACTGTGTAACATCATGATTTCTGTCCTATGTGGCTCACAGGATAAAATGCAAGTCTACTTCTTTTATATCCATAGTCTCCTCACTAGTAGCTAGAGCTCTGAGGCTCTGGGCCAGGCATTATTTCCATTATCCTTCCCAGGTATTTCTCCTTTGGAATACTAGTTGATATCTCTCATGAGGCTGTTCTTTTCTATTACATACCTGATATCCTCAATAGTATCTGGGTTTCATCGTTTGTTTGTTTGTTTAGTGTTTTTGGTCTAAATCATCTTAATCAAATCAGGCAGAATTTGTGTGATTTAATATCACCCAAACCCATGCCCACTTAGAGATGATCAACTGAAGTGTCTATGTGAGTCCTATGCATTAAAGAATGTTTTATTAAGTTTGGTTTCATACTAGATCCTATCCCCAATATGAAGAGGCAGAGATCACTGTTTATAGTGATTACTGTCTATAGTTGTAGAGATCATTGTTTATAGATTACATATTTGTCCCATAAATAGTGTCCGGCATTTTCTGACTTCTTTTTTTTAAACAGGAGACTTAAAAAAAACATTCCTTTGCTTCTTTTTAATACATAAGGAATAAGTTCTTAATAATGTTTCAAAAGCTATAAATCTCCCATTTTCTAAGGGGAATGTGAGGCCTGTACTTGTATTGTCCATAACAAAGGGCTGGAGAAAACAGCAAGTAGACAGATGTCTCTACTTGTACATGCTAATTTATGGATGACAGAGAATATAGGGGACATAACAGCTGGAGTAAGGAGATCCGTTGTTGCAAATAAAATTTTGCAATGGAAAACATGAGAGAAAATAGTAAGAATTTTGAAAAGAAGGAGAGAGATAAACTTAGAGGGGTCTTTTTTTTTAAGTCAGTAACCATGGTTTCAGGCCACAGATGATCTCTATTATAGAACTTTATTTCCATGAAGAAACAGAAAAATATAGTCTCCATGGTAGCAATTCAGTCACCTCCGATTTATACATTTATCCCTATGAGTAGTGAGTCAAATGAGAAGATTTCCTTCCCCCTCCCTCTTAATTTCTGTCTCTTCTTGGTATCTCTGGAAGGGAAGAGGGGAGGGCACTTTCCTGGCATCAGGACTTGGGTGATGGCTCTGTCTGATGTTCATCTTGGATTGGACACATCTGCTCTTACAACACACCCACCTCTGGATGGATCTAGTTGCAATATGTTTACTATGCGGTATGATTTGTGCTGTGTAGGCTGTTTTAATTCTTCTGTTGGAATCTTGAGGCCTCTTTCCATTGGATGGTGCTCTTGGTCTCTGCTTGGACATGAACATGAAACTTTCAAATGTTTACTTACAGTAGAAGAGAAAATTGTCCTATACCAGCCTTTACTCTCTGTTCTCCAATCAGAGATTTCTCTAGTCTCCTTCTCACAGGGCAGATATTATTATGACCCCTCTGTGTAGGAGAACTACTCTTAATTCATTATGTATTTCCTTCACATTTTGGTTTATTATAAGCTGAGTCTTCCAGCATTTAACATTTCAAATGATAAAGTAGGCTTTTGGAATTCAAAAATGTCTTTTTTTTTTTTTAATCTTGAGCCCCTGGCTTCCTGATCTATCGCTTACCATTGTGTAAACTTGGATAGTTATTAAGACTTGTAACCTTCTGGAATCAGAGACAACAATACCTCGCCTACTGAATTATTTTGCAGATTAAACAAAGGTAACACACAGGAGGCTCTAAGTAGAGTTCCTGACTATAGTAAACTCTCAATAAAGATTGGTAATTGACTTTGAAACAATGAGCACTCTTGAGGGGCATCCAGAAGCAATAGTACAACTGGACTAGTATGGAAACAGTTTTAAACTCAAAATTTGCAACTGAGAAAAATGCAGTAAATCCTTAGCACTTGAAATTATAAATTTTTAATTTTTGCAAAGTGAGTGCAGCATGGTGTGATTTATAATTTTGCATAGCTGTGAAGTGGAAAGTACTAGTTATGTGATTATGCAAGAGTGAGTCACTCAGGAAATTAAATTTGCAGTGAGTGATATCCAACATCAGCACCTCAATAGAGCTTTCTGGTTTTTACGCTTTATCACTTTTGGTACTTCGGGGACTCACTGAAGCTCTCCGAGTATATACTTCATGCCACTGGTCTAGCATAGTCACAGAAGTTGTTCCTGTTTTAACCACTGCCCTACTCTGTGAAATAGGTAGACAATTTTCTCCTCTTTGACTCAGTTTAGCAAGATCATAATAGAAACAAAGAGAAATACTTGCTTTATTACAGAGCTAACTGGCAATAAAAAATGCATTAAGATCCTTAGATATAATGTTTAAAAATAATTTAAAAGAAATTATTACATTAATATATTCCTATAACAATGTTCTTTGATTATGCTTAATTACTACTCTTGATGGTGTCTTAAATATACATTCATAGACATGATTATATTCTCCCAAAGTTTGTTTCCATTATCTTCTTATCCATTGCATTTTTGCTAATTAAACTTTTTATGGCATTTTCATTGCCTAGACATAAAAAATACTTATTACACCAAACATTCAATTACAATATAAGGATTCTTGAATTATGATAGATTTAAAACATCTTTGCACCTGCCTTTCTAACCTGTAATTACTTAATCCTATCTTATAGGCTGATTTCAATACGTAAGCCATAAATATTAATTGCTTTATTTTCCAAATTTTAATTTTCCTCCATATTCCATGCTATTAAATCAAAAGGCAGAGATGCTACTTACACTCTTGATTTTAGTCACCAAATTGGAACTTTCCATATTGCATATTAGTGCATCATCAATATAGCTGGTCATTAAAAAAGAAATTGGATAATACTTTAACAAAACTAAGGTGCCACAACTCAAGAGGTAAGAACGAAATTTAAGTATGTGAAGTAACCTGACTTTGTGTGACCTGCCATTCTGGGAAACTGTCCAGTCATTTGGAATTGTGAAAATATTCCCAGCTTGCTTTGTTTAGGGAGTTAGGTGTTATGACCATCTTACTCAAATCACACATTTTTAAAATTTAACTAAGAAATGTAGCATAATACAGAAAAGCATGTAACATTTATGCATAGAGTTTAAAGAAGTTTATAAAACAAACCTATGTTTGCACCATCCAGTCTGAGATTTAGAACACTGCCAGTACCTTAAGAACCTCTCTGCTTTTCCACAATTGTGCTCTCCTTCCAATGTCAAGAGCACCACTTGCCTGCATAGTGTGCTGATCATCCCCCTGATTTTATTTAAAATTTTATCACCTATTTATACAGACTCAAAAATATATCTTTAGTTTTGAAAAAAATGAGTAGCAAGCACAAATGAGTAGCTGTATTTTTAGAAAAAGATACTAATTTTGTTAGATGAAGACTCTCAGAATAAAGCTTAATATAATTTGGTTTCAGCTGTTTGAGCTGCTCTGTGGTGGACAAGGTTATGTGAGTCTTGGGGGTTAAGGAGGAGAACTTATCAGTCTTGTGCTTCATTCTTAAAATGACTTAAAATTGTGAACTGAATTGATACGATACACCGGCCTCCAGATATTTAATTTGCAATGCACAGCATTGCAGAGTTGGAGGCGATCTTTATCTACTCTATCCCGATGATGGGGATTCTGTCTGGAAGAGCCCAGCAATTCTGATGCTCAAATGCCTCTAATGATGAATAAACCAACTACTGTAAATGAAAGCCCACCAGTTTGAGCAGTGGTAATTGCTAGAAAGTTCTTCATTTTAATAACCTAGAGTCACCTATTCATTTTTCTAGTATTATTTTCCAAAGACACTCTAATTAGTTCCTTATAAACATGATAACTTTTCAGATCTTTGGAAATCTCTATTTTTTGCATTTTTATGAGTTTTCTTTTATTGAGATTAATCCCATCCTCTCTTAGTAATTGTATAAGAAAATGTCCTCAAATACTGAATATTTATGAAAATTGCTGTTGAAGATACTGGATTTTTTTTCCTGTTCAGTTTTTTACTTAGCATTTTATCCAACTCTATCAAGTTTATAATAAACAAAATGACAAAAGCACATTTTGTAGACTTCCATGGAGAAATATAATGAAAATGATAAAAAGCTAGAGGCACAGGCAAAGCTCTATAGAACTCTATGGATCTTACTGTTTGACCATCTTGGGTACAGTTAGTCAATAATCAATGAAATATCCTGATTTTATTTTTATCTCTCTACTGGATTTCAAATTTCATTTTGTTTTTCTGCTCGCTTAAAAAATTTTTTTTTTCAAGAACCTCTGTTTAAGTGGCCTCCAACACAGAACCCCATTCATGAAGACTGAGAGTAGAATTGCTCTAGAAGCAGAGGGAGGACCATGGTCCTATTCTCAGGACTTTACCTCCTGAAGTTGTCAAGGGAATTATAAAACTCTGAAACTTTGGATAAAGCTGCTTTAAGATCACTGAGCTAGCCTAATTTTCTTTGTCCTATCGAAAAAGAGGGAATATATATATATATATATATATATGAAAAAAGGACTTTAGAACAACTTCCTATTTTTACATATGAGAAAATTGACATTTCGATGGTGCATTAGTCAGGGTTCTCCAGAGAAACAGAAACAACAGGATAGGTAAATAGATAGATAAAGAGGAGATGTATTACGGAAATTGGCTCACGTGACTATGGAGGCCAAAGAGCCCCAGATATGCTGCCTATAACCTGGAGACCCAGAAGCGCTGGTGGTGTGATTCATTCCTAGTCTGAAGGCATAACTGAGGAACTCTGATAGCAGCACAGCAACATATGGATGGCCCAGCTCAATAAGAGAATTAATTCCCCTTCCTCCATCTTTTTGTTCTATTCGAGCCCTCAGTGGGTTGGATGATGCCCACCCACACTGGTGAGGGCAGTTTTCTTCACTCAGTCTATTGTTTCAAACGTTAATCTCTTCCAGTAACACCCACACAAAAACACCCAGAGATAATGTTTTACCAGCTCTCTGGGCATCCCTTAGCCCAGCCGAGGTGACACATAAAATTAACCATCAGAGATGGGCAAATTAATTATATCTTTGAGATATTTTCATAGTAGAGAAAAGCACAAAGAGTAACTATCAATAAGAAACAAGCAGAATGAAACAGCTCATATATTTCAAAAAAAGTAGAAGGAAAAGTAAATGAAGAAAAAATATTAATACAATAGAAGGAAAGACAGGAGGAACAAATAATCAGAAAGTACAAATTATGGTAGAATTAATAAAAGGTTAGTAATAGATGACAATATAAATACAAGGCTAAATTCTCCAGTGGAGAGACAAAGATTATCACACTGAATTAAAAAGGAAAGTTCAGTCAAATTGTCTATATAAATAATACCCTAACATATAGGGACTTAACAAATGAAAGTAAAGAGACTAAGAAAGATAAAACCAGAAAATTAGTGATGTAGTTATAACAATAAATTTTTTTCATTAAAAGCATAATTTGGATAAAATAATTATTAAATAGAAAAGGGATATCTTTTCAGTAACAAAATAATACAGAATTTTTAAAACTTTAACAACATAGTAACAATATGAAGTAAAAATGGGGAGAATTAAAAAAAATTGAAACTGAAAAATTGAGAAATTGAAAACCACAGTCATAGTGAGATATTTTTATTATCATTCTCAGAAACTGATAGCTTAAGCAGACCAAAAACGCTAGAGTTTCCCTGTGATATTATGATTTATAGTAAATATATATTTGGTATTTGTCCAGTGTTCCTGACACAAAGCTCCTAAAACCCTGGGAATTTCCTAAGTATTGAGAGCAATCAAGGTATCTCTTGTTATACTAATGAGGTGACTTTTGGACCATTCCTAAGGATGGGGCTGGTTGTCAGAACCAACTTTGTGACTAGAAGGTTGGAACTTTTAGTCCCACCACCCTGACCTCCAGGGAAGGGAGAGGGGCTAGAGATTGAGTTCAATCACCAATGGCCAATGATTTAATCAATCATGACTACGTAATGACACCTCCACGAAAATCCAAAAGGACGGGGTTCAGAGAGATTTTGGGTTGGTGAACCTGTGGAGATTCCAGGAGAGCGGTGTGCTCAGAGTGTACAGAATCTCCAAGCCCTTCTCCCATACGTTGCCCTAGCATCTCTCCCCTCTGGCTCTTCCTGAGTTATATCCTTTCATACCGAGCTGGTAATCTAGGGAGTAAAATGTTTCTCTGAGTTCTATGAGCTGCTCTAGCAAACTAATTGAATCCAAGGAAGGAGGGGGCTGTGGGAACTCTGATTTATAGCCAGCTGATCAGAAGTACAGGTAATTACCTGGGCTTGCAGCTGGTGTCTGAAGGAGGTGGGGTGGAGGGGCAGTCTTCTGAGACTGAGCCTTTGACCTGTGGGATCTGGTGCTATCTCCAGGTAGATAGTGTCCAGATTGAGTTGAATTTTAGGACACCCAGCTGGTGTCGAGAGATTTGCTTCTTCTTGGTGTGGGGGAAATCCCCCACCTCCACACATACACACTGGGCTTGAGTCCAGGAAGCCAAAAGATTCCCGTATGTTTTCTAATGGTTCTTTTAGAGCTCACCTTTCATGGTAATTATTTTCCACTGGATATAGTTTTGATAGCCTTGCTTTGGGAGTAGTTTCATAGTTATCTCTATGACATGCAAAATTCACAGGTCTCAAACTAGGTTTTAATGTCATATTTCAACATAGAGTCATTATACTCTAATCAGTGGAATCTAATAGATTGAACAGAATGGATCTGAGTCCCACACGCTGTAATGGCACATACTCTTGATTCTGATGTAGTTTGAGGCACTATTTCTACTCATGGTCAGCAGCAGGTCTTTTGCATTAGCTGTGATCTAGGTACCTTGCTTGGGGATATTCTGAATTCCTACTTGTGAAAAACAAAACATACAAACAAACAAACAAAAACAATGAGTTGCTGGACCCCAGATTCATGAATGGAATTCAATAACCTATCTCATTTAGAACCAATGGCTACAGTTCCGAAAACTGCCCCACTGTCTCGGCACCACTATAGGCCACAAAAATTGAGCTCTTATTTACTGAAATATTTGCTTTCCATTCTGACTCCTGGAAATTTCCTTTCTTACTTTCAAACCAAATTATTTGTTTTAAATATATGTGTCTATATTCATATTTTTTCGGATTCATATATTTTCATAAAATTGCATTGTGCATGTGTTTGGAACAGAGGGAAAGGGGTCTACAGGTGCTCGATTTATCACTTTGTCTAAGAACTGGTGACATAACTTTTTAAAGTTACATATCACGTCTGAGAAAGAACTCAAACCAGAATCCTGTTCATTTATCTCTACTTCTACTATAGCCCATTGCCTCATGACTTTGAAAGACATTGACCAAAATTTTGCTAAAACTGAAGTTCAAGAAGGTCATGGCAAATAAGTTCATCTCCTACCATTTTTCTAAATTCCACGTATAAGTGATATTATACGATATTTGTTTTCCTCTTTCTGACTTACTTCACTCTGTATGACAGTCTCTAGGTGTTTGCAAAGCAGAAATAAAGTCACAGATGCAGAGGACAAACTTATGGTTACCAAGAGGGGAAGGGGGTGGTGGGATGAATTGGGAGACTGGGACTGACATATATACACTACTATGTATCGAATAGATAACTAATGAGAACCTACTGTATAGAACAGGGAACTCTACTTAATGCTCTGTGGTGACCTAAATGGGAAGGAAATCTAAAAAAGAGGGGATATATGTATACGTATGACTGATTCACGTTGCTGTACAGCAAGAAACTAACACAACATTGTAAAGCGACTATACTCCAATAAAAAAATTTTTTTTAAGTTGCTTAAGAGCTACAGCAATTTAAAGAAAGCTTTCTAATTTGGTATTGCTATCAATAAAACTTGAATTATAAGAAAATTTTAAAAAAGGTCATGGCAGTCCTCTGATAAACCATTCTAGTAATGTTGTCTAAAAGTGAGATTGGTATAATTTATTTTCAGTGAATTTATGCAAGTTTCCAATGTTCACAGTTTGAGGCTGGCTTTAGGTATATAATTTTCCCTAGAGAACTTTTAGATAAACTTAGATCATGTCTACATTGGCAAAGCAGAGTTATCTAATAAAATATGGTTGTAGAATTGTCTGCATTAACTTTCTAGGCTGTCCAGATGATTGCTCAAGCCTCTGAATTATTGACAGTTTAGATGTGAGTTTATGATAATAGCATATTTTATTGCCTATTTCTGAGAGATTAAAGTACTGACTTTACTGCATAGATGTGCATCAGATATTCTCTCTTTTGATGACCTTAGGGGCCAGTTCTGACCAACCTGAATTGATCACAAGTTTCAAGGAATAAAGG
Source organism: Delphinus delphis (assembly GCF_949987515.2). Lineage (NCBI taxonomy): Eukaryota > Metazoa > Chordata > Mammalia > Artiodactyla > Delphinidae > Delphinus > Delphinus delphis. Next base: position 155,550,300 of record NC_082684.1, read on the forward strand.
AAAGATTATGAAGAGGGAGTATTTACTATTATCTCCTGAAATAGTGCAGAAATATTTGTGAACATGATTTTTTCGAGGGATTCATAAATTGAATATCAACCTCTCTTTAAACTGCGAACTATTGAGAAATGTGTAATATTAACACTATACTCATGATAAAAAATATACTTGCTCTTGTGAGCTATGTCCTCCCCACTCAACAGTCATTGTTCCTGGATCCAGCATCTCTTTCATGATACAGGATTTTAAAAGTCTAGGAGAAACAGGGTACTCAAAGCAAGTGGAAATAACTGGTGTATTTTATTCATATTTCTAATATTCACATATAATTAGATCTGTGTAGGTACAGCCAGTGTAGCTTTAACAAGGGCAGAAATGCAAAAGCCCTTTACTTTCTCTTGTACCTTCATACAAATATCTCCCTACACTCAAGGTTCCTGTGTAGCAAGTTAGCATTATCAATCATGTCAGTTTCTTTCCACCAACATTTAACAGCGCAAGTTCCTGCAAAATGACTCTTGGTCCATCTCCCTTAATATACTGCTAAAGGATAATTTTTAAATGCTCTGAGGCTTTGATTTCTAAAAGCCATTTGCCAAAACAAAATCTGTTTTGATCTTCAAGCAGGCAATGGGGAAGCCAGCCTCCATGTATGGTTCCTCACTCCAGGTGGATGCCAACCCTTTCCAGAACACCCCGTGGAGGCTCCTGGAGAGAACCTGCCTCTGCTTGCTTGCGCACCATGGGTCCCACCAGCCTGGAGGATGCCAGGAAAGGAGACAACCTCCCTTCTACAAGAAGTTCAGGGTTATCCAGACAGCAGCTACACACTTCTGGCTACCAGCTTTATTTCCAGTTCTACGATCTTTAAAAGTTGCTTCACTTAAAAGACTTCATAATGTGCATTTGAATGTAAGAATTCTTATGGCATTTCCTTCTGAGAGTGATTTCTAATATTGAAGTTTGGATCAACTCAGGCAGGGTGAAGGAAAGGATTCAAATTAACTCTCATTTCTTTTATTTCCAAACACCATCAGAAATTGATTCTGCCCATTTCAACTATGTTAAAGGTTCAACTTATTTTCTAAGAAGCTAAAATCAGTATTCTTCGTGGAATATTTTTCTCTCTTCATTTTATTCTGGGAAACATACATTTCTGTTTTGGCTAATTACTTATGGAACATCCAGAAATCACGTGTTATAATTTCAGGCAAGTTCAAAAGGATCTCTGTCCTTTTACCATATAGCTCCAGCAGAGGCTAAGTTGTTTCTCTTAAGTCTTGTGCCTTCGATAGAACCAGGGTAGCTAATATTTGTTCCCGTTCCCGACATGTTTACCACTTTGTTCGCCTGCTTACTACCTACTATCTTCTTCTCTAGAGAGACTGGCACCAATCTAGTTTGGTTTGGGAATATTATCATTTGTTAATAATGTGTTTAAGTTTTTCTCACATGATTTAAGAACGTAATTATAACATATCATCTCAGGGTAATAAAAATGTACAATACACATTAAGTAAAGTTTTATTCAAGCCTTTGGCAGCCTTGAATTCCTTCCAGGTCTTTTTAGGGGAAATTTTCACCCCCAGGGGTTGGGGAACTTGGCAGGGAACATCCATTAAGTGTAACGAGGGCTTGGTTCCCAGGGCTCAGCAGTGAGAGCTTGCCTTTCAAAAATTCCCTTTGATTTCATTTCAACAGATTGAAAAAAATCTCTGCTTTGTGTTTTGGACTTCAGTTTATGATTGGAGGTAACTGGTATTAATCAATTATTTTTGTCCTTATACCATAACGTTGTTTTCTTCTGCATTAGTGTTCCAATATAGTAAAGCCCATTAGTGTCTATAGATATTTCATGAATTAAACAAAAATGTGACAAATGTTTCTTTTTAGCAACTTATGAAGGAGGCTCCTAGGTCCTCAGTGCTTCCTGCCCCATGACTAGGTCGTGTTAATTCTCCTTCAGGGAGGTTAAGCGGGGGCAGTGACAGGTGCGGGAAGAGCAAAACAAGGAAATTCCTGGTTTTCTACTAAAGCACGTAAGTTCATTTAGACAGGAACAGTGTTCTGTCAGCCTCATTCTTAGCAGTTTTGCAACAAACCTAAATGTTTATGAAGTTATTCATCTAATACACATATTTTCATCTAATTTTATAAAAAGTAATGTTAAAATGGCTGTTGGAAACCTCACTGATAGTAACGAAATCTGGCAGGGACCTTATCCAAAGGGAAAGATGGGGGAGAACCTTCCTTGGTTCTCTTATGTTGAGCCCCCCAAACACCCTAACCTTCTACCTGAGATTTTTAATTTTATCTGCTTGAGCTCTTAAATAAAACAAAGTGATCTCAGGATAGGGGGTATGATATAACTGAGGTCCTGGAACTTTGAGTATGGGCAATATACTTTTTAAATTACAAAGCATGACAGTCTTCTTTTGACTGGCATTATTTGGGAGTTTGCCAAAATTGCTACATCTATCTGGAAATGTAAAAATGAGAAGGTACAACCTTAACAAGGAAACGGAGCCAGAGTCTTTATCTTTTCCTTCCCTTGATATCCTTTCTCATCAAGCTTATGTTTTACTTTTTCTTTTTTTTTTTAAGCTTATGTTTTTCTTGAGGAAAGAATACCTAGCCAGTTTGAAGCTCAAGAAAATGAATTCAAATAGTAATATTTAAATGTTTTTAAAAAGCAAAGAAATGCAAAAAATCTTTTGGAGGTGATGAATATGTTTATTTCCTTGTTTGTGGTGATGGTATCATGAGTGCATGCAAATGTGTAAACTCATCAGAATGTATATATTAAGTATGTGTAATTTTTGTATATTAACTATACCTTAATAAAATTGAAAGAAAACTTTATACCTATATGGGAAATTTTAAAGGATGTTGGAAAGGTTCCATATTGAATGTATTCCCCCTGTATGTTGATGCTTGAAATATACCTTAAAATACACCTCTTTTGGCTCAAAGGACTTCTTTTAAGTTAAAATGTAAATACAAATACTATAGGAAAAAAGTCTTATATGCAATAGCAATTTTGCCATAAGGGAATTTATCCATCCTTCTTCTGTATTTTGACAATACGCTAAAACCATGAGATCAAAAGTTGATGATACTAGAAGAGGGAATGGTGGCAGGTTTAAAACCCAGAGTTACAGGGCTGCCCTAGCAGAGCAGATCTGGGAGGGACTCCTGGTCGGCCAGAGGCATTGTAATTTGTCACCTAAGAAAGAGATAAAGGAAGGGAGATATCTAGAGGATGGTGTGTGTGAGATTAGGATCCTGAGGACAAAATTGGCTTCATCCACAATTTTGTCTAGAGTTGGTCCTAAGCATTGTTTCAGATTCAGATATAGGAACGTGTTTTGTCCTCACCGCTACTCTGGGTATTATCTACTTTGATCTTCACACACACACACAAAACAAAACAATGATACTGACATGATTATCTTCATTTTAGGGTTCAGAGACCAATTGTGGGTTGCCTGCTTTGGACACCCTGATGTTATGAACCTGCTTGTCGGAGCCTCTACTTGAAAGTCAACCATTGGAGGTCCCTTACTTTTTATCTATCTCGTGGCCTATTTTTTCAGAAGATAGTGAATGGAATAACTAGCTAGTGAGATAAATTTAGTTGAGGTTCTCGGGCTTGAATTTCTCTTAGTTCAATACTTCTGAAAGGTAATATTTTGAGTTTTTAAAGTTGTTTTCTTCCGTATTCTACTTTGAATTGTATGACTATTGAATAGCCAACTGGAAATGAATGTGTGAGGTGTGAGTAGGAGCTATACTGACGTACCACAGCTGGCTAGTTCTCTACAGAAGTATCCATGCTTCTTTGTGAGCAAATCCTGAGTCTAGCCTGGTAAAAGGCTGCTTCTCAGCCTCCCTTGCAACAAGAGGATGACATTCTGCTAATGAGACATGAGCAGAAGCATGCAGGGCACCCAGGGATGTCTCCCGAAGGAGGGGTGGATGGGAAGCACGTGTTTGAAGAACACCCCTTCCTCCCTCCTACTGCTGGGAACCAAAGGAGTCTGAAGTGGGAAATTCAGGGCTTTAAGCCATTTTTCTTCTGGGTCTTCTGTGCTATGTAACCCAAACTAATTCTAATTGGAGAGTAACCTTGGAAGGTCCCAGAGCTCGTCACCCACACAGCCCCCTTAAGAACTTCGTCTCAAGTGGCTGGAGTGACTGGATGTGCACTGGAGTCAGGTGACCTGGCAGCCTCATCAATCCAGGGATTGGCCTCTGGCCCCCAAGTGGCCTTCTTTAATCTGGCCTTCAGCCCCGAGGTGCCTGGCACAAGAACTCTGATTGAAGGGCAGTGCTTCCGTGTACGACGGAGGGTAGTTGGGTTTCTGAAGCAGGTAGAGAGAGAAGGCGTAACGAAGGATGGAGCTGTACAGTCAGACCATGTCCTGATCCTCATTCCAGACCTCCAGGGAGCCTGGCTGGACAAACTTCCCTGCAGGCTTCTTGCACTGCCCGGCCGCCCTGCATCTACTAAGGCCATCAGGGCCACCTGATATGAAGGACACCCCACCACCCAAGGTAACCTACCTATGTATGTTCTCTGTAAGTTCAGAGAATACATCTAAAACAGGGGTGTCCCTGGGGTCCTTCAATATGTTCCCTGGAGGACTCTGTTCTGTTTATAATGCTGCCTGGGACAGGAGTCTAACGAACAACCCTGTAGTAACTACTACGCACCAAAGACTGCAGAAGAAACATCAAACACACTCTTGTCTTTGATATAAGAACAGAGTGAGTCTATTTTGGTTTAAGTTACTTTAAATAAATAAATTTATATGAATAATATATGCATATATAATGAATTATTTGATTTGTTTTGTTTCAACATGTGACTTCTCCACAGTGACTCATGAGCCTGCTGCCAAGCACTGTGGTAGAGTGTAGACGTACTGAGCTAGGAATCCTGCAGGTCTGTGAATGAACTAAGTCACACTTCTTGGCCCTGTTACCTAAAACTAGTTAATTAACTGTTTGTGAAACATCTTCACAGGGTCATCATAAGGGACAAAGTAGGTGCTTATGAAAGTGCTTTAGAAAGGGTAAATCTGAACAACCAACACTGGCTGTGCATCATGAGAGTTCAGAGAATTCCTAAATCCAGTTCAACTTAAATAAATTACAGACATAGAAATGGAGGCACTAAGAGATGAGTGTCCTGCCCAAATTCACACAGCTATGCAGGATATAGGTGTCATACTATATATTTCAGCCACATTATATTTCATGTTCCTAACATGGTGAGGTAGGTTACATAAGGTCCCACAATTAGAAAAGGCAGAACTGGGTTCCAACTCAGGATACTTTAAATCCAAAGTGTTTCTTCCTGCTTTAAGGTGCACGCTGTTGAGGGCGCTGTAATTGGGTAAGTAGGGTTGGAGGTTGAAAGAGCTTCCTAGGCAGAGGAAATAACTTCAGTGAAGGCATGGAGGGTGTTATATGCAAGTATTCAATTACTTAGTATAATGTGTGAGATGGGATTGTCATAAGATTAGGCCAGGGAAAAAGGCAGGGTCAAATTTTATGCGTAAAGGTTTGGGAACCTTGGAAAGATTTTAAGCAGGAAGCAACACGATACGTGAAGTTCCCTTGGTGACACTGAGGAGGATGGTTTTGAGGGTGATCAGGATGAAGTTAGGGAGACCAGTGAGGAGTTCGTCATTGTAATCCAGGTAAGAGGTAATAAGGACCTGAGTTACAGCATTAATTGTCTGAATGGAGAAGATGAGATAGAACTGATCTTTATCAAGGTGCAATGCAACACAACATAGGAACAAGAAGAGGTTTAGGAAGAACAATGTGGATTTTGAAAATGCAGTCATGAGATTCGAATGAGCAAGGGGTCCGGAATGGAAAGATAAACTTTAAAATCACCAGCATATCCATGGGCAGTTGAAACCAAGAGAGTGGAAGAGATTGCCTTTTGAGAGTATAGAATGATGGAGCTTTGGAAACTCTATCTGTTAGACTCAAAGAAGTAAAAAACAGCCAGGAAGCAGAGGTTAAGGGGATGCTCCCACATAGTCTCTGAATGAAGCTCTCTGCTTCATTTCAGCCCAACCCAGGGGAGCTTAAAATGCCAATGTGGAGTCTTAAACTCAGGTTTAATAATCAGAGTCTCAGAGAGTGTCTCAGCTCTCTGAATTTTGAACAAGCGCCCCAGGCGGGGGAACCAGTGTTCTGGCATCGTAAACCAGATTTTTATGTGTGAATGGAACACTTTAGCTGGCTCTAGGTACAGAACTTCTAGACATGGAAATGAGAGGAGATTTCTAAAAAGTTCGAGGCACTGAGGGATCCTTTTCTCAGATTTAGGAACCTTATCAGACTCAACGCAAGCCACTGGAGTAGCAGCTGTTCTTTGTTTTCCACCAACTGCTAAAAGCTACCACCCTCATTCTGAGCTCATTCTAAGGGATAGGCTTTTCCTGTGGTCAGCAGGAGATAGAATTCATTTATGACAAAGTGTAGTGTTAGAAAGTAGAGTTTGTAGCCATGTCATTACTGTCCTTTTACAAGGGATAAAGAAGAGGCAGGGTGCCACGACAGAGCAGTGGGATCCAATTGCCTCAGTCGGCACCATGTCTGGCTGTGTGCCTGGGGCAGTCACTTAATCTCTCTGAGCCTTACTTTCCTCATCTGTAAATGGGGATAACAGTAATTGTCTCATTGTCTTGTTGTGAGGACTAAATGAGATTATGTATCTAAGGGTCTAGCCTGTGGAAAGCTCTACTATTAATAAGATAAGCTATTACTAATACTTTTTCTATGGAAACTTAGTGGGGCCAGAAGCTCATAAATTCCCAGTGGGTACTTCACTGAGGTAGTGCTGAGGACTCTGAAATCTTTTCAGGTCCTCAGACTCCCAGTGGAGGGTATGATCTGGGCAAAGATGATTACATTATTTTTCTGTCTTACACTTATTTTCCTAGAAGATATTTCTCAAGGAAAATGAGAGCCTTTGTAATTTTCAACCTTTAAAAATCAATTATTCCTGAGTTATTTTTGCATTTGTGAAAAGCTCCAAATTAATTTCTACTGAATTTTCTTTTCTGTGATCAACGAGGAGGTCAGCTGGTAGAAAATATGATATTCTAACAACGCTGTGTATGGTTCCTCAGAGTTCTAATTGCCTTAATTCTCTGTAATTCTATTCTGAGAACCAACATCTTTTCATACAGTCTTAAACATCTCAGCTTCTTAATATATGCATGAATGACAAAATGTTAATATGCAATTCATGTCGCAGGGTTTACATGTTATAATTCTGCACAGAGAAAAGCCTTAAAATCCAGAAGCCCTGGTCCCAAATGTTCTCCATTCCCATAACACATAAAGAGACAAAACCTCAGAACAGAGATGCGATCGTGATATTCCTCTCTCACTCATTGTATACAATATCTCTGCCCTGGCCTTTAGATTTCCCTGTACACCTTAAGAAAACGTGGGGAGAGAGATTTGAACCACAGTCTAGAGGTAAATGATGCCACGTTGCGTTACCTGAGTCGTTATCTCCCCAACAGCTTTTTATTTCCTCTCCTTTTTTTTTTTTCCAAAAGGGTACATCTTTGGAAATTGAGAATATTCAGTGGACAGAACTCATAAATCAAATCATTATCATTAATAATCAAAGTGAGACGTTGTAAGAAATAGCAAATTAATCACAACTGGCAGGTGAAGCTACTTCCAGTATGTGCTTTCTGCATACTAAAGGGAGCAGAATTTTCCCCAGTGGGTTTTTATTTTTTATTATTTTCTCAGTGAACACTGAACTTTTTGGTTGACAGGGAACTATAACCGAACCCAAATTTCCATACTACCAATATGACTGATTCTGCTTAACGCAAGTTTATTTTCAGAACCACTTTGGATCCATAATAAGCTACGTGATGATTTAATGTACTTTGCTAATACCGACATTGTATATTTAAAACTGGACGGATGTTTCTAGAGAAGAAAAATAAGCAGTGGTATCACAAATTCGTATTTAGACTCACTACTTATGTCCTGCTTCCTGGGTCATAATTCTTTTCTTTTCTCACCTTTTTTTGATAATAATTATTTGATAGGCTATAATCTTAGTTTAAATGCCTTTTTGGGGAAAACAGAAGAAAAGTTTAAATATAATATCTTCTACTATCATAATAGATGTCAGGAGCATGAATAATGATGATGCCTTGAATTTTGAGAATGCCTTATTTCTCTCAGAAAAAAACAAAACTTATCTAGCATCATGTTTGCCTTTTTGGCTTTCCTGTGAAGGAAGAATTACTTCTTTTAATAGGGAGAAAGTGAGTCAAGAATAGTGAAAATTCTGTCCATGCCACATAGCAATTTTGGGTTCAAATTTTAGCGAACTTGTATTTCCTGAGCCAGCACTAGTCAATGCTGTCAGAATTTTCAGTTTTGACTGTCATTTACTGGCATGTAAATTTTTTAAGATAGTAGAAAATAAATACTAATTTCTGGAATGTATTTTTACTTCTATATTTAATTAAAATTTACTGAGTGTCAAAAATGCATTAGAGATTTTAGAGGATACAGAAATGTACTAAACTCTAGAGAGAAAGGCAAACAAAAATATTTGGGGATTAGAAGAAAATAGAAATAAAAAGCAAAGTACATTGGAGGATTGAGAAACATAATATTTCAGTAATGCCCATGTGGTTACGAGAGTCTGTGCTTTTACTAGGCATAACTTAACTACAAAATGAAGGAGAAACACTGAGACTGTCATTTTCTTTTACCCAGAATTATTTTTCCTTTCCATGACTGTAACCAATTACCTTAGCTCAATTCAATAATCCTCATCAGTACTCTAGGAGTTTAACTAGTAAGCAACATTAAGGATCTCAGTGTTGGGGTTTTGTGAAAGAATTCTCAAAATCTTTTCAGCAGATTCTTGAATTATTCAAGAGTTGTCAGTATCTATTTCTTTTATATTACCCACATATAGGTATTTTTTTCCATTTGAAAGCATCTCAATTTGGTAAAAAAGCAAACTTAAAGTGATTCTATGGTGGGTATTATATTGAAGGCAGAGTGGGAAAGTGGTTTAAAAATAAACAAATGCATTTTCTTTCTCTAACACTACACATGTTGGTTACTATTTCCTGGCAATTCTCTGGACTTTTTTTTTTTTTCAGTTTCTGTTTGTGGCACAATTTGTCGTTCTCCTTGACTTTCTTTCTCTACTAACCTTTCACCCGGGAAATCATGCAACATGATAAGGCTGTTTCCTAGGTCTGATGAGCTCTTCACTGGGGACTGAGACTTCTCCGGAGCACTTCTCTGATGCCTAGAAGTCCCAAAAGTAGTCTGAAGGGATAAAGTCCCAAGTCTCTAATGATACAGAGAATAGATTTCTCAAAAGATGTGATCATTTTCTAACTGAATAGCTCATTACTTCAGTTAACGGTGAGAAAGACATTTGCTCCTTTTGGGAGGGAAGGTGCAACTATAATACTTCAATACTCAACTTTAAGAAGAAAAGCCAAGTAGCAAGTATGGCATAAATTTGTCCTTTTTGTTTGTTTTGCAGTACTTCAGACAACTTGTTAGACGACACAGTGTCGCTCTTTCTTATTGGGTCCAGAATACGCTAGAAATGAGAGATGAATACACTTGGTTTCATAACATCTCCTCGATGGTTTCTCCAAAGCATCCTATTTATACTCGCTGGACCCTGGAGAATAGCTTTATGGTTTGAAACCGTTGATAGAGGGGCCAATTGGTATAACTTCCAAGGATCACATAGGCAGGTTTCTTGACTGTCTGCTGGGATGTTTATTTTTACCTTTTTCTTTTTTGGGCTGTGTTGGGTCTTCCTTGCTGCAGGTGGGCTTTCTCTAGTTGTGGCGAGCAGTGGTTACTCTTGGTTGCGGTGCATGGGCTTCTCATTTCAGTGGCTTTTCTTGTTGTGAAGCGCGGGCTCTAGGCACGCAGGCTTCAGTAGTTGTGGCTCGCAGGCTCAGCAGCTGTGACTCGCTGGCTCTAGAGCGCAGGCTCAGGAGTTGTGGCGCACGGACTTAGTTGCTCCGCAGCATGTGGGATCTTCCCGGACCAGGACTCAAACCCATGTCCCCTGCACTGGCCGGTGGATTCTTAACCACTGCCACCAGGGAAGTCCCATTTTTATCATTCTTGACGTGTGAATAAGGAAAAAGGTTATTAACAAAACACCAAATAAGACTGCAAACCATGGACAAGCAAGAAGTAAAACGATTCTCTGAAACGATGGGTTGGCTAACACAGGTTCTCCTTCCTCCTTCTTTTCCTTTCTTTTCTCTCCCATCCAGGCACATCCTCAAGTCACTCACGCAGGGCTTCAGCAGAAACTTAGGCTTTTGTGGCCGGTTCCTTGGGATTTACCTGCATTGATGTAAAAAGTGCCTGCGAAACAATGCGCGTGAGGTTATTCAATAACACAAGGGACGTAAAGCGGTGCTATATCTCCCTGAATCAGGAACATTAATTAATCATATGATGAGAATGCCACATTCTATTTGCCAGTGCCAGAGGCTGCCAAGGTCTTCTGACTTCAATCATTGCACAAGCTGCTGCAGGAGGAAAACATGAATTTAGTTATTAAATTGGAGGGTGCTTGTCTCCTATCACAGAGAAACTGGAAAACAGCCAGGCCATAATGTTCATGTTATGAGGCTGGGGATCTGGATTGCTTTTACTAAAAGCTTTCTCCACCTTTAGTTACAGAAAAGTGTAAAAATCAGTGTTGGAATGGTACACAAAGCTTGTTTCTCACAAATGCTGATCACAAAACAATCAAGTTTCGTTTTCCTCTCGTTGCACGTGGACTGCAATGGGACGGTGCCTGCGAGGACGGCCCTTCCTCAAGGTGCAGATATTGGTTGCAGAAGTGCCTGCTGCCATGTGTCAGCTGCAGTCATACGACGGGAGCAGAGCCGGGCTTCACAGAAGTGTAACATTTCTGGGGAGCGCGGGTGTGTGCGTGGAGGACTGTGGCAGAGAGAAATGTGGTGTCTTCCCGTTTGACTTACTTGCCTCATCGTTACATGTTTTCCTGTTCCTTTTCCTTCTCTACCCTCAGCTTTCGAATTCCCACTTGCAAGAATTACCTCAAGGGCCTCTACTGATTGGCTCAATCTGAAGAGACCTTGCTTTGGGTTGTTGCCCCATCCATGTCCTCTTCCTCTTTTTCTTCCTTTCCTTCTCCCATTACTTGAACTCAGTTCCATTTGCGACCCTTTCTCAGGCCACAAATACCATACATATATGCTCCATATTTATGTGTACATCGCCTTTTATCTCCTGCTAAACTTCTTGAGGGTGGAGATAAGATTCTCATCAATCTTCGCAATCCTAACTGTTAAGTACAGGCCTTTTAACACATTGGTTTTAACCGCTACTTGGAAGGGTAAGAAAAGTGGGGTGGATGTGTAACTATCAGCCCCAGCAATTTATTAGCTAAATGTATCTTTTAGTAAGTCACTTAAGGATCCTGGTCCCCAGGGCTGTCATTGTAAAGAGTATTATTCCACTATATCGTTACTTTACTAATATTGTATGGTCTGATATTGTATGCTCATTTTATTTGGTCTATTCAAAGTATTTGAATAGTGTTTTTCCCAAGACATCTAGAAGTTTTAATAGAAATTCTTTAATAGAAATAGAATAGAAAAGAGTTTAATAGAAAATAGTTTAATAAAGTAGAAGACAAGACCTATAATTTGGGTAGAAGAAGTAACTATGTATTTTTGGTTACATAAATTTTGTAACATAAATATTATTTGTTACATAAATTTTGAATTTATATTCAACGCTGAATGTAATTTTTCTAGATTTTCTTTGTATCTAATAATTCCTGAATTAACCAAATTTGAGAGTGACTAAGTATAGATGCTAATGCATGCTGAATTAATATATATGCAATTAATTGTAATATATACACATGTTAATATTCATAAAATATTATGTATGGAATCTAATTGGCTTTTCTTTAGAAAATATCGTGTTCAGAGCTTCATTGCAAATGATTTTCCAAAGCCAACACATCTTTAAACATTATTTGGGACCCTCACATTTAGCCATGGTCTGCTCCATGTTAAACAATGTTATCTCAAATGTCCTTCCAGCTCCTCAACTTCACTTGAATACCCATCTTTATCTCCTGCTGAACTTTGAAGGAATTAAAAAAAAGAAGCATTTACCTGAAGCTAAAATTTCCATATTTCCTTCTCTCAACACATGTTTCCATACTTGCGTCTAAAGAATTGGATAGGAAGGAGGTTCATGGTGCTTTTTGAGGGGAGCCCTGAGTCTCAGCAAACATAAGCACTTAATATATAAACAACTTTAAAAAATCCAGACCCTGGGGCCAGTAATTAAAGGCAGCACTTCAAAACAAGTTTGTTAGGATTACCTGTGTGAAAAGAGAATCACTGCTTTGAGCTTAAGGGACACTGTTATATTCATTAAAAACTGACTACCACCATTCTGATATTTTGACAGACTACTAGATCATGGAACAGAGTAGACAGCCAAAAAATAAACTTATCCATATAGGGACAACTGATTTTTGACAACGATGTAAGGTCAATCCAGTGAAGAAAAAATACTCTTTCTATAAAAGGTACTGGAAAAATTGGATATCCATGTGCAAAAAAAAAAAAAAAAAATGGTGACTTTGATCCACACCATGCATCATATATAAACACATTGACTATGAATCTATAATTCCTCCAAACAAACGAACAAACAAAAAACCTATTCCATCAGCCCTTCATGGACCTACCGTATAAGAGCAGAGTTGAGGAAAAGTTTAGACAGTAGCAATCCTACCAACTTGTAGCAAAATAAGAAGGGAGAGTTTATTGGATGAAGAAAATTGAGAAGTTGGAGAGTTTGGGAGAGGTGAGGAAAAGCGTGTTGTCAGAATTGGACAGCACGGATGGGACAGTTTTGTAAAGGTGACGCATACCTAGGCTGCTGAGCTGCTGGCATTACTTGCAATCAGCCAAGACCCATGAGAAGACACACTCAACACCTGAGAAGGAGTAAAGATCAATATTAGTAAGTCTCTATTAACTAATACAGCGGACCCCAACCTCTTCGGCACCAGGGCCTGGTTCTGTGGAAGACAATTTTTACACGGACGGGGCGGGGTGGGGGGGATGGTTCAGGCAGTAATGAGAGCGATGGGGGCGGCAGGTGAAGTTTCGCTGGCTTGCCTGCCAGCACTCACCTCCTGCTGTGCGGCCCGGCTCCCAACAGGCCACGGACCAGTACCGGTGGTCTGCAGCTCGGGGGTTGGGGACCCCCGAACTAATATAATATAACCAGTATCAGAATACAACATACAGAGTGCCTTTTATAACATAGTAGAAACAAATATTTTATCAGGCAGGTAAAATTTGTAATATCGGGGATCTGATAGATTTACAGTTCAGCTATCCTAAACGTTGATAATTCATCAATCTCTTATATATCTAGGACACAGAGAAGAAGGACAAATTTAGTTAAAACTGGTCACTGAGAAGCCAAATCCAACTCATAAAGTCCAAGAATTAAAATTCATTTACTACTTAAAGGACTCGGGTTCCAGAGCGTGTTTATACATAATTTGAGCTCAATTCTAACAAACCTGGCAGACCACCTGCATCAAGAACTTAAAGAGAGGAAATATACTTCTAAGGGTAGTTACACTGACAACAGCAAGTGATAGCTGACGTCTTAGTTAAAGGGAAGGGAAATAATCAAAAAAACCAGAAACAGTCACTAAGAATGAAGTCTTCTGGGGCTTTTAGTGAGAATGTTAAATTCCATTTAGAAGTCTTCTGTTTTATAATATCAAGAAATGCTTGATGTATTTTAAGATATTTTAATTAAAATTATTTTCTTAAATGTTGCTTATAAGGGGCAAACTTATTTAGGAAAACTATTGTGCTGAAAGGTTATTCTCTGAGAGTTCTACATAGCAAGTATTTTACTTTGTATCATTTATTTTCTCATGCAATCCGTTGTTTCCTTTTGTGAAGATAAATGTTAATCAAAAATACTTATCAAAAAATTATATGGGTGGGCTTCCCTGGTGGCGCAGTGGTTGAGAGTCCACCTGCCGATACAGGGGACACGCGTTCGTGCCCCGGTCTGCAACGGGAGAGGCCACAACAGTGAGAGGCCCGCGTACCGCAAAAAAATAAAAAAACAAAAACATTATATGGGAAATAGTTTAAGGCACAGGAGAGAATTTTTTTTTTTTAACAAATGACTTTGTTAAGCAAAATCATTTTTGATTTTTATTTAATTCCTTAATGTCATGTTAGCATTTTTAAAAGGGTACTTACTAAATCTAAATATTTTGAGAACTGAATATCTTATTCTAAATTCAGTATCACATGTAATGACTTTTTATCAATTTCCTAATCAATGAAATCCATTTTAAGCATTTTTATGAACAAAGTATTATGTCAGTCACTGTGGGCAATTCAAGTTGACTTAATACCCTGTTCTCAGACCAAAAGACTCACATTGAACGATGGGACAAAGCTATAAAAGCCATCAAAAGCTAACTAAGGAAAAATGGGTGGTTCAGGAATGGAATGGGCAATCTATGCTGGAGAAATCATAAAGAAATAACTATATTCAGACACAGAACTCAAAAAACATCAAAGCCATCCATCACTGCCCATTTCAAATTTATATGTGGAGTAAAGGAGAAGGCACCCAGGTGGGAATCAGGAGACCTTGGCTTTATTTCTTATTCCTGTAATTTGGGCCGTGCTATTTAACATATAAAAATTCAATTCACAAATCAAGAGAGTTAAATCAGATGCCCCTTTCATGATGAAGATATACCTCTCTATAGACTTCTACTAAAAGTAATAGTTTGTTGACATGAACACCTCTTTATTCATATAAACCAAGTCGCAGATGGTACAGAGTTATTCCGGGACACTGTAAAAACCCCTTACACACATGATTCCTCAGTGCGTTATCTTTAATATGGATATAATGATCACCTTCTTTGCCAAAAGCCAGGAGCTCTGCATACTTTCAAGATCCTTTTCAGGTCAAGGCCCTGTGGGTCTATGAGAATCATTAACTTTATAATCATGCACAAGAGTTTAGTTTAGATGTATGGCATGGAAAAATATATTTCAAAATGCTGTTTAAAAAGGTTGCTACTCCAATGTTGATAATAGCTTCTGCTTCTTGTAGTTTGAAATAAAATGTCAAAATATTGACAAATTTCTTGTTTAGGGGCAACATACCAAGTACATTGCAAAATCCCGTGTCTTAAAATTTTCTCTTCTCCCTTCTCCTCCCCTACCCTGCTCTCCTCTCCTCTTCTCTCTTCTCCTCTCGCATTGAGGTGCTCAATCACTCTCTCTTAAACTACATTAAAAGGATCTATATGCCAACAGAGAGAATGCAATGGAACATCAACTCAAATTTGGAACCACAGTCTAAGCTTAAAAAAACTTTTTAAAGTGATAATTGTCAAGAAAGATACAGTTGCACTTTGATTTATGCAGACACACAAAACGAAGCATGGAAGTTTTGTAAATCAAAGGCTGTTTAAAATTTACTAGTGTTCTGGAAAAATAAATAACTTCTATTGGAAACACTGTTTAAAACTGCTTAAAATTAAGTAATAACTGTCTTCTTTATTGTTAAGGAAAATCTGGATGTCAAACTATCATATTTATTTAGAGAATTAATTTAAAAAGTTAAACCTGTTATTACTTTCACGCATCAAACCACAAAATGTCTGGAACATGTAGTTTTAGTTGACAGGCCTCAAGAAAACTAGTGGGGCTAGAAAAAAACCCCAAACTGCTCAATTTAAATTATCACAGGATTGTAGGGTCCCCCATCTGCACTCTGTATGCTAATGATAAATTCATGTGACAAAGCAACATCTAAATGGTGTGGAAGAAAAAGGGAAAGATGACAAGTACAAGGAACATTTTATAATTTATCAGGGTATTAGTACAGATCTCTGATTTTAATTAAGGAAATACATAATTAACTCAAAGTTATTTAAAATGTTTATGACATTATACTTGAGATAAAACCCATGGGATACCATCAGAGGGGCAATCTTACATTGATGCTGGTTTAGTAAACAGAACACAAAATGTCATGGAATTAATCACTAAATCCCAACTACCTAAGTGGCCATGATACTTTCTGACTCACTTTCCTCATCTGTAAAATGGGACATCTATGCAGGATTGTTGGACAGATTTGCAGCTCTGAGACATGACCCTTAAAGATTTCCTTGAGATCTCTTTACCACCCAACTAAAAAACCTCCCACTAAAGGTGCAAAGTCATCCAATCTTATGCTAAATTCTATAACCTCAGAGATAGTGATGGAGAAACCATCTCCCATGTTTCTATGCATACAATTTTTCTCATCAACCAGTGGATTGAAGAAAAACTTCAATATGCTCTGTTTCCCATCTTCTTACTTGCCTTCTATTTTCCTACACTACCCCCAAGTCTGGAAGGTTTATTCAAGTCTTAATATTGCAGACAGAAACCAGTGTTATAATCGTGTTTTGGTTTGGTTTGGTTAGGTTTGGTTTTGGCAATAACTTCTTGAATGGCCATGAAATTTTCTGAATTCTATGAAATCTAGTATGTCACTATGGTATCTTGACAAACAATCCCAAGGTTATAAACTTGGAAATGTATGTGAAATAACCTGGTGATAAAACAATTTGATAGTGGTCAGAAAAGTGGGGTTCCAGCCTCGGTTCTGCCTGAGCAAGTCTCAGTGATTCCGGTTATATTTTCCTCAATAGAAAATCCTAGTTGGAATGGTAGTTGAATGGTCTTTAAGGACCTCTAGTTTTAAAAGTCTAGGAGAATATAAGAAACACCAAAGGCAGGGACTTAGTTAATAATATCAAAAAGTATTTGGGCAGGTATGGCTTGCTCAAATTACCTGTATCAATCCTGAACTTTCCTTTTTATGTGTGAACACATAAATAGTAAGTGGGATTATCCTCTACTGGCATCTATACTGCTTTTAGGAATACATGGGAAAGGTATCCTTTTTGAAATCTCAATATTACTCAGGTCTGTTGACCTTAATATTAATTATGCTGCCTTGTATAATTCGTTATGCTAGCACTTTATTAAAACAGTGTTAAAGTATTGATAGATTAGCACAGTAGCTGAGCCAAATAACCTGATGTTTTCTGCTAGGAAATAATCACTTATAAGAATTCATAGCTTTGTTCCCATATAATCACTGAGTAGTGACTTTTTTTTTTTTCCGGAGCTTTTTACCTATCACATGCGTTGAAGGTAAGATCATACCATCAATTCGTTTTCATAGTGAAGTGTTGGAAATGGTCACCTCTGCAACCATTTAGGGCCCCTGAGCAGTTACTGGTGGGCCCACCAAGATTGGCTTCATGTTGTTTCAATGAGATTGACACTAAGATTGACATTTCAGTGAGATTGACGCATCTATGGTGTCAAACAAATATTCCAGCAGAGAGAAACTCTGAATACTTATGCATCTTGACTGTGCTCACATCACAAACTAAGTATGGTCTTTTTATTTCAATGTTTTAATTCATCTCTATTTTCAAAAATTTTCTATTATTTCAACGAAATTATTTGAAAAAATCATAAGTTTCAAAGTTTTTTTTCACCCAGCTTTATTAAGCCCCTAATTGATGTATAAAATCTGATGAGTTTGGACACATGTACATATTTGTGTCACCATCTCCTCAATCTAGGTAATAAACATATCCTGAAAGTAACATTGCCACAAGGGAGCAAGTTGACTGTGGGACCCTTGATCCCCAGTGTAAAGTTCCCTGAAAATAAACTTGACCAAATGTTTTTATAAAACTAAAATCATCAGTTACATATGTTACTATCTATAGTTATGATTTTTATGCTCTTCAACTGATATAGTGGAAATAGGAGCTAGAATTCTGATTTCAGTTCCCCTCCTTTCAAATACTAGCTCTATGATCTTAGGAAGAAGTTAACGTCTCAGTTACAAAATGTATAAATTGACAAGTACAGCTATAACATAAGGTTATATTTGAAAATCAAATGCTATAGTTGATGTACGAATCCATTGTAAGCACTCTAAAGGCAATTTAAAAATGGAAGGTATTATTATTTTCCCTGGCTGGTTTCTTCTCATAGTTAAATGAAGGCATTAGTGTAAACCATTGCCCTGCTAAGCTTTGCTCAGTTAATATTTTGTGAATATCATACTTAGGTAGATAAGTTACATTGTGCACATTACTTTTGTAATAATCTGTACTTTGTATAGGAGACATTGCTTCCCTTTATTAGCACAAATATGAGAACAGACCATAACTTGAATTTAAGAAGTTGAGGAAGGTAGAGGGCTAGTGAAACTAGAGTGCATTTCCCCATTCTACCATCATTGTCACAAAAAACAAACAAAAGACAAAGTGAAGAGACAATAAACTAGATAGCCAAAAGGCATAAGAGGGGGTGCTGTATTTATAAATTGTAGAGAAATTCAGTTTTATAGCCCATGTTTTCTAAATTCTCACCATGAGACAGGAAATATCACTATCTTCCAGGGCTGACCGCATTGTTGGATTAGTTCTGCCTAGAAATCTAGTTGTGGGGCAAGAGACCCAGTGCTTTTCTAAGGTTCTGAGTGGACAAGAGCCATGCTGCAAATCAGAGAAAGATTTTCTGAAAAAAGCTTCAGCTCTAAGAAGCTCTCCATCGGCAAAGGGGATTGTACAAAGCAGCCTGTTCCGTAAGTGCATTTATAGGATTTGTCTCCTGTGATTAACAACATAAACAATAAAAAAATGATCATTGACATTTGGGGAATGTAGTCTAAAAAGATCCCATTTTAAGTGTGATTTTGAAAGGCACTTTTTGTAATCTCAACATTATTTAGGAAGACTTGAGGAAGGTGGCTTTGGTATTTCTTTTCCCCCAACGTTGTTTGTTTTTCACACAAGAAAACACATCATCCCTTCTGGTTTGTCCTGAGAACAAATTACTCTAAAATGGCTTAGAGAATATGGGAGATTGCTTATCTTGCTATATTTAATAGAATAATACAAAACTGCAAGCTTTGACTACTTAATAAGGAAAAGATCTTCTGCCATCATGTGGAATGTCGGAGAATCTTCCCTTGTTTGATGTTTTTGTTCCTTTGCTGGCTTTTCTATGAAATACATTGAATTTCCTGATGGAAGAGTAATTATTATTTCCACAAATAAAATGTTTAAAAATCATAAGGTAAACAAAGTGAAGGGATTTCAGAAAGTTAAAACTTGATAATTTTGGTTCTACCTTTCCCAGATTTAAGAGACAGATTTAAGGGAAAAAGAAACCTTCCAATTCAGAAAACAATCACAAACTAGAGATGAAAAATATCTTTTGTCTAGCCTCTCTTTATTCCACTGGGGATTTTTTTTTTTTTTTAGTTGGGAAAATATTTGCTAGTCTGCCTCAATTGATTGAATGGTTATGCTGCTTTATCTTGCTACTTCCTTGGGATATTATTTTGTAGCCATAGGTATCTTTTTTGCAGTATCATTCAGTGTTACCAGTGTTTCCTTTTCTTTTAACAATTCTCATCTCAGCCTAGTTATTAAATACATCTCTCCAGTTTCCTCACCCAGATCTCTCTTTTCATCTCATCAATTATTTTCAGGGAGGGGGGTGACCCACTTCTCTCTAATAAAGGTTAGAGGCATCAGCTAGCTTGGAAAAACCTCCTGCTGATAAAATGATAATGCTTGATTCTACCTGCCACACAGGGACCAGTTTCAAAGGAAATTTTTGACCAAGCTGCCATTCAAGCTTAATTTATATGCTAGAAAGAGCCTTCACCAGATGCCACGTATTTCTTGTTGAAGTGATTCATCATATTCCACAAGTAATGCAATCACCTCTCATGTGGGAAGAGCAGTGGGAGAAATGCAAATAAGGAAAGGGACTGCTTTAAATGAAAAGGAGAATGGGTCCAAATTATCCCTTATTATGGGGTGAAAAAATATGATGTCAGCAGCAGGAAAGACATTGTTAAGAACTGCTGCTGACTTTGCAAGTACCTTTTTTAAACGAAATTTCCAGTTTTTCATGGAGGAATAATCTATATGTAGTTGGACTTATATGGCAGATGCAATTTTCTACTCCTTCATCTAATTTTCCACATAGATTCATCTCTTTTTCCTCCTTTAAGTACCTTATGGAAAACTCACTTTTTTCCTGAATTATAGCATTCTAGGAATGAAGGAGTTAAACCTATTTCTTTAAGTGAGGGGAAAGCTGTTTCCTGCAAATATATCTCAGTAGCCTAGGAGAAATGTTCTGCTAGATTAGGATGATTGAAAAACTCCACTGATAAAGAAGGAGATGAAGTAGTACCTGGAACCGTTTCCCTCATCCTCTCTAGAAGACTGGTCAATCCATCACTGTAAACTATCGCTCACAACTCATATTTTCCACAGGATCTTCTCCAACTGAATTATATACGATCCACATTATATATATTTTTTATTTTTATTTTTTTAACATCTTTATTGGAGTATAATTGCTTTACAATGGTGCGCTAATTTCTGCTTTACAACAAGGTAAATCAGTTATACATACACACGTGTTCCCATATCTCTTCCCTCTTGCGTCTCCCTCCCTCCCACCCTCCCTATCCCACCCCTCCAGGTGGTCACAAACCAACGAGCGATTTCCCTGTGCTGTGCGGCTGCTTCCCACTAGCTATCTATTTTATGTTTGGTAGTATATATATGTCCATGTCACTTTCTCACTTTGTCCCAACTTACCCTTCCCCCTCCCCATATCCTCAAGTCCATTCTCTAGTAGGTCTGTGTCTTTATTCCCGTCTTACCCCTAGGTTCCTCATGACCTTTTTTTTTTTCTTAGATTCCATATATATGTGTTAGCATACGGTATTTGTTTTTCTCTTTCTGACTTACTTCACTCTGTATGACAGACTCTAGGTCCATCCACCTCACTACAAATAACTCAATTTCGTTTCTTTTTATGGCTGAGTAATATTCCATGGTATATATGTGCCACATATGATCCACATTATAAACACCCAATTCCTTTACCTTCTTCAAACATATGCAATTTATTTTAAATACATCTGTGGACATTGCATGTGTGTGTATGTATGTGTGTGTGAGTGTGTGTGTGTGTGTGTGTGTGTGTATGCATGTGCACATGTTTTCCAGTAGAGACGACTATGCCAAACTTATGACAGGTGAAATGATTGGAAAAGAACATGGTTATTCAATTTTCATCCAGTATACCTTATTGTATACCTTCTCTGTGTTCCGTACACTTTTCACTGACCCACAGAAATACCTGTGATACCTAGTTACTGAGGATTTATCAAGCAGTTGGAAATTTAGGCAAGCAATTGGTTGGTAAACTTGTGGAGGGCTTTTCTTAGTGCATATTTTACAGAATCAAGTTCAATGTCTCTTATAAAATGAGTGCAGCAGGATAACAACTTATCAAATCGTAGGGTACTTTCTCTCCCCACTTAAAGTTCCTACAGTTATTTGTCTATCATTTGACCACAAGGCCCCTGTTAGCCTGGGAGGAACCGATCTGTGTTTGGAATATATCCTGTTGCTTCAGCTCTTATTAATGATTTTTATCTGGAGTCTTTAGTTATAAGCTGAGTTCCTAGGAGTCAAGGGTGAAATCCTCTCTATTTTGAGTTATGTGTCTGCAGTGTTCAGTAAAGTGTTACGTCCACGGGAGATACTCGCTGTGTGTTTATCACAATGACTGTGTGATAAAGAGCTAAGAAAGAGTACACGTGCACTGCAGAATTGCTTGGGCAAAGGGGCGAAAGACCAAAGAAGGGAAATATAAAAAATAAAAAGAAATGATATCGGAAAGGGCAAATTGTTGATATTTGTTGTCATTGCTATCACAGTGAGACCTATTTAAATAGAAGGGTACAGATAGGAATTTGGTATCAAGTCAATTTACTCTGTGCTGCAAAGTCGTTCTCGGTTCGTGAAATATTTGAAAGCACCCTCGACTTCTGATGTATGGCTTTCTGACTTGAACTGATAAAGCCAGAGGCCAGAGATCTTACCATTCTCTTTCTTTAATTCACCAGTGAACATAATGATCCTGTCCACTAATAATTAGCACTCGTTACGATGATGCCCATTTGTCCTGCATTCTTGGTGGGTTGGCTGGTGTGGTCCCTGGACAGTTTTAAGTTTTCTCAGTTCAAACACTGCCAAGCTGTCAATGCACACCCTTTCAAGTAAAAGCAATGAGTTTACATTTCCACCTCATAAATCAGAACAAATACATTGGGTACTCAGGATGCACAATTATCCTTCCTGGAAATTATAAGAATTACATAGCACTTGGGAAAATAGGGACTTCATCATTTATAACTTCATCAACTTTAAACTGTAGATCTCAATGAGTCATTTCCTGACGTTAACAAAAATAAATCCTCATTGTTTTGCACACACACACACACACACCCCAAAAAACCATTAATCTGAGTTATTTGCAGATTTTCTAAGATGAAAAATAAATAAAGCATAGAAACCAGGTGGGTCTCAGTGGGACAACTGTCATTACACTGATAGGAACAGGTGAAAATGACAGCATTTTAAAATAATGTGTTAAATAAATAAACTTGTAAACTATTTTGAAAGACAACAGAGCAAACTTTAATTATAAAACATAACAATCTATGTGGATGTCCTTTTGTGACACTCGGTACTTACTACTCTTTGGATATTCTTTTCTGTTAAGACCTGGTAGGCCAATTACAGTAATGTAAAGATTTTCAGCTGTGACATTGATGACAAAGAGATCTGACCAACTTTTCTTAGGTAAGCCCTGTAAGAAATATACTCTGCTGGACTTTTACTTTTCAAAATACAATATAGAAAATTCCTATTGATTTCCATGTGGCTATCTACTTAGAGGATTTGTGGAAGTGCCTCAGTTCAGCAAACAAGCACAACAATAACACACACATACACACACACACACACACACACACACACACACACACACACACACACACACACACACACACACATGAAGAATGGGGCCTGAGTGAAAGGGAAATGGAAATATAGTATACAAGGTTCACATCAGCACGGCTTTATTTTTCAATGTCATGCAGGCCATGCAATAAAGACTAAGATTTTCCTCATTATTAGTTTTTAAAAAGAAGCGTAGAAAAGCAAATTCATTACAAATAAAATTCTCCTCCTAGTATTCTCCAGACATTAACTTGACAAGTAAGATCACCTATCCCCTGAGTCGAAGGTTTTCTAGTTTAAATCAATAAATGAGCTGGAATATTTCAACTGGGATTAGACTAAGGAGCACAAACAGTTCCCAATGGACAGTCACAGCTCCAGCAACTGAAGTTGCTGTTTGGCTCAAACGTCATGTCTCCCCTGCGTGTCTTATTTACCATCCCCCAAAGGTTAGATACAGAGTCCAATAAGAAGCATGTTTATTTGGTGGTACAAAATGCCTCTGGGCCATTCCCAGTTTTCACAACTACTGTCTAAATGTTTTTGAAGACTTCAGATTGCATTGTTGTGTCAAAGTTCAAAGGTAAAGTTTACCATTAGCAAAGTAAGAATTACATAGTGCCCTGGAATCGGTACAGGAATGTTCTAAAGTTTATGTTGTAGCAAGTCCTTGGCAATGTGTGGTGGTGTGTGTATTTTTGGAGTGAATGCTAACACAGGTGTTTTGAGAACACTATGTACTTCAGCTCAGAATTGTTAAGTAACTGTAGCCAAGTAGCATAGCTGATTTGAATTTCGAGTGATCTTTTTAAATATAGATTATCATTGGTACAGAGAGACAAACGATTCACTTGGAGCTTGTATTCAACTATAGTTGTCTTTGCAAAAAATAAAAGTCAAATCCCCTGTGAGAGAGAAGATACTGACGTGCTGAGTCACTTATTTTTATACATAGATTTGCATTAATTAATGAATTAATTCTCAACAGGAATTTCTTAGGTGCTGGGAGAGTAAGGATGAATAAGATTAAAAGGCTCACAATCAAATGGGGAAGAAGGATTTGCAAACCAACAGCTACTATAACAGAATATGTCTAAGGAACATGGAGAGGCAAAGAGGGAGCCATTGATTCTGCCTAGAAAGAATGTTACCAGATGGGCTGGTCAAGGAAAGTTGTGTTTTGAATGAATTAGTTTATTTTGGGGTATTCTACATATAGATATAGATCTATTCTAGATCTATTCTAGATCTACATCTATCTCTATCCATTAGGGTTCAATCAAAGAAGCAGAACCAGGAGACATATGTTAAGGGATTTATTACAGTATGCTAAATAAAATAAGCCAGACACTGAAGAACAAACACTGTTTGTTTACACTTCTATGCAATACTTAAGAAGAGTCAAATTCATAGAGGCAGAGGGTAAAACAGAGGTTAGCAGGGGTTGGTGTAGGGGGAAATGGGGAGTTATTGTCTAATGCGTACAGAGATTCTGCTTGAGATGATGAGAAAGGTCTGGAGAGGGATGGTTGTGATGGCTGCTCAACACTGTGAATGTGCTTAATGCCACTGAACTGTACACTTCAAAATGGTACATTTTATATTATTTTTTAAATAATATTTTTAAAATATTAATTTTTTAAAACTGTTTTTCTTCTTAAGAAAAGATTTTTTGCAAGGAATTGTTCTATGCCATTGTGGAGGTTCGCTAGGCAAGTCCAAACTCCACAGGGCAGGCAGTGGGGAGGGATGGGCAGGGACTCCAGGCATGGGCTGAAGCCACCATCCACAGGTACAATCATTCTTCAGGAAGCCTCGGCATAGCTCTATGGCTTCCAGCGGATTTCACCAGGGCCACCCAGGTTATCTGGGATGATCTGCCTCGCTTAAAGCCAACTGATCATAAACTTTAATTGCATTTACAAAATTCCTTCACGGTAACACCCAGATTAGCTTTTGATTTATTAACTAGGGACAATAGCACAGTCAAGTTGACAAATCAAAAGACCATCACGTCATACTTCTAAAAATATATGGATGTCACCTAAGAAGAAAGAGATACAAAGAGAAAAATGCTGGTATACTCTATCTCTCTTTATTTAAATGTTAGAACATTCAAACTTTAACAAATCAATTATAATATGTTCTAACAAAAGAACATTACACTGTTTTCAAATGGCGATTAGATTAATTGATAGTGTCTTTCTCTAAACTGTGCTTGTTTGCATGAGAGTTTGTGTTGATATACATGTACTGAAATATCTGAAATCAGTGATTGCTTTTTTCTTTTGTAACCCCACACAATGTATTAAAAAGCTCTTCAAAGAGTATTAAAAAAAAGTTTTCCAGATGGCACTAAGCTCAGGAGCTAATTTTTCCGAACTAAATCCGTAACAGACTCAAACAATTCTCAATGCATAGTCAAGTTTACATAAATTATTTTTTTTAAGTCTTATAATTTGTTATCTTAAAATATATTTTAAAAATTAACAGCTTGACTTAAAGATACTTGGCAATAATAAACTGCACATTTAAAATATCCAATTCAGTAAGTTTATTTACCCACGAAACCATCACCATAGTTAAGAGAGTAAACAGATCCATCACTCCCAAAAGTTTTCTCATGCCCTTTTGTAATTCCTCCTCACCACTTTCTCTCCATCCCCTGACAACTGATGATATAATTTCTGTCCCTATAGATTAGTAGTATTTTCTAAAATGTTTATGTAAATGGAGTAATACAGTTCGTATGCTCTCTTTTCTGGCTTCTTTGGCTCAGTATAATTATTCTGAAATGCATGCATACTGTTTGTTGTGTGAATCAGTAGTCTACCCTTTTTATTTCTTCATAGTATGCCATTATATGGAAGAACCACAATTTATTTATACATTTACCAGTTGATGAACATTTGAGTGGTTTCCAGTTTGGGGTCATCACACATAAAACGGTTATGAACATTTGTGTACTAGTCTTCGTGTGGGCATATATTTTGATTTCCTTGGGTAAATACCTAGCAGTGGAATGGCTGGATCATATGATAGATGTATGCTTATCTTTTTAGTAAACTGTCAAACTGTTTTGCATAGTGGCTGAACCATTTTATTTTCCTACCACAGTGTATGAGAACTCCAGTCCTCCACGAGATCGTCAAACCCTGCTTTGTCGGACAGCTTTTCATTTTTAGCCATTATAAAAGTCTGTACAACTATATCACTGCATTTTATATTTTCATTTTCCTAGTGGCTAATAATTTTGAGCACATTTTCACGTTTCTTTTTGCCATCCATACATTTTCTTTGGAAAAATGTCTGTTCAAAATTGGTGCCCATTATTTATTGGGGTTTTGTTGAGTTTTGGCAATTCTTTACATGTACTGCATGCAAGTGTTCAATCAGATACAATTTGTAAATATTTTCTCCCAGTTGGTGGCTTATCTTGTTATTCTCTGAACAGTGTCTTTTAAAGAGCAGTGGTTTTTAATGGGATGAAATCAAATTCATCAATTGTTTTTCTTTTTTGGTTGAAGTTTCGGCCTCTTATCTAAGATATCTTTGTTTAACCTAAAGTCACAAAAATTTTCTCCAAGTGTCTTTTTAGTTTTGGGTTTTAAATTTAGATCTATGATACATTTTGAGTTAACTTTCATATATGGTTCAAAGTATAGATTAAAGGTATTTATTTTGTTTTGGTTTTGCACAAGAATTGTTCCAATACCACTTATTGATTTCTTCGCTCAATTGCTTTTACACAGATGTCAAAAATCAGTTGTCCCTATATGCATGGGTCTATTTTTAGGCTCTGTTCTATACTCTATACTCTGTTCCCTATTTCATCAGTCTGTCTTGACACCAGTACAACAACACTCTTGATTACTGTAGCTTTAAAATAAGTTTTGAAATTTAGTATTGATATTCCTCCAACTTTGTTCATTTTCAAAGTTGCTTCGCATGTCTTAAATCATTCGCATTTCCATATGAATTTTAGAACTAACTTGTCAACTTCTATTTTAAAAAAGAACCTTCTGAGTTTTAAATTAGAACTGCATTGAAGTTATAGATCAATTTGTTGAGAAGTGAAATCTAAAGAATATCAAGTCTTCTGGCATATGAATATAGTATGTCTTCTCATACTTTAGTGTTTAATTTTATGCAACAGTGTTTTATTTTTAGTACACAGGTATTGCACATCTTTTGTCAGATTTATTTCCAAGTCTTTCGTATATTTTAATTATTTTCTAAATTGTATTTTTAATATGTAAATTTCTGACTTCTGGTTCAGCTCTGATAATTAAAGAGCTTAGAAGTTACTCTTCTTCTTTACAAGAAAAAGCTGAACAAATTGCACATCAAGGATATTTCTTGGACTCATCAGAGAACTGAGGTCTCAGAGCATGGAAATATGGAGTGACAGGTGCATCCAGAGTGTCTCAGCGAAGATCTGCTTACCTGCAGCAGAAGGCACTGCAGAAATGTAATAACAGGAACTATTAAATAATTTTGACAAATTGCTAGCAGTTGAATGTGAATTAGCTTGAGAGTAAGAAACCCTTTAGGGCCGCAGTCTTGGAGAGGGGTCCTATATTTCTGTGAGTTTTACCTCTAGGAACGCATAAACCCCACCAGGTTTTCATGATGACAGTCCATGCTTGTGGCTCTGAGAGGGGAAGGGGAAGAGTAACCATGTGAAATATGTCCAGTATATTCTCCATAACTTAGGGAGACCACCAGGATCCTCCTGAGTGTCTTATTCATCTAAGAAACTCTATCAAGGTGGTTAGCTGGAGCAGCCATAATGCTAATTTTGCTGTTTTCCAGTCTCATTGATCATTGTCTCTCACAGCGTGAGATCCAGTGCCTTGAAAACTATCATTTCATATATTTTTCCAATTTTTAAGTTGTTTCCAGTTGAGGGTAAATCTGATTTTAGGTATTCCATTTTGGTCATATGAAGAAGTCTTAAATTTTCATTTAATGAGAGCAATTCAGAAATTTCTTTCAGTTACTATTTTAAACCTATATGTGCTTAGCAATTTACAGCAGACCTTGTACTAACAAAGAGAAAACAGTTTGTGAAATTTGTTATTTATTCCTAGTTACACTTACGTCAGTGATTAGCCGTTGGTTACATCTTATTTGTAGTTTTTTTTTTGCTTGTGATTTGTTTATAGCTCCCATCAACAAATCTTTGTTCTGTAAAGCCTGGGATTAAGGGAACTCTTGAAAATGTTAAGGAGGTGTATTTGATCCAGGTGAAACAATCTAACATTTATAACCACTGTTGCTTCATCTTTGTAACCCCGTCTAAACTCTGATGTCACTTAGTGTATATAATTTACTTAATATTTACAATAATATATTGAGATTATCTAATTACCTGTCAGTTTCCCTAATTGGACTCTAAACTCATCAAAGGTAGTGATCATATTTTATTAATATTTTTACCTCTGGTATCTAGCCTGACAGTCAGTAAGCTCTTAATGCATCTTTTGAACTAAATTGAATTATTCTAGATCCTGAGTGAGTATATTAGGTTACTGTACTCCCCCTTTCAAATGTAAAAGTTTCTCCTTGTATGTAAAGTATAAAAACCTTTCTCAAATTGTCTACTCTCTTATGCAAAAGAATGGAATTTTTTCAAAATATAAATCTTTCATTATATACTCTGATATTAAAACTACTTCTCTGTGGTTCTTCTCTTCTACTTTGGTTTCTAATTGGTATTTACTTGATTTATAAATCCCTTTGGCATTATTCTTCTTATAAAGGCATTTTGTCTATCTAAATTAAATCTCATTCACTTGATTTTCTTTTACATCTTACACTCGCGAGATCCATCTGCAATTTTTCTGTTTTTAACTTTCTAGTCTTGAGTATGTAATCTCCTCATTTGCCATCGTCTCCAGGGTTTACTCAAATTATTGTTTTTCCTTCTCTTCAAGTTAACCTATTAGAAGGATACTGACCATAGGATTAGTGACCTTTTGAAATCTTCCCTTAATTTTGGGTTATTCTTGACTGTGATCATCAGTATTCACTATTTTCAACACGCAAGCATCACTGACGTGCTTCATGGCTATAACAAAAATAAAACGCTCCTTGCTTATTTGTATTTCAGAAAGAAGATGATTAATTCAGCCTAAGTTTGGATCACCACCAGAGATGACCCTGCTATCCAGAGAAGCACAATCTTCAACCTTCAGGAAGCTGTGGACTTATAATGACTACAGAGTTACTTGATTAAAAAAAAAAAAAATCACAGTATCCTTTAGTACCAATTGCTTATTTTGAGGAGGATATAATTTTCTTGAACAACTCAAAAAGCAATTATTATTTTGAGGTAATTATTTAGAACTCGGTACAAATTTTAATACTAGCTTTGTGGGCACTTATTTATATTAAAGATTATTAAATTTGCTCATGGATTATTAATTTTACTTCCTAGACAACCAAGAGATAGACAAGCCTGCAGGGAATATCAAATTCCATGCAATATTCTCTCACCAAACAGATAACAACTTTTTATCAAAATTCTATAATTCAACTTTAAATTTAAATCTAAGTAGTTTTAAGTTATAGCAGTAATTATGCATGTCATTTCTAATGTCTGGAGGGATAGTTTATGTAGGGCTCATAATTTTCCCCTGTTGTAACAAGAATTTCCTAGTTGCTATGAAATCATGAGACTCCTGTGCAAGTTCAATTTGCTTATCATTTTTGTCTCAGACAATAGAGGCTGAAACATAGAGAGAAAGAAGTATATTTGCTAATAAAGCATTCTATGGGAGAGAGAAAGCAAATGGCTCCCATGGGACTCTAATGGGATAATATGTGTGAAACTATTCACAAAATTACAAATAGGCAAACGTGAAGAATTATTACTAGTCATGCCCACTCTTAGTTTCCAGTCCAAGTTTCCAACTGGAGAAAAGTACCCCAAGCTTTTCTTTTCCATGAGGACCATTCAGAAAATTTAAATGACATTAATGATATATTATCATAATGATGTAATAATACACTAAGTGACAATGAAAAGTATATATGCTATTGAGAAGCTTGTTTGCATATATACATTTATATTTCGATTGCAGTAACAATTCAGTTCAACAGATATTGATAGAGTTGTGTCAGACTCTGTGCTCGACATTGTGACTGAGATATACAAACATATGGTCCCTATATTTGTGGAAATTACAGCCTGTCGGGGGAAGACAGATAATGACTGTTGTAAATAATATGATGTGACGACACATTTTTCTCATTTAAAAGACTTTCCCAGTAGTCATAAAATAATTACTGAACACTAGCAAAATGCCAGTTCCTCTCACAGGCTCTGTGGGGATGGAACACGGAACACAAAAGTCAAGTTCTTCAGGCAAGAGGGAATGATTTAGTTATGGAACTTGGATCTATGTAAATAAAAGAAGAGCATTAGAGAAGAGATAAATGAAGGCAAAATAAAATCGTCTATTTTTCTTATTCTTAACTGAACTAAAAGATAATTACTTAAAGTTATAACAGTAACAAGATATTGTATGATTAGAGCACATAGATAAGTGAAATGAATGTCAGAACGGACGGAGATGAGGAATTTGGAAGTCGGTTATAAGATACTGGCACTACACATAAAATGGTATAGTGCTATTTGAAGGAGGACTTAGATAAAACCATAAATTGTAACTCTAGAACAATCACTAAATTTTTGAAGAAATATATTTGATATCATAAAAAAGGAGATAAAGTGGAATTATATAAAATGCTCAATTAAACCAGAGAAGACAGAGAAAGAGGGAAAAAAAGAAACAGAAAAAATGCAACTTCAAGACTTACTATAAACCAACATTAATCAAGAAAGTGTGGGATTGGTGAAAGAATGGACACATAGATCAACAGAACTGAATAGAGAGTCCATAAATAGACCTACAGAAACACTGTCAAATGGTCTATGACAAAGGAGTAAAAGCCATTCACTAGAGAAAGGATATTTTCGGCAAATGGTGCTGTAATAATTTGATAGTCATATATAAATAAAGAAACCCAGATACAGACCGTACGCTTTTCAAAACTCAAAAATATATCAGAGACATAACTGTAAAATGCAAAGCTATGAAACTTCTAGAAAAAACAGAAGAAAAGCTGTGTGACGTTGGGTTTAGTGATGAGTTTTTAGATATGACACAAAAAGCACAATCCATGAAAGAAAAAAAATGGTAAATCGGACGTTTAAAGTTAGAAGCTTCTGTAAAACTCGAGTCTGATGAAGGACTTGTATCCGAAATAAACAAAGAACTCTTAAAACTCAACAATTAGAAAACAAACAACCCAATTAAAATGACCAGAAGATCTGAACAGATATCTCACCAAAAAAAATATACAGATGGTGAATAAGCATAAGAAACAATACTCAACATCATTTGCCCTTAGAGAAATGCATATTATAATAACAGTGAGGCCCCGCTACACAATGACTGGAATGGCTAACCCTTACTCACCCCACCCCTCAACCAATGTCAACACCAGTTGCTGGCAACAAGGCAGAGCAACAGGAAGTTTTAGTTATTGCTTGTGGGGGAATGCAAAGGGGTAAAACCATGTTGGAGGAGAGTTTGGCAATTTTTAACAAAGCTAAACATAGAGCCTTACCATATTTTCTAGCTATCGTGTGTCCTAGATACTTTCTCAACCCATTAGAAAACCTATGTCCACACAAAAACATGCCTGCAATGTTTATAACAGCTTCATTTGTAATTGCCAAAAAACTGGAGGTAACCACAATATCCTTTAATATAGGGTTGGAGAAACAAACTGTTGTATACCACATGAATCTAAATGCATATTGCTGAATGAAAGAAGCCAGTCTGAAAGGCTGTGTAATTCTATTTATATGATATTCTGGAAAAGGCAGAACTATAGAGATGGTACAGTTCAGTGGTTTCCAGGGGCTCTAGGGTAGGTAGGTTACATAGGTGATATACAGGGGATAGCTGGAGAGTTGTGAAGCTATTTTGTGCGATACTGTAATGGCTAATACATAACACCATATATTTGTCAAAATTTGTAGAACTTTTCAACAAAAAGAGAGAACCTTAATGGTAGCTACAGATGGTGGTGAAATGTTCTCAGGGGATCAACCGTGGGGTCTGGGTTCAGTGAATAAAAAAATTATAGAATTAGGGAGTGAAAGACTCCAGAAAAAGGGAAACCAATGGGGCTATGTGATAAATTCAGGTGCACCACACATAAGGATGTGGGAGAGGAAGTTGCAGGGAGAGAGAAATTTTCACTCAATGGCAAAAGCCATAGGATAGCGCAAAAGGGAGCATTAGAAAGAGCTGTATTTCTATTACAAATAACAGAATTGTTCCACACTTGGTTAAAAAAAGAAGAAGCAGGATTCTCCCTGTGCTTATAAAGATCAGACAAACTGTACTGTTCCCTACATCATACATGCCGTGTCCTATTACAACTCCTTGAAGGATTTAAAGCAAAATATGTATTTCACTCTCCATTTACTGAGCAGTAAAAAGATCTACGTTTTAAGAAAAACACCCAGAAGAAAAGAGTCAGCAGCCATTTCCTGGTTCTACTAGTTCTTTTCAAATTCTTTGCTTGGGTACACTGTTTTTTCTGTTTCAGATTGCTCATAGATAAAATAACTTTGGTTTTAGGGATATTGAGAGAATAAGCTATATGATTTGTGTAATCTTTTTTTTTTTTTTTTGTTGCGGTACGCGGGCCTCTCACTGCTGTGGCCTCTCCCGTTGCGGAGCACAGGCTCCGGACGCGCAGGCTCAGTGGCCATGGCTCACGGGCCCAGCCGCTCTGCGGCATGTGGGATCTTCCCGGACCGGGGCACGAACCCGTGTCCCCTGCATCGGCAGGTGGACTCTCAACCACTGTGCCACCAGGGAAGCCCCTCGACATTTTACTTTTTTAGATTCCACATATAAGTGAGACTATGCAGTAAATGTCTTTCTCTATTTGGCTTCTTTCACTTAGCATAACGTCCTCCAGATTCATCCATGTTTTTGCAAATGTTAGAGTTTCCTTCATTCTTATGGATATTTTACACACACACACACACACACACACACACACACACGTGTGTGTACGTGTATGTATATATATGTTGTCTTTCTGATAAAACCCATCCTAACACGTGTCAGGTGTGACATGATATCCCATTGTGGGTTTGGTTTGCATTTTCCTGATGATTAATGATTTTGAGCGCCATTGCGTATACCTTTTGGTCATTTGTATGTCTTCTTTGGAAAAATGTCTATTCAGGTCATTTGCCCATTTTTAAATAGGATATTTGTGGGATTTTTTGCTATCTCTTTGATTTAATTGTTATTGTTCCCGTAACTTCAGATGAGGAAAATAAAGGAAAGAGAGCAGTGCTGAAGTGCTCCCTGTACATGAGGCGTTTTTTTAGGTGCTTCATGTGCATTATCTTATTTAACTTTCAAAACAATCTTACACTTAAGTACTATTCTCATGTTTTAGATGTTGAAACTGAGTCTCAGAAGCTTTAAACCAGTAGCTTAAGGTTATGTAGATAGTAAACAGTAAGGCAAGGTTTTAATCCAGAATGTTCTGATTTCTGAGTTTGTGGTTTATCCAACCATCTTTTTACCTCTCATATCCTCCCACTTCACCCACTGAGCCTTCACAAATGACATCATTTGACATCAATCTTTCACAAAGTAAACACTTGATGTATACTGATTAAGAAATACCTATGGTGGCTGACTTCTTTCAAGTATACATTTGTGCTGATTAAATTTGTGAAATATTTTATGCACAAATAGCTTCTTTTTTCTTTTTCTTCTTGTCTTCTTTTTATCTATCATTATCCTTTACCATTTGCAAATAACCACTCAGAAATTTTTAGTTTTTCAAGTAATTATTTGTGTTGAATTACTCTTGTCTATATGGTCATTTCTTTAACAAATATTTTTAAAAGAACCTCCTATACGTAGGCATTCTGCTACAAACAGGAATGGGGTAGGGGATATAAAGATGATTGTGACCTAATTATTTATCCATGAAAAAATACTTCTTTTCTTGGGGCAAATATACTCAAATACTTAAACAAAACAAGGATTATGTGTCCTTTTAATAGAACTACAGTTCACGAAAGTGTTGATTTTGCATCTTTTCTATACTGCAGGAGAGTGAGTCACCTAGGAATGCACATCAATAGTCTGAAAATTTTGGTGTTCACAGGAAAGTCTGACTTATTTTATGCTCAAGCCATGCTGAGTGTTTTTCACTCCCTCACTCTTTTTTGGGGGGGACGGATTTACTGTTTGTTCACATTCAACTGCTATATTCACATCTCTGGCATTCGAAATCTGAAGAAAACAATTTCACTAATTTAGAGAACATTTTTGGTCATGGCTACCCACTTCATCACAAGACCTCTTTACCTACGAACTCCAGCCAAGGTGTCCTGTCCAGGCCCTTCACTGGTCCTCCATCTCTGCATCAAGACATTGTTCTCCACTTGCAGTGCCTCTAAAGAGGCCACACTACAGAGTTGACTAAGCAGAGGTTTATGGTGCTAATACCAACTTTACTATTGACTAGTTGTATGAAATTTGGCTACTTGACCTCTTTGGACCTCAATTTCCTGAGCAATTAATACAAATTGGAAATTCCATTTTTCGTTCTGGATTGTCCCACCTAGGAATTTTTACTAGCTTCTCTCTGAGTTTTACAAAAGTTTAAATAGGTGGATGTTTTGAAACTCATCAAAACCTAAGATCTTAAGCATACTGACCATTTTCAATAGGGCAGAATGCTGTGGTGAAACCTTCACTGCGTAGGGAATTAGGCAACCACATCAAGGCTAGCTTTGGGGGAAATTCTCTGGGTGCATCACTCAGCCTTTCAGGCTCGGTTTTCAGCCCTTTTAAATAAAGAGAATAAACTGGAGGTCCTCCAAATCTTCAGAATTCAGATGCTTTGAGATACAATATCAACTTAAGTTGTTGAAATTAACATGATAGGATACCATCTTCTGCCTGAATTGGTCACTTTTCATTCTGTGTAAAAGGGATAAAAGTAAACTTTCATAATTCTTTAAAAAATTCTGAGACAATTAGGTGAGAACTTAGCTGGAATATGGAATAAAAGGTAAATTTTTATGCTGCTTTCTCAATTAATTCTCATGATTTTCCTGAACTATACCTAAATAGATAGATATATCATATTGATATTAGTATATTTAAACAAATCTGAACTATACAAATCCAAATTGAACAAATAGATGGAATTATTTTTTCTCACTTCAAAAGCATTTACTTTAATTCATTTGCTATACATGTGTTTTCGTGTTTTGTCAGAGAGTTTGGGAAGCAGCAAAATGTAATATTACAGCTGAAGAGTTACTATAATTTTCTTTAAAAACTAGTTCTATTCAGCATCTTATAGATATTTTATCACTGACTTCAACCTAAACAAAACCAAATTTTCTTTCAAAAAAAAACATTTTTGGCAAACTCGAAGGTGGTCGGGGAATTTGTTCGTTTTTTTTTTTTTTTTTTGCATTAACAGCCTGCGTAGATTAAATAAGAGCAAGCTTCAATAATTCAGTGAGGGGTCTTCCCTGGTGGCGCAGTGGTTGAGAGTCCGCCTGCCGATGCAGGGGACACGGGTTCGTGCCCCAGTCCGGGAGGATCCCACATGCCGCGGAGCGGCTGGGCCCGTGAGCCATGGCCGCTGGGCCTGTGCGTCCGGAGCCTGTGCTCCGCAACGGGAGAGGCCACAACAGTGAGAGGCCCACGTACCGCAAAAATAATAATAATAATAATTCAGTGAATATGATGGACTAAATTAGTGGTGCTCTTTCAGGGGATAGTTAAGAGAAACTGAGATGCTTCTGTATGTGATGTGACCAAGGAGAAATTCATAATATTTTCCAAGTAAATTACTAGATTGCATATGTTTAAGAAAAATACTGTAAGTCTACGAAAAGGGGGGTGGGGTGGAATAGGGTAATTTCCATGTGCTACAACCCAAACTGGTAAAGCTCTATCACAATTAATCATCCTTATGAGAGTGGAAGAGTGTCTATCCCCACCCTAGCTACCCATTTGCAGAGACAGACATTCACCGAGTTCTCCAACACCTTAAACAGATACAAACAGAAGGAAAGCAATTTTCAAGTAGCAATATCAACTCTCAGATCCAGAAATTATAGTAAAGTCTTTTTGCATGCTCCCTCTTCATTTGGCGTTCTTCTTCTCTTCTTATTCCCTTTTCTCATCTATCCCTGGCCCCTGTCCATTAAGGTTGGACCGTTGCTCCCCTTTCCAGGCTCTGGTGGCCTCATACTCTCCCCTTGTCAAAATGTGCATTAAAGAAAGTCTCTGAAAGAATTGTTTTTTCTGGGATGTAACAACAACTTAGAGTATTGCCCTGCCCAGGAGATTTGCATTTTAACAGGAATCAAATGCCTGGGGCTCAGAAATGAAACTCTCACTGTGTAATTTCAGGCACCAGTAAGCAGATGGGACATTTATTTGGGTGGCCTGAGGGATTTTCTTGAGCTTCTGTAACTAGGTGGGTCTTCTCCAATTCAGTCTATGTAGAAAGTTATTCCAGACATTGCCAACGTTACCATCATCTGTATTATGTTGTTGATTGTAATATGTCACTAAATTCAGAAACTCACTCTCCAGTATCACCTGTGAAAACTCGTAATGTCTCAATGTCCTGGACAATATAAGTCAAGTTCCCATATTACCTATTCTATATTTCTTTTCACCAGAGTTATCTAGATGTTTCAGTGCTCACTGCCTGATTTTCATCTAGTTCCTCTACCTATCCTTGCATGGAAAAATCAAGATTGTGTAGAGAGGGAAAGGAAGAAGAACAGGAATAATCAACAAAAAATATGAGCAAGCAATGTATGGTACGGAGAACACGAGCTTGATCCTTCAGATTAATTTATAGGTACCATATAGTTTAGGTGATGTCACTTACAGTAGTGGATTCTTTAAATCAGATAATAATTTTAATCTGCCATTTCCCTGTTCCTTGGACGATGATAACTTTAAGAGTCATACCCCTTAGAGCACAGTTAAATTGATAACACTGAGGTTGCTTTTAGGAGAACTTCGGCTGCATGCCAAAATACAGGGCACCTCAGGATACACCAGTGAAGTACCAAAAAAGAAAAAAAAAGCAAAGCAACTTCCAGGGAGCTACCTCAAAAGGAGAAGCTTTACTGGTTTGACTGCAACTGCTAATTTGTTCATTGGGACTATCTTCATGATTATGTGACCATCATCAGTTCTACTGCAAATGGATCCGAATCAATGAATTAATGGTGCTTTGATCCATTTAATTATACAGACATTCTTTGAATGACCATAGTTTATTCACTGTTACCACTACCTTTCTAAATTAAAAAATCTTATTTCTGGGTTATATTCCAGATTACCCTAGCCTTTATCACTTCTGAGTCCTCTGTTGTAATAGATTCCACACGACAGTTACCAGTTTAATCTTCTGAAAAGCTACGTTCATTGTGTTATATTGTTCCCGGAAAATCTTTTATAGAAGTTAGTTCCTAAAAAATAAAGCAAAATCTTTATTATTTAGAACGCTGCAGCCTAAATCCACCTGTCTCTTCAACCTCATTTCTCATGAATCACCTGTATTAATCCTCCACTCTACCCTAAATTTTTACCCATTCTTCTCCAAATTCCCCTAGAATTTTCTCACTTCACTGTCCCTTTGCTCACTAAATCACTGAGATTTCTTCCTACCCATATCTTTTAATTTTTCAATAAGTAACTCAAGTCATACCTCTTCTAGGAAGCCTTCTCAGATATCAAATTCTCAAATATTTCCTCTTCTTTGGCATTCATAACTATTGTTTTCTCTATTATTCAAAGGGTAATTAGTCAAGTGCTGTCTTGTGATACCACATTCATTTTGTCTAAAACTCTTTCCCTCTCCTTATAATTATGTCTTGTAATTATGCATCTTGTCTCCATAGGTCACAGAAAAATGATTCACAAAAGATATGTTCAAGAAATAATTTCTGATGAAGGGATAACTCATAAACATGGCCCGATTAAAGTCATTCATTCCAGGGAAGTAGGAAATACTTTATTTATTAGAATGTGCTGAATTTTTTAGAGCTACCATATGATCCAGCAATCCCACTCCTGGGCGTATATCCAGAGAAAACCATAATTCGAATAGATACATGTACCCCAATGTTCATTGAAGCACTATTTACAATAGCCAGGACATGGAAGCCACCTAAATGTCCATCAACAGAAGAATGGATAAAGAAGATGTGGTACATAAATACACTTCAATATTACTCAGCCATAATAAACAATGAAATATTGCCATTTGCAGCAACATGGGGACCTAGAGATTGTCATACTGAGTGAAGTGAGACAGACAAAGATAAATATCATATGATATTGCTTATATGTGGAATCTAAAAAAAGGGTACAAATGAACTTATATACAAAACAGAAACAGAGTTACGGATGTAGAAAATAAACTTATGGTTACCAGGGGTAACCGGGGGGATGGATAAATTGGAAGATTGGTATTGATGCATACGCTCTACTATATATAAAATAGATAACTGATAGGGACTTACTGTATAGCACTGGGAACTCTACTCAATACTCTGTAATGACCTATATGGGAAAAGAATCTAAAGAAGAGCTGATATATGTATATGTATAACTGATTCACTTTGCTATACACCTGAAACTAACACAATATTTTACATCAACTATACCCCAATAAAAATTAATTAAAAAAAGAATGTGCTGAATTTTTTATGCTACTAGTTTCATGGATCTTTAAGTTTGTTCTTTCCAATGTAATGCATGGGACATCTACGGTCTGCCCAACTGTGTCCTCAAAAATCTCTTGTTATAGAGAAAATTTGCAGGAAACTTCTAACCTGCATGTAAGTATGACTTTTTCCTTAATCCCATTAGAGTAGACATTTAATTGATGTTATGGAAATAATTGGGTACTTGTGTTTGTAAGTTGAATTTTCTAGGTGTTTCTTTTTAATCTGTAAAATATGGGAGAATTAGAGTATCTTCCTTAGAAGTTTATGAAATTTAATAATTTAACAGTGGCTCTTAAGCAGGGTGGGAATTTTAACCTCCAGGAGATATTTGGCAATATCTGGAGACATTTTGTTCCTCACACTTGTATTAAGGGAGATTGCTACTGGCATCTAGTGGGTAGAGGACAGAGATACTGCTAAACGTCTCACAATTCACAGGACAGTCCCCCAAAACAAAGAATTATTTAACCCCATATATCAATAGTGCCAAGGTTGAGAAAGCCTGATATAGATAATGAATTTGAATATATATTTAGATAATTTATTGGATAAATTATGGTTCGTACTTGTCAATTAGTCCAAATATCTCTTGTGGATTAAACTTTTCTGTCATTTAGTTGTGGTTGATCTCCTTGGTCTACCTCTCATACCTGTGGTAAGAACCAGGTAGCTCATGGGGCCAGGACAGATAGATCTGACTTGAGGAACCCGTCATGATTTTGTATGTGATACATAAGATTTATTACACAGCCATCAGCCAATAATGTAGGAGTCACATACCTACTATTATTACGGTAGGAGTTTCAATGGAGGTAGACCCCAATAATTTAAAAGTATTTACAATATTTTTCTTCCTGAAGACAGCAGTCCTGATTGTTATGAGAGTCAATTGTAGATTGAGAGCCCACTGAGAGGAGTGAATGACGGCATATTCCAGTCAGAAGCAACAGTCAATAAATACTCATTCAACTAATATTTCCAATAGTATTCAACAAACACTATTCAAAAATAAGCACTCCACAAGTATTAACTTATATACGACATAAATGGAATTTTAAATTTATTTGCTGAGTAACTAGAAGTCATCCTCCATCTTCCTATCCTTCTTCACATGGTGAACTCCTACTCATCTTTCAAGTCTTACACAGGATTTTCCTCTCTAAAAGTGTCCCCAGATATCTCTCTGCCATTCTTGGCTCTTGGTATAATTAAAAGCTCCTCCTCTAATTCCATAACCTCCTGGAATTTCTCTCTTTGCACTCTTAATTATATTGTATTTACAATTGTAATTAGTTTAATTGTACTTAATTGTTAGTATCTACTCTACTGTGTCTTCCTCCCTGGCCCCGCAACTCCTGAGCCCCTCTCCCAACAAGACCATGAGCTCCCCTACACAGGGTCTCCGACCTGTTTATAATTGTAGCTTTAGCATCTTGCAAAACGTAGGTGTAACATTTATTGTATGACGGTAAGTATATATGATACACTGAATTCTTATTTCTAGGAAATAATGCTGAATTCCAAAATACCTACATTAACTTCTGTAATATGCTAAAAAATAGATTCATTCTTCAAAATTCAATGAGGGTTTGGCATCTGGATATTACTCAAGTTTCTTATGATGTGTCTAGGGCATTGTTATTTCATCTCTAAAATAAAACTTATGCAATGGTAAATCCTGCCAAAGCTGCTGATTTCCCTAGTTGCTTTCGTCATTCCCGTCATTGCCAGCCGTGAAGGATGGATGGTAGTCAAGAATTTCTCAGCAATCCATGCATGACAAACCGACAGGACAGCTGGAGGCAAAGAGAGAAGGCTTAAGTTAAGTGGACCTCAGGTAGCGTCTCTTTTTGATTAAAGTAGATGAAAACAGTCTTGCTAAAATCAAACAGAATAAAATGGCCATGAACTGATTATAAAAGTTGGCAAAAAACCCTAAAGGATTTATCAGTAATCATTATGGTACATAATGTATGGTATACTGTATAATATACAGTATATGATGTATAAAATAATAACAGTATATGATTACTATGCATGGAGTTGGGATGTGTGTTATAGGAGGTGTATGCACTAAGTTTGCAGATTTGGGAGACAAACTCGTAGGATTCAAATTTCTACTGTGCCTCTCACTACTTGGTAACTCGGGTAAGCCTTTTACCCCTGTGTGCTTTTGATTTCTCAACTATAAAATGAGAGTAATACAATACCTACCTCATACTGTTACTGTGAATATTAAATGAGATAGAAAAACACAAAGCACCATTTCACTGTTATTAACGTTATTAAATACCAACAGCTTTGCAGAGTCAAATGATTCACTTTCTAATCAATGATACATATTGAATATCCAATCTTAGCTGAGTGGTTATAGTTTCCCCCTTTTTTTCCTGAATAATATCTCTACATAGAGAAAACCCAGTTCTTTATACTTCTTGCCTCTCTTGTGGAATTAGAACTTGATGGTCTGATGATTAGAAAGCTGTTCTCCATCTTCTACTTAATTCCCTTGAGTCATTCATGTGCTCTTTGGCTTCCTAAATGTTTTGAGGCCTGTGTAATACTTTGGATATAGAAAACCAAATGATGACCCTCACAGATTAGGTGAGAGCCTGAGAGATGAGGATAAGACAAGAAAGTGAGGGACACACTCTCAGTTGACACTGTTTACTTCCTTGATAAATGTGGTGTCTTGGTAGGACATTTTTCTCCTTCTCCTCCTTTTTCCACTCTCTGGCTGATATAACTGAGTTGTTGCCAAGCTGTTGTATCTGTTTTTTACTTTTACTCCACTCTTCTTTTCTGTCCCCTGGAACACTACTTTCTTCCCTTGGAATTGACAGCTGGATCAAGTTACTTCTGAAATTCAGGATTAAAAGGAGTTGCTTTTATAAAACCTGTCTGTGATTATCACTCCTGGAAGTTTTTTCTAGTTTGTTAAAAAATAGAGAGGAAGATAAGCAAAATTTAAAAGAGGGAAGGAAGCAGTGATAGGGAGAGAGAGAGAGAAAGAGAATGAATATATCTGTGATGAGAATCTGAAGCAGGAATCAAGTAAGATTGATTGCCTGACTCGCTGGTGAGCCAGGGTGAGTACAATTTTCCTGGTAGCTCAGTGTTTCTTCCCAGAGGGCAGTTAACTCTCTCAGGTTAGCAGGATGATGGCTATGCTTACCACTTTCTAGGAAGGATTCAAGAATTAAGAATCTACTATGATCCAGAATTTAGTGTCCATCAGTCCATAAGTACGTGCGTAATGCAGACTAAATTCTGCATGAATTCTGGTACCCTGATAGGTGTTTAAGAGATAAAAAGATGTATAAGATAACCACTACACTTAAGTAACTTGAAAGCATACTAGACAGGTGATATTACCACTAAATAATTAAAGAATGAGATGCTATAATAAAGGATGCTAAATTATGTGGCATATATAGTAAAGGCTTCAGAAGGTTAAAACAAGAAGAGTACGGTTAATGAGTGTCATCATTTTCAAGGACAACACACTGGAATTTTGAAACACTGTTTTCATCCATTCATTAAGCAACTATTTATTGAGCATCTACTATATGCCAGACACTGTGTCACATGCTTCATTAATGACGTAAGGTATATGAAGTGCTTAGCACAATGCTAGTGATGACGATAATGGTGATAACGATGACGATCATCATCACCATGAGAGGTAACACTGCGTAATGATTACAGAATGGAATTTGAACCTGGACCACCTGGTTCAAATCCTGATTCTGCTCCTTCCTAGCTATATGCCCTTGGGGAAATCATTAGCCTCTCTGTACCTCATTTTACACACCTGTAAAATGAAAGTAGTTATACCTCAAGCCTCCAAGAATTTTTGTGAAGATTACAATTTTGCACTAGATAAAGACGTAGAATAGCACCTTGCTCATATTCATCACTTTAAAAATATGTATCAAATAAGAAATAGATAGTAATGATTTCACCAAATTCTAAGTCCCATGAGAGTAGTGGACCATATAGGTTATATGTCCTGCACTTAGAAAAGTCCACAGCACTTATAAGAAATCAATAAGTATTTGTTGAATGATAATAATATTATTATATTATAATTATTATAATAATTATTATGAACATTATTTTTGGCACCAATTATTATTAACCT
Organism: Delphinus delphis; assembly: GCF_949987515.2. Taxonomy (NCBI): domain Eukaryota; kingdom Metazoa; phylum Chordata; class Mammalia; order Artiodactyla; family Delphinidae; genus Delphinus; species Delphinus delphis. The sequence goes on from NC_082684.1 coordinate 155,593,335, forward strand.
TTGGAGAGAGGCATGTATCAATGTTACAAGTTTGGACAAAGTGATTCTCTACCTGAATTGTCTACATTTACAATCATTGTTTTGAATATTTTGACCAAGAAATCAGTTTAAAAATCATACAGCTTCTCATATTATACTAAATGCAATTTGCTACTTTTGTGGAATTTGGCAAACCGTGACACACACACACACACACACACACACACACACGTACATGTCTAGAAATTAGTTTAAGTGATTACAGAATATTGAACAGATAATTTTAAAATAATGATAATATCAAGTTCATGTATTTAGTTGTTATTAATTAATTAAAAATTTTGTCTTGTCACCTTATAACAAATGATCATTGATTTTATGAGACTGTTTCGATACTGGAGCTTTAAGTAAAGGCTATGTTTTTTTTTTCAATTCTTGTTTGAATTATCCAGAAACTACCACTGCTCTGAATTACTTCAGATTATGTATGGAGAGTTGAGTGGACGGAGGAAGGGGCATATAAATGTACACAATCCTTTCCTCTGCTTGCGTACAACACATCCTCAAGACTGAGGACATGACAGGAACCACGGTCAAACAGCACGTACAGACTTTAACAATAAAACGAATCCTTCTTACTGAGGAAAGAAAATATAAAACGCCAACTGTCACTCAACAGATAGAGCCTGGGCCAAGAGATGAACAGGCCGTAAAGTAAAGACATCTGTGTGTTCTATTGCCTTGGCTACTTGTTTGCTTTTAGAACTTGAGAAATAGGGTATTGGCTTCAAGAAAAAGAGTTCTGGTCTCCGTCCTACTTTATATTTTAGTATAAATGGAGAACTCAATATTGAGGACATCCTTTGTGAAACAGGTAAACATTTTCTAACCCTAAGAGCAGCTCTATATGTCTGCTCACCAATATATCCCGTGTCCACAGAAGGTTCTGATGCATAACAGGGAGTTGGTAATTATTAGTAGAATGTTTCAAGTCTTTTTTAATGAAGATTTCCTAGACTTGAGACATTCAACAAATAAATACCTAGATTGACCAATTATTTACACTTTGCCCCATTTGTCTTAGCACAGCCTCTTTCTCTAACTCCTCCTTATTTATATGAACCATTTAAGAGAAAGATGAAGGTGACATTGTGCTTTTTTAACCCTAAATACATACTAAAGTATTGTACTTCCTAAAAATAAGAATACTCTCTAATACACTGTACAATTATAAAAACAAAGTTTAACGTTAATACACTCTCTTATCTAACCCACAGTCTATATTCAAATCCAGTTGTCCCAGTGAAATTCTTTATAGGATCCTGTCCAGGATGGCACGTTACATTTCGTTTCATGAGACTTTAGTCTCATTTAATCTAGAAAAGTTCCTCAGTCCTTCTCTGTCTTCCCTGACTTCGACATTTTTGAAGAGTGAAGGTCGGCTTTATTGTATAATGTTCCTTGTTCCTATATACAGTTTTAAAAAAGGAAATTACATTAAAGATAAATGGATGGGGACTCTCCTGTCAGTCCAGGGGTTAAGACTTTGCCTTCCAATGCAGGAGGTGCGGGTTTGATCCCTGGTCGGGGAGCTAAGATCCCACATGCCTTGCGCCGAAAAACCAAAACTGGCCCACATCAAAAAAAAAAAAAAGATACATGGATGCAAAGATTATAGCCACAGGGATTAGGAAACGGGGCTTCATTTTAATTCTGGGACAACCTTCTTTTTCAGGATTGAGATTCTTCCTCTGTAGCTACAGCACCAAATTATGAACCAGCTGGATCTGGATAGCCCTGATTCATTGTGTAAGTGTGATCAAATTATTAAATCACTTGGATCTTGATTTTTCTTTCTTTAAAACCAGTATAATGATAGTGGGCCTTCTTTGCTTCACAAGGATGTTGTATGTAAAAAAGAAGAGATCATTATTACGATATGTGAGGTCTTTGATGAAAGGTAATCTATAAAGCTCAGATCAAGTTATTAATCCTTATTAGATCTATAAATACTCTTCCTGTTTCTGAGGGCACCATATCCCCAAAACCTCATTCTATAGTAGACACCACTGCCAACTCCCATGACCTAATTTCGGAACTTGTAACAGCTCTTGCCAAGAGAGTCTGACACAAATGAAGAATCCTCCAGCCTTCAGTCTTCCTTATTCATACTTTCTCTTTAAGAACATTTCTGATTGATGCCCAAGGCATCTATTTCACAATCTTAATTTCAATTTGCCTCACCCTTATGTGGGACTCTTTCCTGCTGATTTTGGAAAAGTCTAACTTTTCCTATTTGCAACTAGATTAGAAAAAGTATTGGGACTGAGACAGTCAAACTGACTGAGTGACTTCCCACTGGGACTAACTCAGCTCAGCCTCTAAGTACTGTCTAAGAAAAGCTTGCTATAAACTTAGGCAGCAAGAGCACGGTCTGTATGTGGGGATAGTCTCAGCTGAGTTCTCTGCAGAGAAAATACACAGAGTATAGGTACAGGATACCATATAGCTGCTCTGGACTGTCCTTAGAATTTAATGGGAGAAGTAGCCTTGTTGCAAAGTCTCTTGAAAAACTGTTCATTAGACCCACAGATTTAACTTGTGAAATCTGCTTGTTTCCCATCCTCCTTTGTAAAACATGCAAGAGGAGCGAGAGATTGTCATTTTCTCACCTAAATATAGACTCACATCTCTTAGTCAAGCTTGATTAATCCTCTTAACACCTCTGTAATGGGGATTGCTTGTACTCAGCTGCAGGACAATTCTTGCAATTGGTTCTTGTCTCAGCAGAAAGCATATAAGAAGCTTCATGGCTAATCCAGAAATTGTCTTATATGCTCTAGCAGCCCATTTGCATTATGAAACTGAATCGCCTGGCTTTAATTCCTGTGTGCACCTATTTGCCTGGGCTCCCTGACTCCTTCCTGGCTCTAAACGTAATCAGTTCTGCCTAACTTATAGACAGACTTGATCTCAATGATCTTATTAGTCTTAACCCTCCCTTGATGATCTGAGCTCTGGTTCCTTCTGTTTGTTGTGGCCCGTAGTCCCAGGGCAGCAGAAGTAGAAAAGTTCTGTGTCCAAAGAAACCAGAAATGCGAGCATTAGAAAACGTTCAGATGTGTACTTGGCTGACCGCTATCAGCCTTCTTTGGGCGACTCTGGGATCGATGCTTAGCCGCTCCTGTGAAAACAAGCGAGACTCTTTTGCTGGGCATTTTATCGGGATTATATACATAATAAACAATTCTATGTATTTTCTGTTTTGGCATAGCTATTACTAATGGTCTACAGAAAGAGCTGATGACTCAAATGAACAAGTCCCTTCAATTTCTAATTAAATTTTGTGGAAACCCCAAACTGAGCTGATGATATCATGCCTTAGCCTAAACAGTAATTTTTTACCTTAAAAAAAAGTATAAATGAGGATTGGATAACTAACAAAAATGTATCAGACTATCCAGACGTAAAGTTTCTTCCCCTTTCCACCAGCTTTAGGTCTTAATGACTTTACACATTAGAAAAAGGAAGAAGAAAAAACGTTCTTGGAAAAACGTATTTGGCTTTAATGTTGTTCCTATCAGTATGTTCACTGTAAGTAACTACTGATATTGTGCTGAGCGTTGTGGGCAAGCATATCACTTAATCCCGTTTGTCCTTAACTCAAAAGAGTTGCAGGACATACTGAAATGCCTTTAGTGCATTTCTAAAATGAATTCACTTTCTTTTTATTTTTTCTATTTATTTTGGAATATTTAAATTTCTCAGTTGTGTCACTGAATTTGACCACATGCATAGAGATGGCTTGTGTTGATGTGTGTAAGATACATATTAGGCTACGTATGTATATCAAAAGTAGAAATGGCGAAACAGTGCTCTAAGTTACTGGCCCAAGGGCTTCAGCCATAGCGTGACACCAATGCAAACGAAGGATGAGTCTCTGTTGAGTGCATTTAATACACTTAATATGCTTTCTTGAATTATAGTTACTGTAGAAATTCTCTGATGTTCTCAACTTGCTGTATTTAAGTATGAAGAAGACCCACTTGATTCTTTAGTTTGCAAGGTGAAAAGTTTCACAGTATTCCTCATAACTAAGGGAGTTTTTAAAAAAGGTTTCTATAAGTAAAGGTTAATGGCTTTTTTTTCATGCCAATAAATGCATGTTAACTGCCAAAGCTGAAGCCCAAGAATGTGATATAAAGTTGTGCCCAATTTCAGGAAGATTTAAGATGTTCTTATGAGTCGAGGACGAATTGCTCAATTTGAACAACATTTTATTCTGAATGGTTGTGGAACACTGGCCACTTTTCAGGAAGAAATGGATTTTGGACTTTTCATGCCATCCTCCTCCTGCTTCCCCATTCATCAGACCACATACACATACACACACACACACACACACACTCCAATAAGAATTTAAGAAGAGATGATTTTTCCAAAACGTGATCACTTCTGACATTTTGAAAAATTTCTGAACCAGACACAATGCAGTTGAATGCTTGTAGTGTTCAGAGGGATCTAAAGAAATATCTTCTAGTTATTCCAACACAGTTTAGCAGGGGACGTGAGAGATCACCGAAAGATTGTTTGAAAGTGAAGGATTGAAGAAATGAAAAAGAAAAAGAAAAAGAAAATTCAAACAAAAATGATAAGCCTTTTGTATGCTAGATATTTTGTACATCAGCAACTTAGCATGGCATGTAGTTACTTAGAAAGGAAGAAAGGGTAAGATATATACCTATATCTATGTATTTATATATACACACATATGTATGTGTTCATTGTTTTTCTATTTATAAAATACCTTACATAGACTTTTCTAAGAATAATACATGCTTTACTTTTCTCTAGTTAATGTTTAAAATGTATATTTTGTATTTTGCTAAGTGCCATGTGCTGAAGCAGGAGGGGAAAGTGATCATAAACAAAGAAGCCTAACTACACATTAAAGATGATTTGCCTGTTCTAGCTGAAAATGCAATCATTTCATTCTCATTGAGGATCTAGTTACACAATCTCCCCACATTTCATTTGCTTTGAAAAATATATACTCTGTGCGCTCTCCAGAAGGCAATTGCTTCTCCCCAAAACGTGTTCTACTTCTTTTAAAGCCTCTGGTAAAATTTTTATCTAAGCCATCAGATTTAGCAATTTGTAACTGATCTAATCTATCCACAAAATCCTTGCTTACTGAAATTGCATCCAACAGTTCCTCACTATAAACCTTTCAGTTCGCATAAAACTGAATGACAACCCGTGTCTCCTTCTTTTTATTTTCATCTCGTTGCTTTTCTTTGACCCCCAAAGAAACAAAGATTAGATAAACAATCAGAAATCATGAATCATGTCAGCAACTGCCAGTTATAACATTAGGAAATAATCACTTAGCATTAACATCATTAGAAATAGCCACAATAAGAGCAATCATTAGGTGGAATGTGAATAACTACAGTGTTCTTTCTCATGTGTCCCCCGACAGAACATTACAGTTTTTAAAGGTGTATACGTAGATGCCAGTGTCTGAAGAAGACTTTCCTTTTATTCATTCATTTTTTAAAATCACTCACTCATTTTCCAAATACTTATTGAGTATCTTCTATGCACTTAATAGTATTGTAGGCGTGGAGGATATAGCAATGAATAAAAAATAGGCATGTACTGAACAATTGTTTAATTAAAAAATGATATTGTTTCAACAATTAACTAACTATAAAACAGAGTGACACAAACATTGGTTACCTAAGTCTATTTTGAATAGGCTTCTATTTGGGAAAATACTTTTTCTTGCCTTCTGTAAGAATTATGAGCTTTGTATCTGACACAGAAGCTGAACTAATACTTGTTTAATGATGACATCTCGGTTGATACTAAGATGAAATCTTTGGCTTTTTAGATTTCTAAATGCCACCTATTAGTTTCTTGAGTCCTATATTAAGCTTATGACAAAGGTCTTTATTCAATTCTAAGCCAAATTATGGCCAGTAACTAAAATGCTACCAGACAATGTGTTTTGGGAGGTTCACCATTTCTTGGGTGACTTGAGCTCTCTGAATTTTATGACTAGACCTGGATTCTCTACCAGACCCCATAAATGTATAAGTTAATGTGCAGAAACCATGACAGCTATGAACTTGGGACCAAAGAATCCAGCTGATTCTTAATATTAAATAAGATGAAATCAATTAAATTAGGAAAATTTTAATGTCTCTCAGTAAGACAGGAAGGACATCTATATTTACTCAATCTAGAAATTGTTTGAAGTCTTGCCATATCCTGAACAACTGGGCTTAGATGCTAAAAAATGAGAGATTATCTTGAGAATAATAGTAGGAATTGCCACCTTTTTTGTATCCTATAGCACTTTGTTTAGAGAGGGCATTTTATGGCCATATATGGAACAAGTGGTTGATTGATTGAATAAATTATTCCTCTTAAAAGTGTAAATAGGAGTACTGAAAAGTGTGAACATCAAGCCCAACTTTGAGATTTCCAGACATGACTTGCAATGCCATAACTTATAGCATGTGTGATGCCAAGAGGTGGGTCTGCTTTATTTAGAATAAGTATACCATGTATCTCCCCCGCCCTCCCTTTTTTTCCTGCTTTGCTCTGCTCAAGAAAACTTGGAGTTGTCCAGGTATAAGGAGGGTGGCTTTCTTCTGCTTTACATTTTTTTCTGAAGCTACAGCTTTTTCAGAACCCAACTTAATGGAGGGATGGATGCATTTTATTAGACTCTGAATATTGGGTGGTCGTAGAGATTTTACTTATTTCTATTCCTCTTACCCTAAAGTTCAAATTTTCCTGAATTAACATATGCTCTCAGTCCTCCACTTAGCCCTCTGTGTTACTGATTGTTCTAAGATTCTGGCTTGGTGACTTCTTACTATTCTGATAGCTTTCTAATGCTTCCAAAGAAAATTTTTAAAAATATATTTTATCCAGTATCTTTTCTGTTTTCAGTAGAAGGATTGGTATGAATAACCTAACCTCACCTAATCCCAGAAACAGAAGTTGGAATCATCAATAGCTTTTCTTAATGGATTTCTTTTGGATTGCACCTTCCTGTGATAGCCAGCATGATAATTACCACAAGATGCTCTAAGAGAAATTCTACCCTAGAACTGGCTCATGCCTTAAAATTTCTGTATCCTGGGCTTTTACAAAATGCATAATAAACTACAAGTATGTAGATATGTATATAGGCTACATTTTCATGACTAATATGTTAATATTTATAATAAATAAATAACAAATATGCTAATATTTATAGTTATCAGCATATATAGAATATGCTAAAAATTCTGCTATCACATTGACAAAGTTTGGTTCCTTTGTTAATAGTATGTCTTCTCTGTCATATGCAAAGAGTTTTGAACAAATTTATCCCCAGAACATCAACCAAATTTTGAGTGTATAAAGTAAAATCTTCTTTAACTGGTTCTTCCTCATTCTTTCCATAACACTTTATAGCGCCATTTTCCATTCTGAACTAGCAGCATCTTTGAATTATTTGCATTTTCCCAAAGTCATCGTGTTGTAATGATACCATTATCCAAATAAAGTACAATGTCAATTAATCCCTCTCCTCCAGGATAAATGCCCTTTAGTTGCATTAGTTTATTCAGCCTGTATTTATTGGATGCCTAGTATGTGTCAGGTGCAATGATAGACATTGACAAGTAGGCTAGATACAGGAAATTTGTTACACAGCTAGACTACTTTAACTGTCTCCATCAGAGTCTCTTTTCTATTATTTGTGAGAAAACTGTACAGTGGAATAACTAATGTGTTACCTTCAACATGATTTCCTTTTCATATGACGCTCCCTAATAATTTCCCAATAATAATCAAATGAGGACAAGCGAGTCAGCTGTCTTTGAATTCACTTTTAAATGATTCATGGAGATAATTACCTAAACAGGAAAATATGGGATACATTATATTTCATTTCTTCATATTAAAGGTTGCTTAAGAATACCTCTACTTAAATGAAAGCTGCCAGTATTAACGTTTTTGGGGGGCAGATTTAATCAAACAACAGTTGAGTTGACTTATTTCCTACTTCCATAATCTTTAATGTTCCTCTTTGCTCTTCAGGCTGAAAATTTTTATTTCAATGTAATGTGTCACATGTATCAGTTGAGCTATAAATAGATTACTATACAGTACACAATATTTAGAACATTAAGATCCAGTTTTGTCTGCATATACTGAAAAGACTGAGTTGAAAAACAACAGATTGTGTTGAATAAACTAGGATATAGTAGAGGCTTGAATATAATAGCACTCCTCTACCTCATTTATCCTATAGGTCTGAACTTACACATCATTAAAATACGTAAGAACAATATGATAGGAACTGAGTATTTATATGAATGTTCCTTAATCAAGTGTGTTCTTTCAAATCTACTCTGGAATTTCTTTCTACATTGAAATTTCAGGCTAGATTGGTGCATAAAAAGTATATATTTTGAAATATTATGCTTCTATCAGAAAGTTTTCCTCATTTTAATAGTGAATAAATCATTTTATACTATTATAGAAATGGAATGAGCAAAATTTTAGATGTAGCTGTCATTCTTAAGACTTCCTACACACACCCAAATTTAGAACTAAGAAACATAAACTTTTATAAATCATCCCCATAGGAAATTCCTCTGCAAATTATAGTTTAGATCTCATTTGATAATAATATTAAGTTTGAAACTTAACAATTCTACTTCATTTCTTGTATTTGAAACACCTTGCAAAAGCATTAACTAATTAATCAAATTAGATAACAATTCTTTACGAACTGAGCATCATATTGAATCATTTCCTTCAGAATATCAAGATGGTATATGTATATGTGTCACTTTTGAGGTAATAATTATAGCTATGTGCAGTAAAGTATTTATTACCTTATCTAATTAATACACATTTTGGCATGTCAGGGTTTGTGGGTAATTATAGTTTTCTGTTGGGTAATAATTTGTATGATTTATGAAGCCTATGAAACAACTCTATGAGCCAAAAAGCTGTCTGGAATAATTACTGTTAAGCAGTGTGATCAACAGGTACACCCAGCCAAGAGAACGCAGCCCTGAGGATAAGAGCCTCAAACAAACAGAAACAATCTGAGGTGTTCACTTCTCAGCCTGTTTTTTTCTCACCTGAAAAAAAAAAAAGGCCCACCCACTGTTTTCAGCTGTATGAACAAAGACCTGATTGCTTAAGTATATGCAGTTATTTTCCAAAGTTAATGTGCTGATGTGGAGGACTTCATAAAAGAAATAAGTATAACTATCACGGATCATATAAATTTGTAATTATTTCAGGAAAGACTAAATGCAGACACATTTAATTTAAGAATGCCAATACATTCTGTGGCTACTGAAAACTCTCAACTAGAATATGATGAACTCCTACTCTCCACTTCTCAACTTTTGTCAATTCAATAAGCTCTGAGTCTTATTTCCTTCTGGAACCGAGACACCTGGTTATATTGTCCCAGTAGGAATTGCGGGTGTAGTTTGTTTCCTAAGAAGCTTTGCTTATATTCAGGAGTTGACTGTCGCAGAAACTTGAGGGTTGGAAAAGAGCTCAGCTATCATCATCCATATTTATACAACAGTTTTCAGGAAGTTGGTGGGTGGTTGTAGAATATAATGCAGGTTATTCTTTATCAGACACTACTTTTCTTTTGCTAAGTTTATTTTGACCTTCCCATCAGTCATCCTCTTTTGCTCCATATTAATGCCCTCAAGGTAGGGAATGTTTTAATTGGCATTCAGCACATACACTGAACCAGGAGATCCTATCTTACATAAAGAAGCAGCTGGTAAATTTCTGTGAACTGTTCTCAATATGTGGAAAGTTCTTAAATTAGTTTCATCTTTCTCAGGGAGACTCATACATTTATATCCTGTAGGAGAATATTGAATTTTTAGTTATTAACTCTAGGTAGAGCCAAGTTCTTATTATTTTTTTTAAACTTGAAGACTAAAAGATAATGTCGGATAATACAGACTGTTGAAAGCAATGTCACAGGGTATTCCATTTTAAAATTAATGCTAAATTGTAGAGTCAGTAATCCACCGCATAATAGATACTTATGCGTAAGTTGGAAAGTTATACTACACGAGAATACCAAGAGCTCTAGGAACGGTCTGGAACGGAAATTGGAGATTTCTCCTGACATAGTCCACAAAGCAGCCACCTTCACTGGCCTCACCTTTATCAAGTGTTTGTTTTACGGTGAATCAAGGCAAAGAGAAGAAAGAGATGAGATGGGACAAGGAATGCAAACAGAGAAACCCATAGCACATACCACCCTTAGTCCCTAACTTATTTTGAACTGGGCAGCCTCCTCTTACAGTAAAAGTCATCCAAAATGAACACTCCCTCCTTTTGACTCTCAAAATGTACTTTCAGGGGAAAAATGGAATAAACAAAAGAAAAATCACAGCAAAGAAAATTTCTTAATTCCAAACAGGCTCTTTTTGGTAAGAAGTGTGAGTTTTAGGAAGAATATGTTAATGAATGCCCTCAATTTAGAAGCTACATGTAAGCTCATTCTATTGTACCAGGCAAAACAGAGTTCAGGTCAAATGATGACGCTAGAAAGAGAAAACTTCTGTGCTTTTAAGTATTTTAAGTGGAATTTGATAGGTCGATACTTGAGTAAAGATGTGTAGTTTGTCACAGGGCCTGGCATGGTAGCAGCACCCAAAATTTGTAGTTCTCTTCCCTCTTCTCCTCTGACACCCACACTCGTCCCCCTCCCCCTCCACACACACACACACACACACACACACACACACACACACACACACACACACACACACACACACACACACACACACACACACACACACACATACCTCCTGTGAAAGACAATGGCTGCAAGGAGGTTCAAACCCCTCTAGGAAAACAAACGAAAAGAGGTAAAATAAAGTTCAGAAATCCAAAGGTTTACCAGGTCAAAGATAGGAGTGAAACCAAAAGTTATGTCAGGCTATAAGGGGATGTAAGTATAGAATAAAAACACATCATTAATTCTTATGATTGTAATGTTATCTACCTGCTCATCATGGATTAGACAAAACCGTGTGTTAAGACCTAGGTTAGAATGACACATGTGTAGTATGGATGGATATATACATATATACACACAGAGAAACATACTATTATATATATTTATATGTATTTAATCCTATGGGAGCCATTACATATATGGTTCTTAACAAAGCTTGTATGTTAAAAAATAGTTTTATGTCTTCAAGACTTTTGCTGTCATTTCTGGATAATCATTCTTTTTGCTTTTTGCAGCCATATGTTTATTGATTAGTTTCTATATCTTTAATATTTGCCATTTACCAACTTTTGAGGTTTTTATTCAAAGGTTTTATTTTATAAGCATTTTAATTAAGAGCATGTATGATATTTTCTTTTTAAAGTTCTGGGTTTGCTTAAAAACTGGTTTATTAACCGTAACACTTTGAAAATATAAAAATGAGTACTATTAAAATATGGACCCTATTGATGTTCCCTTACAGAATATTTTAGATGTGGAAAAGTTTCATTCACCTTGTCTATTTTCCCCCATTAGTTTCCTGTTCCATTGCATCATCCAGTAGTGTTATATGCATTAATTCTTGCCAAGGGGCATAACACAGAGCAGAGCGTGAGCAGAGTCTACACCTGCTGTCTCTAGTCAACAGGGTCCTGTTGTTTCTTATTAAACAGTGGTCCACACAGTGGTGTTGCTGGGAATTTGCTTGTTCTTTCCAAGAACTGTCTTCTTTCACTTCAAGAGTCAAAACCTCTATTTCATTTTGTTTTGCTCTCTCTTAAGTGTCTTTCACAGGGAGTAGAAACACATACAAAAATTTGGTGTAACTTTTGGAATTCTTTTTCACTTTGCTAATAATCATTTTCTGAAGTGTAGCTTCCTTGCTTTGAAGATGCAACATCTTTTGACGTTAGTTATTATCATTGCTCACTTTCTAGCAGTGACTCCATAAAAACAAGAACAAAAAGAAGATGAATGACTTGAACTGGACTCTTGCCTAGTTGACGAGCCTGCTTTGCAAGTTAGGTGACTCATCTCCACAGTGTTATATCCCAATTCACCTTGGAGTTTCTTCATCTTATATTTTCTATCAATTGACTAGAGGTTGGGGCTGTGATGGGATCTGATTCGAGTCTTTCCGAATTGCAGTAGACCTATTATCACCTACATCTATTATCACAGGGTGTTTTAGGGGTTTGCTTGGAAATTCTTCCTGTGCTATGTTCTCTACCTCCTGACCATAGAGGTGAAACATCTAGATTACAAGGCATTAACTATAGCCAATAACTTTGGTTCTTTAAAACTCTTACTCAGTTTACCTCAATGTACTGCAGTTAGATTCATCTGATAATCTTCATGTATTGTTAATTTACCAAAGTAAATAATCATATTCTGATCTGCTGTGTCTCTTTGCTGCCAAACTTTAGTCACAGAGTGCTTGCCAAAAAATATTAAATTTTTAAAGTTAATATTGTAGGGTGTCTGAGTGGAGAGTGCAGAGTGGAGTGGATAATTATGCTGATGGGACAATTCGAAGAGTTAAAAGACTCATTCCTCAATCATTTGAAAGTGCTCCATATAATTTTTGTTTGGGAATTTAAAAAAAAAACTTATTATATGGTTAATTGGAAAGCATTTTTATCCTCTTTGGTGCCTGACAGACTAAGTAATGTTAGAAGCTGAACATGGTAAACCTTGGAAGAACACTTTTTAAAGTAAGATATTATGCAATTTTAAGTGTAAAGATTAAAATTTTTTATTTTAGTTTTATAATTTGAAAACACTTTTGTTTCAGGTGCTTCTGAAAGAATACAGTAGTATCTAAGAAATGGTACAACTACCTTGGGAAACTGTTCAGCAGTTTCTTATAAAATATAAACATAGACTTATGATATAACCCAGTCATTTCAGTCCTAGCTGTTTACCCAAAAGAAATAAAAACATAAGTCCAAACAAAGAGGTGTACAGAAATATTCATAGCAGCTTTGTTTGTAGTAGCTCAAACTGGAAACAACTCAAATGTTCATCAACAAGTGAATGTATCAGAAAACTGTGGTATAGCTATACAGTCAAAAGCTACTTAGCAATAAAAAGGAATGAACTATTGATACGTAAACCAACATGGAAGAATCTCAAAATAATTATACTGCGTGAAAGAAAATGCAAACTAATCTATAATGACAGAGAGCACACCAGTGGTTGCCTGGGGATGAAGGGGTGCGAGTAGAAGGAGAGATTACAAAGGGGGATGAGGAAACTTTTGGGGTGATACTCACTAGCTTGTTTTGATGGTAATTTCATGGATGTATACATATGTCAGGACATCAAATTGTATGCTTTAAACATGGGCAACTTACTGTATGTCAATTACACTTCAATAAAACTTTTTAGAGACGGTAAACAAAAAGGAGAATATATAACCACATATATCCTTTTATCAATAAGTAAGGTTTTAAGAAACTGAGTTTAGAAGGCTCATCATTGCTACGATCTGGGAGAGTTTTATGCCTTTCTCAAATGCCAAAATTACCTGGAGATTTCCCATTCTTGCCTCTCCCTCCATCACATGGTGGGAGGCAAACATAGCTGCACAAGTCAATAATATAAGTGCTTGACCATATTGTTATCCTATATGTGGAAAGAGGTATTACTTAGGGCACATTCATAAGACCAATTCGATTTCCAGGCTACCAAGAATACACTAGAATATGTCCTTAACCTACGTATTTATGAATAAAAGGAACAAACTGCAGTATTGACAGGATGGAAGAAAGAAGAAATTTACGTTTTATCTAAGTTACAATGAATCTAAGTTACCTCTTACCTCATGGCTTGGGATTTCATCTTCTAATACTGACAATGTTTTCATATGTCTCATGCTCATTCATTTATTCATATAGTCAATAAGTATCCTAAGTGCCTATTTTGCACCAGGCCCTATTCTAGAAGTTGGGATACATGGAGCTCATCTTATAGTAAGATACTGCATAACTAATAGCGATGCCTATTAAGACAGATTTTGGAGACTGGTTAATCATTCAATTTCCATTTCACATATAAATTATTCCACCCCTACTCTCTTCCAGGCACTATAGACAGGATGCAAAAATGAACTAGATTTTATCTAGCTTCATGGAGATAATTCAACAACAAAGATCCACATTAGATAAGCAATTACAAGCATGACAAATGTTACAGAGTCACAAGTATAAGATTCTGTGAAAACACACAGCAAGGGAATTTCTCTGATTTTTGAGGTAAAGGAAATACTGGCTAATAAATAAAATCTACTCTGAGAGATGACTTGAAGGATGAAGCCAATACTTGAGTGATGGTTAGTTCTATAACTAACCCATATTCAACACCTACCAATTTTGTTCTCATTGGTTCACTTGTCTATAATGTTTGTGCACATTTCTTCTAAAGCCAGGGGATTCTTTTAATGGTGAGCACATATTACTCACCCTCGTATGTTTTTCCTTATAGTGCCTAGATCCATATGTTTGTTCCTATTTTTGTTTCATAATGATGATAATAATAATAGATGGAATAACTGATACTCAGAAGTCTTGGTCAAGGTTCTCAGTTAACAAGTGAGGAGGGCTGTATTTAATTGGAACTGTCCTTCCAAGTAATTATGAACATATTAAATTATCTTTGATATAGAGCTTATTGCATACATTTTCAAAAACATGTTAATATATGTATGAGCTATGGAAATTCTCCATTCGCAAGAGCATTTGGTCAGATTATTCCATCAACTGACAGTGTTAAATAATATTTGTTTAATGACTATTGTTTTCTTTGTGCCTATGACAATTTAGTGTCTTTGTACAACTAAAACACTTTCAAATCAAGCAAGAGTGAGGTTTATTCCAGAAATACCTTCATTTCTCTTCTTTTCATGGGAGAAATTTTTACACTGAAATCTTTAATAATTATTTACTTGGCCCTAGATGACACTGTTTTATATATCTTATAGCATAAATTAATATTTCTCTAAAGAAAAGACGGTTTATACCTTGCAATGAGAAATGATTTTTGACCGGTTCTTGGTATGTTTAGTTCTAAAGGAAACATTTAAAACCAAGTATTATAAGAAATACAAAACAGAGTTTACATATGGACTAAAAGATACAAATACTAATAATAATAACTTACATTTATTAATTCTATACTATCTTGCAGGCTTCATTTTAGGATTTTCCATTTATTAATGTATGTAATCCTTGCAGCAATCTTTTAAAAGTTTACCCATTTTACAGATGAGAAGCCTGAGGCTCTGGTTAAAAGACTTATGCTAGGTAATAAAGCTAGTAAGTTGAGAAGCTAAGATTTTCACCTGTATACAGTCTGGCTCCAGAGCCCATGCTCTTAACTTCTGTGCAAAAAGTATCTTTAAGGCTACCCTTAGTGGTAGGAGCCACTGCCATACTGGGTGAAGTTCAAGGAATTTACTCCTTAGCAGGCAGCAAGAATAGGGGCTCTTCTTTGCATATAGGAGATGACAGCTCCTTTAAACATGATCTACTAATATCTCAGATGGGACCCAGTGGGTTCACACCGATGGTTTAGATTTTTTAAATTACAATACATTTTGTTTAGAAGAGGGATTAAAGTATTTGCCAAAATGATTTGTGTTGACAAAATGGCTTAGTACGTTTGGCAGATTTATTTTGGAGGATGGAATAAATTAAGGTGTCTAGCAAAAGATGTGCTACAGCCACTGAAACAATTTCAAGTATTTCAGAAACTCTATTTTTATTCACTTTGCAAAATGTGCTTAGTTGAACTGCCAGTCTCTGTTACATTTCCATTTCTAAGCAATTAATTAAAATCCCAAATCAGTTTTTTCTTGATCATGCCAGCAGGGGTTGGTTACCATGGAAATATGAAGATCGGCTGTATTTGGAAGAGACAAAAAAATGGCTTCATTGGTCTTTTATTTTGGAAACATAAGTGATGGTCTAGAGTAGCTTGTTGGCTCAGTAATAGGAAGATCCGCTCTCCCAGTAGCAAGTGTGGCAGCGACAATTGGACCTTACTGACAGTCTGAGGATGACATTTTACCTTCCAGGGATATCATTTGGCCAGTTGAAAAAGTCATTAACTCAGCTTTTTCATGTCTTCTATCTACAGATTAAACCCCCAAATGTAATTGATTACAGAGTATTCTGTTGTAGCTAAGCAGGATTTCAAATCAATAATTGGTTATATTTTGCGAAGACCCATGAAAAACTATTTATGATTATTTTTTTCATACGTCAGGCCAGTGTGCTTTAGACAGAAAGCTTATTTCCAGACAATAGTGCAGACTGAGAATGACTGTGATTGAAACCATACTTTTTTACATTTTGGAAAATGGAAGATTATGGGATATCATCTTTGGGTATTTAATTAAAACCCAATTCAGTAGTGCTGCCTTAAAGACAGTGCTTTAAGAAGAAAATTATAGTGAATAATACTAATATGCCTGTATTAAAAAAAATCAGAGTTGTACTGAAAAATCTAAACCTTGTTAAAGAAGACATGATTTTAAAGATGTAGATGATAATAATAACTTTCAATATTTATTAATGGTTACGTGCCAAGCACTGTTCCTACTGGTTTAAAAGTATAAACTCAGTGTTTCTCAGTGACACCATGAGGAAGATTCTAATATTCATAGATGTGGTGACTGTTTTAAATTACTTGAATTTATCTGAGTGAAGAGATCCGTACTTTCATGTGCTACTAATTAGCTGTCTGTGAAATCAGAAGATGGGTAACAGCTTTCTGCTATGCTAGGCTTATACAGGTCCTGTATGAAAATTTATATTTGTTTGTTAGCTAGTGTTTCTCTGAAAATCATTAGGAAAAATTCGGATATTAAAAAGAAAGAGGGTACAAATCAAGATTTCATGTATTGCTCTAGCATGAAACCCCAGTGGGAACCATCCAGGAGAAGCTCCTGTCTGTATATAGTGATAATTAGGAAACTGGGAATTTTTCAGTAAAGTTTTTCCTTATTGCTATAGGCAGTCAAAATAATGTGGCCATTTGTCTCTATGAAATGCTGTTACATTTTCCGTATAAGAAAGTCCTCAAGGCATATCTACATGTCTTATACCTATATGTATTTTAGAGTGATAATTATTTAAGATGAGTGGTAGTCTTTTTAGTTAGTATTTGGAAGAAAATAACATAGCCACAATTCCCTTTCATTTACTATAAGATGAACAGAAAGTTGAGGCACCTCTGGCAACACAAACCATATGGGTGTCTAGAATTTGGGAGCCACATCACACGTGATATATATGCTGTATGACTCACAGCATCTCTCCAGATGCCTGCTGGATAGGTAGATATTTCAAACACATGCAGAGTAGGAAAGGTGATATAATATGCTGCTATCTGTTGCTATATACACCATTCCCGCCGATCTAAGGTCTCCCTATATAATGGCCTGGAAGTCTGAATCAATAGTTCCCAGCCTATATCTCAATATGTCTTGCCTATAGGATCTTTGTTTAGACTTCCTTTTGTACCTTCTAAAATCCTATATATTTATCAAGTGCATACTAAATAAATACCACACCACTATTCAGTAAGGAGAAATCCAAGAAGAATAAGACCCGTCTACTGATTTCTAGGGGTATAAAATTTTATCATATTGCCTATAGCACAGAATATGGTGATTTGAATGCCTTGATGACTTAGGAATTCTTGTTGTTACATTGATCTCACAGTGAAGGTCCCATACGCTATAGACAAACATAAACAGAACGTATAAACTGACATCTACTTATTTAATTTCCACTGAGCCCATGTTATGTTCCAGACACAGTACTAGGTACTGAGGAATGCAAAGATATATAAGATATTGAAATGAAAGGTGATATACTGTCATTATGAAAAATACTATTTCTGATGCCTAGCTAACTGTTTAAATTCTTACTCCTTTACTTACTGTGGAAACTAATCTCCAAAGGCAGATTCTCAATGAAACATACTTCCCAGTGTGAAAGCCCTCATTAGACCCCTCTGTCCTGAATCTGGGCTGACCCTGTGACTCATATTTCAAACAACAAAAGGCAACAGAAGTGACTTTCAGGGCCAGATCATAAGAAGTCTTGCAGCTTCAACCTGGAATTCTTGGGATGTTTTCTCTGGGGACACTCTCTAGCACATTCACCCTGAGACTTCAATGCTATGTGGAAGTCCAAACCAGCCAAACAGGAAGCCACATAGAGGGAGAGAAATAAACCCTACAAGGTCTCAGCTGCTTAGCCTCCCCACTGAGGCACCAGAGATGTGAGCAAAGTAGCCAGTATCTTTGTCCATCCCAGTCGGGCCTTCAGATGACTCCCAGCCCAACTGTAACCTCTACAAACAGTCAAGAACCTCTCAGCTGAGACACATCAGCCCACGAAACAGCATGAAATAATAATAATGATTGTTTTAAGCAACCAAGTTTTAGGGTAATCTGCTGTATAGCAATAGATCATTGGAACACTTAGATGCTGTGTGACCTTAGACAAGTTCAATTCCCTTTGCTCAGTTACCTTATTGATAAAATAGCGATAGTCAGAGTAATACACCTCCTAGGGTTGTTGTGTCTGACCTTCAAGAGGGCATTAGCTCTCATTATCTGTCCCATGTGGTAGCCACCGGCCATCTGTGGCTACTGGGCTTTTGAAATATGGCTAGTCCCAACTGAGGGTGCTATAAGAATAAAATACGCAATGAATTTTAAATTCTTAATGAAAAAAATGTAAAATATTTCACTAATATTTAAAAACTTTGTTTACATGTTGAAATGATAATATTTTAAATATACTGTGTAACGTGCAATGTTTTATTAAAATTTATTTTAGCTTTTTAAAGTGTTCTTTCTGGAAAAAAATTATATACGTGGTTTGCATTTGTGGCTCTTGTATTTCTATTGGATAGCACTCTGGAATATCAATATCCTAAGGGCAGAACTTTATTCACTGCTATAACTTCACTGCCTCTAAAAGTGTCTGGCAAATAGATGCGGCATAAGTATTTATTGAATAAGTGACTAATGCCTGTCTGCAACCAAATTAGATTTTTGTCATATTAGTTATATCTTCCTAACCTTCTTTAAATAGTTTTGTGTGGTGAACCCACACTGAATCTACTCATAGGTAATCCATGAGTATTTGATAATTCCCAAGATGTTACTCTATTTGAAAATGCTAGATTGTTTTTGAAGACTTTTAGGGTCATCCAATAACATTTTCACTGAAATGTGTTAAGATAAGGTCGCCTTCACACATGCAAGGACATGGAAAAATTGCAAGAATTTATGAAAATTCTTAGTCTGATTTGCTTAACTTAGGAAAATTGTTGCATAAAGACATTATATTTGCATTCTTTTGGATGACTTTTGGTGTTAGCTCAAATGGGGCTAGGTGGGGCCACATTTCTGTGAAGTAAACTTGAGTTGTACTACATGGTTTTCCATGCAACCCTGTAGCTCAGTGACTGCATGACCTCCACGCTTAAGCAGCATGTCATTTATGTTGAAAAACAGGAATGAATTTACCGTTACCTATTCATATAGCTCCTATGTCCTTTGTGGATGAAACAATTTTTTTATCGCAATTGACAACATCAAATTAGTTTAAACGGCAACTTTTTTTCTTTTTTTTTGTAGCTACTGGGAGCAGTTAGCAGAATTTTATTCTAGGAATAGCTAAAGCACCAAGATCTGGGAAGATAAAAATAAAGGCAGCTCCGGAGACTTTAGGAACTAGAATCACATCTTCACATACCATTCTGACCGTCTCTCCAGCTATTTCTTCAGCTGATTTTCTGCGTCTGCTTTATCCTTTCAGGACAACTTCCTATGAGGCTGGAATACACACCAGCTCCACGGGGAACACGGCGTCCCAAATTCCCTTTCAGCGAGCAAGGCTGCTCTTCTCCTAGATGCAGTTTGAAATATCCTGGGAAATAACCTAGCTTGGACTGTGCATGCATTGCTGGATTATCACTGTGGGCAAGGATGCAGCTCCCATTATAACCACATCATTTCAAAGCCCAGGGGAGAAGCAGTTTTTTTTTTTTGTTTTTTTTTTTTAATGGGGTGATATTTGGAGAAGCAGAGAAAGGAATAGGAACTGTTTAGACAAAACATGACAAGTCCACTGTAGTATGCAGTAACCAACAAATTACTTGACTTCATATTTTAAAGTATGGGGATATTATTGCTGATATGTGAATTCTTCCCATGTAAACAGTTTAATAGTGGAAAAGTGGCTATACCTCTTTTACAGAGAAACACATTTTTTATTTGAAATGTGTGCATTTTAATATCGTATTTAATTTTGGATATTTACCAATGAGGAAAGGAAGCAAGGATGTTTTCTGTTCCTGACATTGGGTTTAGCAGGGCAGGAATAATGTTATCTATTAATGAGCAGAGATGTTAGCTGAAGAGGTCTGGCTACATTCCAGTTTGGTTAATTAAATCCTACCTGCTTAAATTCTGTCTTTATTTTCAAATGAATATTCACTGTTATTTCTCATTTGAAAAATTATTTGATGTTATGAGTTTGGGACTACTAGCTTATTCGTGAGGTAAGGAATTTCAGTTTCCTTTGAGTTCAAAATGCCCTAGCTCCAGTTCAATGTTATACAAATTTTTTGTGTTGACTTTGAAATACTTCTCTTAGGGCTATAGTGGTGGAACTGTATATTTTTCCAATGATAATGCACCCTTTTAAAATCCTTTTTCTGTTTCTCTTGGTGATGGCAAAGTATCAAACACTACGCCTGATGCAAACCAAACTTGATCTGACCCATTAGATATGGTACTTTTAACCCAATAATACTTGGATTAATGAGTAATGTCTAAAATGAGCGTGTTGCAAGTTGAGAACGGATCAAATCAAAATTAATTTGTCTAATTAATGACTCTAGTCATTACTGTGTGAGAACCTATTTCATGGAATCCACCATACAATGTGTCCAATCGATATTTTGCAGTTAAATAAAAGATGCAAGTTTTGACTTCTTTTTCTTTTTTGTTTTGATAAAAACATTTAACATTGGATCTACTCTCATGAGATTTTTAGGTATACAATACAATATTGTTAACTACAGGTACAATGTTGTACAGCAGATCTCTAGAACTTATTCATCTTGCATAACTGAAACTTTATACCCCTTGGTTAGAACTTCCCCACCTCCCCTCTCGCAGCCCCTGGAAAACACCATTCTGCTCTCTGTTTCTATGAATCTGATTACTTTAGATTCCTCATATAAGCAGAATCATACAGTATTCATCTTACTGTGACTGGCCTATTTCACTTAGCATAATGTCCTCTATATTCATGCATGTGTCACAGTGGCAGAATTTCCTTATTTTTTAAGGCTGAGTAATATTCTGTTGTACATATGTAGCTGAAAGGATGGTGATAGAATGGGGGCCTATGGAGGTGTCTGTAAGCTCGCTTTTGCATACGTTTTGTTTAAAGTCTCTATGTGACAGGCACCAAGAGCTATCAAGGAGGCAATGATATGGTAAGAGGCTCTGTGATAGGAGAGCATTGAGCAAGAGATTTTCACAAAGTAAAAATGGAACCACAATTCAATAGTGTCTATAAAACATTCCTATTCTGAAATGAGAGAGGAAGACAGTGAGTCAGAGTAGTAGAGAAATCAAATATCATGACACTCATTTAGGTTACATAGAGAATAAGATCAAAGATAGATGAAGAGAGACGCACAGATAAATCTATAGATTTGGAGTTGAGGGTAAGGCCAGCCATCCTAATACGGTCATCCCTCATTATCCCTGGGGGAGTGGTTCCAGGACCCCCATGATACCAAAATCCAAAGGTGCTTAAGCCCCTTACGAAAAATGGCTAGTACGCTCAGACCCTCTATCTTTGGATTCCATACCCCGGGATTCAACCAATAGATTTTCTATCTGCAGTGGGTTGAATTCATGGATTTGGAGCCCGCAGATAACAGAGGGCCTGCTGTATACGTACGCCATTTATGGTCCCTGTCCAAAGTAATTTAAATATCAGAATCTTACATTTCAGTTAGGAGCTTAAGATCCAATGTCTTTAAAATTTATCTTTTCCTTCCTTCTCTATTACAGGATGAAATTGGATGGATTTTGGAGCGGGAAGTTTTCAGTTCAATAATTGAATACTTCCTCTTTTGCCACTCTGGAATAACAAAAATGATCTGAAGAAGAGATAGCTAAAATAAATTTCTGAGTACTTTTTACTCTTTCTTAGTGGTCAGATAAAATATTTGCCCCAAAATATGTCTATGTGTATGTATGTACATACACATATATATATATGTGTGTGTGTATATATATATATATATACACACACACACACACACACACACACACATACACACATGAAGGCATCCTTAGCTTCCCTTCTAAGCATTAACAAACAACAAAAAGCTTTCTAACAAGGGGGACACTTTAAAATGTTTCCAAGTAATGTCTCCACCCTTGTCGCTATATTACATTTAATACCTGCTAAGATAAGCAATTGCCCGGGTGAATGTTATGTACTGTACGGCAGAGGTTTACAGGAATTTGCAGAGATATATCATGGGAAAACAATAATGTCAGAATTAGAGACAATGTCTTTCTATTCTGAATTCAAACTATTGTAGATTCACATGAATGACTTGTTTATTTTCACCCAAATCCCCCTCTTAAACGCTTCCTGTGCCAATAGGATCTACAAAGCCAGATAGGATTTTAATATGGGATGACAAGCTTAAAATTTGTCATACTTTGTGTTACACATTGAATATATCTTTCTTTCTCCTCTTTTATTTACAATATATTGCAATTCTTGCAATATATTTCCAACTCTATTTTGCATTTCAGTAGCAAATCAATTTGAATTTAACAAGTGAGCTCTAGATTATTTGCACATAAAACATTTCAGTTTAAATTCCACAGAGCCCTACCTAGGCCAGTGCATTTGTTTGCTAAAGCTGCCTTAACAAATAGCACAGACTGAGTGGTTTAAACGGCAGAAATTTACCGTCTCATAGTTCTGGAGGCTAAAGTCCCAGACGAAGGTATCAGCGCGGCTGGTTCCTCCTTAGAGCTATGAGGGAAGACTCAGTTGCAGGTCTCTCTCTCTGGCTTATAGGTGGCATTCTTCTCCCTGTGTTTCTTCACATCATCTTCTCTCTCTGTGGGTCCAAATTTCCCCTTTTTATAAGAACAGCAGTCATTTTGGATTAGGGCCCATCTAATGACCTCATTTTAACTTGATTATCCCTGTAAAGAACCTGTCTCCAAATACTGTCACAATTTTGAGGTACTGGTGCTTAAGATGTCAACATAAGACTTTTAGGGAGCACAATTCAACCTGTAACAGCCAGAGACTTGAAAATAAAACAAATCTATGTAGGTGTATATATAGTTATAGGCATATGGGTGTGGGCACAGGCACGTGCGTGTATACAAATTGTATATATATGTGTGGGTGTATATATACAAACATATGTGATTATGTATTTTTCATTATATTTTATTTTCTTGGAAAATCAATAGTAAATGAAAATTTCAGACTAATAACATTTTATATATGCCTATTCCATTAAAATTTTAAAAGTTACTGTGTCTTTGAATCCTCACCACACTCTGTTTGCATATTTTTTAATATAGATTTTCCTATGCTCTAGTGTAGAAAAACATGAGTATCCACTCTTTCAAATTAATCCACTGATCTACTGGCATGTGAAGAAAGGATTGAAAACAACAAATAGAAAATAGTACGGATTAGGTACCCATCCCCTGAGAAGATCATTTGCCCAATGACAGTTTGTTCAAAATGAGGGGATGCCACAGTGATAAACACTTTGGTCATTTCTATAGAATCTGATGATAAACTGTACACTACTGCAGTACAGGAAGGTAGCACCAAAGACAATTTTGAAAAACACCCATCATCCCATTTTCCACACTTGCAGTAAAAATAAAACAATCTTCACAGGAATTTTAACTAAACACTGATAACATGGAATAATGTTTCAAACACCATCCCTGATGGTTACATATCTCCCAAGATTTAATCATGTTTTTGGTCTATTACAGCAATCTACTTCTTTTTACAGTTTCATTAATGTAAACTTTATATACTATAAAATTCAGCCATTTATAATCATTTGATGATTTTTAGCAAATTTACAGTTTCGCAAGCTTCCCTACAATCCAGTTTTAGAACATCTCCATCACTCCACAAATTTCTCTGCAGCTGCTTTTCAGTCAATCCCGTTCTAACCTCCAGCCCCAAGGAATTACTGATCTGCTTTCTTTTTTTTTAATTTAATTTATTTGTTTTTTATACAGCAGGTTCTTATTAGTTATCTTATTTTATACATATTAGTGTATATATGTCAATCCCAATCTCCCAATTCATCCCACCACCACCCCACCACCCTGCTTTCCTCCCTCGGTATCCATACATTAGTTCTCCACATGTGTGTGTCTATTTCTGCCTTGCAAACTGGTTCATCTGTACCATTTTTCTAGATTCCACATATATGCATTAATATATGATATTTGTTTTTCTCTTTCTGACTTCACTCAGTATGACAGTCTCTAGGTCCACCCATGTCTCTGCAAATTACCCAACTTCAGGGGGCTTCCCTGGTGGCGCAGTGGTTGAGAGTTCGCCTGCCGATGCAGGGGACACGGGTTTGTGCCCCGGTCTGGGAGGATCCCACATGCCGCGGAGTGGCTGGGCCCATGAGCCATGGCCGCTGAGCCTGCGCGTCCAAAGCCTGTGCTGCACAACGGGAGAGGCCACAACGGTGAGAGGCCCATGCGCCAAAAAACAAACAAAAAAAACAAACAACAACAACAACAACAAAAATTACCCAATTTCATTCCTTTTTTTGGCTGAGTAATATTCCATTGTATATATGTACCACATCTTCTTTATCGATTCATCTGTTGATGGGCATTTAGGTTCCTTCCATGACCTGGCTATTGTAAATAGTGCTGCAATGAACATTGGGGTGCAGGTGTCATTCTGAATTATGGTTTTCTCAGGGTATATGCCCAGTGGTGGGATTGCTGGGTCGTATGGTAGTTCTATTTTTAGTTTTTTAAGGAATCTTCATACTGTTCTCCATAGTGGTTGTATCAATTTACATTCCCACCAAAAGTGCAAGAGGGTTCTCTTTTCTCCACACCCTCTCCAGCATTTGTTGTTTGTAGATTTTCTTATGATGCCCATTCTAACTGGGGTAAGGTAATACCTCATTGTAGTTTTGATTTGCATTTCTCTAATAATTAGTGATGCTGAGCAGCGTTTCATGTGCCTCTTGGACATTGTATGTCTTCTTTGGAGAAATGTCTATTTAGGTCTTCTGCCCATTTTTCAATTGGGTTGTTTGTTCTTTTAATATTGAGCTGCAAGAGCTGTTTATGTATTTTGGAAATTAATCCTTTGTCCGTTGATTCATTTGCAAATATTTTCTCCCATTCTGAGGGTTGTCTTTTCGTCTTGTTCATAGTTTCCTTTGCTGTGCAAAAGCTTTTAAGTTTTATTAGGTCACATGTGTTTGTTTTTATTTCCATTACTCTAGAAGGTGGGTCAAAAAGATCTTGCTGTGATTTATGTCAAAAAGTGTTCTTCCTATGTTTTCCTCTAAGTGTTTTATAATGTCCAGTCTTACATTTAGGTCTTTAATCCATTTGGAGTTTTTTGTGTGTGTGTATGGTGTTAGGAAGTGTTCTAATTTCATTCTTTTACATGTAGCTGTCTAGTTTTCCCAGCACCACTTATTGAAGAGACTGTCTTTCTCCACTGTATATCCTTGCCTCCTTTGTCATAGATTAGTTGACCATAGGTGCGTGGGTTTACCTCTGGGCTTTCTATCCTGTTCCATTGACCTATATTTCTGTTTTTGTGCCAGTACCATACTGTCTTGATTACTGTAGCATAGTGTGAAGTCTGGGAGCCTGATTCCTCCAGCTCCGTTTTTCTTTCTCAAGATTGCTTTGGCTATTTGGGGTCTTCTGTGTTTCCATACAGATTGTGCAATTTTTTGTTCTAGTTCCGTGAAAAATGCCATTGATAGTTTGATAGGGATTGCATTAAATCTATAGATTGCTTTGGGTAGTATGGTCATTTTCACAATATTGATTCTTCTAATCCAAGAACATGGTATATCTCTCCATCTGTTTGTGTCATCTTTGATTTCTTTCATCAGTGTCTTATAGTTTTCTGAATAAAGGTCTTTTACCTCCTTGGGTAGGTTTACTCCTAGTTATTTTATTTTTATTGTTGCAATGGTGAATGGGATCGTTTCCTTAATTTCTCTTTCTGATCTTTTGTTGTTACTGTATAGGAATGCAAGAGATTTCTGTGTATTAATTCTGTATCCTGCAACTTTACCAAATTCATTGGTTAGCTCTAGTAGTTTTCTGGTGGCATCTTTAGGATTATCTACGTATAGTATCATGTCATCTGAAAACAGTGACAGTTTTACTTCTTCTTTTCCAATTTGTATGCCTTTTGTTTCTTTTTCTTCTCTGATTGCCATGGCTAGGACTTCCAAAACTATGTTGAATAATAGTGGTGCGAGTGACATCCTTGTATTGTTCCTGATCTTAGAGGAAATGCTTTCAGTTTTTCACCATTGAGAATGATGTTTCCTGTGGGTTTGTCATATATGGCCTTTATTTTGTTGAGGTAGGTTCCCTCTATGCCCACTTTCTGGAGAGTTTGTATCATAAATGGGTGTTGAATTTTGTCAAAAGCTTTTTCTGCATCTATTCAGATGATCACATGGTTTTTATTCTTCAGTTTGTTAATATGGTGTATCACATTGATTGATTTGCATATACTGAAGAATCCTTGCATCCCTAGGATAAATCCCACCTGATTATGGTGTATGATCCTTTTAATGTGTCATTGGATTCTGTTTGCTAGTATTTTGTTGAGAATTTTTGCATCTATATTCATCAGTGATATTGGTCTGTAATTTTCTTTTTTTGTAGCATCTTTTTCTGGTTTTGGTATCAGGGTGATGGTAGCCTCGTAGAATCAGTTTGGGAGTGTTCCTTCCTCTGCAATTTTTTGGAAGAGTTTGAGAAGGATGGGTGCTAGCTCTTCTCTAAATGTTCGATAGAATTCACATGTGAAACCATCTGGTCCTGGACTTTTGTTTGTTGGAAGATTTTTAATCAGAGTTTCAATTTCATTACTTGTGATTGGTCTGTTCATGTTTTCTGTTTCTTCCTGGTTCAGTCTTAGAAGGTTATACCTTTCTAAGAATTCGTCCATTTCTTCCAGGTTGTCCATTTTATTGGCCTAGAGTTGCTTATAGTAGTCTCTTACGATGCTTTGTATTTCTGCAGTGTCCACTGTAACTTCTCCTTTTTCATTTCTAATTTTATTGATTTGAGTCCTCGCTCTCTTTTTCTTGATGAGTCTGGCTAAATGTTTATCAATTTTGTTTACCTTCTCAAAGAACCAACTTTTAGTTTTATTGATCTTTGTTATTGTTTTCTTTGTTTCTACTTCATTTATTTCTGCTCTGATCTTTACAATTTCTTTCTTTCTTCTAACTTTGGGTTGGATTTGTTCTTCTTTCTCTAGTTCCTTTAGGTGTAAGGTTAGATTGTTTATTTGAGATTTTCCTTGTTTCCTGAGGTAGGATTGTATTGCTACAAACTTCCCTCTTAGAACTGCTTTTGCTGCATCCCATAGGTTTTGGATCGTCATGTTTCATTGTCATTTGTTTCTAGGTATTGTTTGATTTCCCCTTTGATTTCTTCAGTGATCTCTTGGCTATTTAGTAGCGTATTGCTTAGCCTCCATGTGTTTCTGTTTTTTATGTTTTTTTCCTGTAATTTATTTCTAATCTCATAGCATTGTTGTTGGAAAAGATGCTTGATACAATTTCAATTTTCTTAAATTTTTGAGGCTTCATTTTTGACCCAAGATGTGATCTACCCTGGAGAATGTTCCATGTGCACTTGAGAAGTGCTCCTCTGTTGGGTGCATATATATCTATAATTGTTATTTTCTTATTGTCTATTCTATCCCTCCCCTCACCTACCTCCTGCAGAATGTGAGCTCTTGGGTATAGGGATCATCGTGTCATTGACTTATTTCAGGTGTCTAGAATATTAATAGCTAAATAAACTGAATGAATAAAAGAATGAAGGTAGAGAATGATATCATCATTACTAGAAGGAGTCAAACAAATTTTCAGAAATAAGACTATGAAATTAGACTACATAAATCTCTAAGTTTCTTTTTTTTTTCCTGTGAGTTGAAGCATTTCTATTATGGGTATAGAAGTATTATGAAATATGAATCAACAAAATAAATCTTATTTTAAAAGTACTTATTATCACCAAACTCTTACGAGGTAAATGAATTTTTAAATATATTCATAGTTTAAAAAAAAAGTATGATCTTCTGTTTCCAGGAATATGGAGTAGGTGTATTTTCCCTATTCCTTTCATTAAGTAACACTAAAAAAATCTGGGACTTCTCTGATGGCGCAGTGGTTAAGAATCTGCCTGCCAATGCAGGGGACACGGGTTTGAGCCCTGGTCCGAGAAGATCCCACGTGCCATGGAGCAACTAAGCCCGTGTGCCATAACTACTGAGCCTGCTTTCTAGAGCCCATGAGCCACAACTACTGAGCCCGCGTGCCACAACTACTAAAGCCCGCATGCCTAGAGCTCATGCTCCACAACAAGAGAAGCCACCACAGTGAGAAGCCCGCGTACCACACGAAGAGTAGCCCTTGCTCACCGCAACTAGAGAAAGCCCGCACACAACAATGAAGACCCAAAGCAACCAAAAATAAATGAATAAATAAATTTTTAAAAAGCTATTAAAATAAATCTGGACCTTATACATAAAACAAACATAAGGATACTCTGAAAGGCAGAGAAAAGAAGGAGATTGGCTAAGGATACAAGGAATAACATAGTGATAAGTTTCCTGGGTTTTATTTTGCCATTAAAAAGTTGAATAACCAGAAACCTAGAAACACCAACAGATATAGATATAATAGATATAGATGTAAAAGATCTAACAAAAGTCTCTCTATATCCAGAGGATCAGGAAAAAGGCAGCTTAGCAAGAGAGAAACTTTTAGACAATAACTGCTCTACTCCAGACAAACACCACAGAAAAAACTCTTCCTCCACCTCAGCAGCAGAAACTGAATGGGAAAGCCTAGAAATTCCCGCCTAGCCAGACGGTCATGAGTTACCCCAAGTCATCTGCTGGGTTGTGGTCAGAGAATGACATATAGGGGTGCTTATCTTTTATCTCTACAATGTGGTAATAATCCCTCCCACATTGAGTGGAGACTGTGTGTGGAGCAGTAACAATGCACTTCTACCAGCCAGAAAGGTTTGGGTGGAGGCCTAATGGACTATTCTGCCAGCAGCAATAAAGTGTCAACCCAGGCTGGGTGAGGATCTGGACTTATACCACAGCTGCTAGTAATAAGGCAGTGCCCCTCCCTTACCCAGATGGAGTGATGTCAAAGGAAGCCAGCAGAAACTGAAGGCTTAAATAAAATCCAGACTCTCATAGCATAATGTGCAAAATCCTCAGATGTCAATCAAAAATTATGCATCATTCCAAGAACCAAGAAGATTTCAAATGGAGTCAAAGAAAACAGTCAGTAGATGCCAAAACCAAAATGACAGAGATGTTAGAATTTTCTGCATAAGATGTTAGAGTAGCAATCACAAAAATGCTTCAATGAGCAATTGCAAAAACATTTGAAACAAATAATAAGGGAGAGCATCTCAGCAAAGAAACAGAAAGTCTCATCAATGAATTGAAAGAATAAAGAAGAACTAAAGAGAAGTTTTGTAAAATACAATAACCGAAAAAAAAAAGAAAAAAACTCAAGAGGATTGAGCTGTAGGATGGAAGGGGCAGAGGAAAGAATGAATGAACTGGAAGGTAGAATAAGAGAAATTACCCAATGTGAACAACAGAGACAAAACAGGCTGGCAAAAAATTTAGAAAGCCTCAGGGACATATGGGGCTACATATAACAAAAGATCTACCACTCATTCACTGGAGTCCTGGAAGGAGAGGATAAAGGGCAAGGATAAAAACATACTTGACGAACAATGGCTGAAAGCATCTCAATTTTGGCAAGAGACACAAGATCACATATTCAAGGCTTTGAGCAAACTCCAAACAAGATAATCTCAAAGAAATCCACCACAAGAAACATCATAGTGAAAAATTTTAAAACTACAAAGAAAAAAAATCTTCAAAGCAGCAAGAGAGAAACAGTATCTATACAGGAAAAACAATTCAAATGACAGTGAATTTCTCATAAGGAAGCATGGAGGCCAGAAGAAAGTGACACAACATTTTTCAAGTATTGAAAGAAAAGAAGTGTCAAGTCAGAATCCTATATCCAGTAAAGATATCCTTCGGGAATCAATAAGAAATCAAGACTTTCTCAGATAAAGGAAAAATAAGATAATATGTCACCAGAAACTTATGCTACAATGGCTAAAGCAAGTTCTCTACACAGAAAGAAAACAATAAAAGACAGAACCCTGGGACCCCAGGAAGGAAGAAAGAACACAGTAACCAAAAATATGGGTAAATACAATAAACTTTTCTTCTCCTCTTGAGTTTTCTAAATTATATTTAACAGTTGAAGCAAAAATTAATACACTGATATGGTTCCAAATTAATGCAGAAAAAATATCTAAGACAATTATATCAAAATCAGTGTAAGGTAAGGGGATATACAGGGAGATAAATTTTCTATAAAATTATCACACAATAAATAAAACATTATAAACAAATAAAAATGGAATCCTCCCTTCCTTCCTTCTTTCGCTCTTTCTTTCTTCCTTTCCTCCCTCCCTTCCTCCCTCCCTTCCTCCCTCCCCCTCCCCCTCCCCCTCTCCCTCTCCCTCTCTCTCTCTCTCCCTCTCTCTCTCTCTCTTTCTTATATCCAGGTGTTGTTTCCCCCTTTCTTCTCTTCCTCTTACATTTCTAATATTATCATTGATATTTTGGTTTCTTATTGCACTGAGATCAGAAATTGCTGAATGTGATTTTTCTACTTTTTGGAATTGAAAGTGATCTTTTATTCTAATATGTAACCAATTTTTATATATGCACTATGGGTCAATAATTGTAATGATTTCAAAATGCTTATTTTCTAACTCATTCCTTTTACGTTTGTTAGTTGGCATTCTACCATAGAAAAGAACTCTCTCGTCTCCCTTATTTGCTATCTGTACATATGTATGTGTGTCCTGTGTTTGTTTACTTATTATCAGCTTTGGCTCTTGTGTTCTTATTTTACTCAACAGGTTACAACTCCTTATTGTCCTTATTGTCACGTTTATACTCAGATTTCCTATATTTGGTCAATAAGAGCCCTTTCAGGCTGACTTGTCATTTTGCTGGATTTTCATTCTTTGGGTAATTCTTTATGTTTTGGAACAACAAAATGTTTTAGAATCATCTTGTAATTTCCTTCTCCCTGCTCTGAAATTTGCCATTTCTTTAAGTTTCCTTTTGTGAAAAATGGTGTATGATGATTCAATAGTGTCAAATGAAACTCTGCTATGAATAAAATGAATTAATTAATTCTCTCTGGTTTTCTTTTTCCATCTGTAATAACATCATTAGATATCTCTGTCTCAACTCTCTACCTATGTCTGTATCTATCTACCACACAAACGTTCAGTTTGTCAAGGCGATAGTATTTAAACTTTGTTCTCTAAAATAATTTCAGTGGACATTTAGACAGACTTAGTGGTGATCACCAAAGTTTTAACACATCTCTATTTTCCTTTTTACTGATTGAATGTTATGAACGTATAGGTCTTTCTCCTCCCATTTTAACAGGGGAGTAATATGATTTTTCTATATTTCAAGAGGTGTATTTCTGCTGCTAAATGAAGAATATACAGTAGGAACGTTAGGCAGAGCAGCCGGGAAGCTTTTGTACTAGTTCAAGAGGGATGACAATAGTGATTTTGACTAGATTTAGACTCGATGAAGAGGAAACTTGGTTTCAGGATACATTTTGCTAGTAAACTTGAAAGCAGATAAGAGAATTGGGGAAGAGAGATAAATAAGAGCAGCAAAAGGAGAGATAAAGATTATCACCCAGGTTTTACTTGAGCAACCAGGTGGACAATGTCATCCTATTAATAGTATGGAAAACCCCACACTAGCATGTCAGAGTTGGAGGGGTATTGGGCATTCCCATGTAGACAGAGGTAAACACTGCTGATCAGGGCAGAATTCAGGGAGATGTAATTCTGGGCTCCAACAACAGGATGATGCTATTTAAATCCATGGGATTTGGTGAGATTCCCTAGACAGAAGTGTAGCCAAAGAAGAAAAGAGGATCTGGAATCTAGATACATTTCACAGAAGCAAACTAGAATTGTAAAATGTTACCTAAAGCCAATCATTTTTAGAGGAATAAATACTGTTTTTCTAAAAATCCAATTTCTATATCACTTTTCATGAGTACGTCTACATTAAAGAGAGGTTCAGTTTTATTTAGGACTTAATGTGGAATAATAGGGTTCTTTCAGAATCCTCCCATTTCATTAACCGTTCTTTTAAAGGCCCAACCATAATTTTGCTTTTTCCATTCCATCTCATACACAGATTTACACTCAGGATTTCAAATGCAGGAAACTGACAAGTTTATATACTCTTGATTTCAGGCAATGTGTAAACCAGTAAATTATGTGAAATAGAATAGGAGTTTTAAGGGATTTTGTATTTTACTTAAAAAAACAGTGATGCTGAGAAAAAATATTTTTCATTAAAGGCTGTATCTGGACATGTGAACAATGAATGACTTTAAAAATACACCAAAGTGCACACAGACAGAGAATAAAGCAAGGCGAGTGTCTCATTTTAAAGATGAGGCTGATGGATATGGTCTGTTAATCCCAGACATTGACCTTGATCTGAATAGTGCAACCAATTCAGTTGAAAATTGGGATGGAGGAAACATATGATTATTGTACTGTGTTTTTTGTTTTTGATTTTCTGATAATTAACATAAACCTGAAAATTGAATCCAGAATAATAACTAGGTCAGAGCAATTTCACGCTCACTCCTAATCTCTGAGATTAAGAAAATAACAGCAATAATGGACAGATATCATATTGACCAGAACAAAACAAATTGTTCTAGTCACTCTCTTGTGCCACATTCAGATTTCTTTGAATCAAGCACACACATTGTGGTGGTTTTATGCTTGGTACAACCACATGATCTTTCACACATTCTCCCTCTCTCGGGTTCATTTATTTAGGCATGTAATTTTGTGGTTTTCCATCTGATTGGAGGTATCAGATTTTATATTTCACAACCGTAGCAAAAAAAAAAAAAAATCTTTCATGGAGATACCGAAAATTTGAAACAAAGGTTGTTGTTATCAGAAAGATACCACCAAGAGGATTAAAGTTTCTCTTTCTAGATTCAATCTGGATGCATTATGCATCATGCAGCCACAGGCACCACATTGGAAACAGAACTGCAGACATGGTGATGAGCTGTGATGTATGGAGGGCTCTTTAGGAGGCAAAGCGAAGACCTTATTTTCACTAGTAAAATACAGTATCTGAGAATAGACTGTCTGATTTCCTCTATGTGGGTAACAGTAGTAAACTGAAAAGGTTGGTAATGCTCTTAGCTTAGGGTAAGCTTAGTTTTCAGGAACCTATTCCCAAATTATGAGGAGACAATCTACTACTAATTCAGCTAAACCAGTCTTTGGCATCTGTCAAAGACAAGAGTAAATTTACAAGTTGTCCTAAGACTGCCGTGTCCCTGCAAAGACTCCCCAACAGGTCTGCTCCCCAGGTCACATTTAGAATTTTGAAAAACATGCATGCACTTTCTTCTATTTCATATATTCTAACATGACTGCACGGGCACACTTTCAACTGGACAGCTACATGAGTGTAACGTAAAGAAGCATGAGTAAGGAGGTACAACAGGAAGCCGAGTTAGGGAGAAGGGGGAGAGTACGGTAAACACAATCTATTCCTACTTAAATTTTCTCTGAGCTCACCATGTACCTTTATTAAAAACATGCATTTATACTGAGTATTCATGGCTTTTTATTCGTTGACCAGGACTCTTTAGGACTCTGCTGTTTAGTACCCATGCATTTAAAGCAAGGTAATGATACGTCCCAGTGTGCCTGGGGTAGTCCTGGTTTACGGTTACTGTCCAGGCATAATTATCACCAGCACCTCTTTTCATTCTCAGAAGTCCTCCCATTTGAAAAATAAATTTTATGGTCACCCTATTTATGGGAAAGTCCACAATGGGGGAGTTCTGCAGGGAACAAAATCAAAATATCAAGGCAAATATGGAGACCAGTTTCTATCATTGTCTTAGCAACAGCAGTGAAGAAGCTGAACTTTACTGTAGAATTATCCTTAAATTTTTTCCCCAATAAATCAATATGCTTGTGGCAAATGAAACAGGTTAGGAAAAGATTGATCAGAAATGAAGTTCAGTCTTCCTGGAGCCTGGTGCTAAAGGGAAGAGCAGCCCTCATGAGCGTGATGGCAAAGTCAGGGCAGAACATTCTGAAATCAAGGTGGGTGGTATTTTAAGGGCCAGATAATCACATGATTAATACTTGCTTGAGTGCAAAATTTTTAATGAGGCTTAAAATGGTCTCAGAAATTGCAGGGTAGATGCCAGGAAATAACCTAAAGCTAGAGTATGGCCCACCCAGCAACATCATCTAAAAATATTAGCTTAGAAATTTAATATCTTTGGCCTATGCCAGCCAGAATTGAACCTTTAAAAATGGTGGAGGCCATGGTGGAGAGTATTTTGTTAAGTTTGCACCACCCAGGCCAAGACAGGCTGTGCTTATCTTAAGAGATAGAATTTCCTTTTAAAATATATTTGGCTCTATAATTTTTTAATTAAAAAAGGTTTCCTAATAATAATTGCTTTAGAAAAACTCTGATAATCTTTTCTTAGCCTAATTAGGCAGAAAAGATTGACCACATCTTCAAAAATGGCTGTTTATATCCATGGTAAGTCTTGGTGGTGTTAGTCAGCTAAGAAATATTGGGCAACGCCTGACTCTAATCCTGAGCAAACAAACACGCATCTAGGTTAACTGAGCAGTGATGTGCACGCTAAAAATCAGAGGAGGCCACCAAGACTTAAGTACATTTAAACTTTATTATATACATTTTTGGTTCCCCTGAAAAAAGCAAGCAAGCAAACAAGTAAACAAAAGGCCCTTTTTTCTTTATGAAAAGACCTATATGTGGTCGTCAAAACAGGTAAGGAGAATCACTGAACTGAGTCACTTTGGAAAATTAGAAGGTACCCATTGAGCATACGTAGCTAAGAGGGCACTGGTGATGAAAGACTTGGTCATCTTTAGGTCTTTCCCAAATTGATTTATATTCATGAGTCATCATGCTTATAGCATAAGCATCCCAAGCGAAACATTTGACAAAAATTAGGAATTCATTTTGTGGTGCTTTTTGTTTTTATGTCCTATGGCATTTAGTGCTAATAAAGTATAACAAAATAACAGGTTTGGGGAGGATTCACAGTTCCTCTTAGCCTGTTGAAGTTTCCAAGAAATCCTGATTAAAAAGCATGCTAATTTTATCAAAACTGGTATTTACTGAAAGTGTTTGACTATGTTTAACTATGTAACGCTTTTTCAAATAAAACCCTATTAATAGAAAAACATTCCTACCTGGGAAGAAAAATTGTATCAAGTAAGAGTCTTCCACAAACATTGACCTAAGGATACACTACAGAATAAAACACAGGTTACTAAAGCTAACCAGAGGGAAAAAGTGCTCAACATTTGGGTCATTCCAAAAAGCACACATTTTTGTTTTTATTTTAGAAATCAAGGGTGCCTATCCTATTACATAAGCAGTATGTTATTACTTTTACACTAACTATCCCTAAGATTAAATTAGTAATCAGAAATTTATGCATTAACTACTTACTACTCACACACTTTTCTCATTTATGAAATGTCTTTTCTTTCAAATTGAGTTAAGCTAAGGGGAATTCTGTAAAATTTTTCTTCATAAAAGCTACTGTAATTTTTAAAGTAGTCTTTTTTATTTTTGGATACCACATGTTACTCATGTACTCAGAGACCCTGTAGTTTTGTGTTGTATATTGATTATTTGCTGTCCTTTCTAGCAAAAAAATATTGCCTCTGGACTTCCTCTGTGAACTGAAGAGATGCAACATTGAACTTGGTATTTATACAGCATTCAGGGACATTATAAAATATACCTGGCTACTGGATTCTTAGAATATTTAATCTTCAAGGAAAGCATGAGAACTAAAATGTCAATCTGTAAGACATTTTGAAAGAGCTGTTTATTTTTGTTAAAGCCTCATCATGATACAAAAGGCAGTAATCCTCAAGGAATCTATTTTTCTTCCATGATAAAAGGAACAACAATGATGATTAACTTATTTCTTTAACTCAAGTTGAAGCTGACTATACAGAACTGCCATGTGAAGAAAATAAATATTAACTGCTCAATCTAGAGAAAACTAGCCATAAATTCACTGGCATAAACTTGGACCAATCAAGCCTATCATTTCATAGACTGAATAATTTTAGCATTGATAAATCCTAATCATTGTTTTTAGCTTCACTGTCAATATTTTCTTCTCCATGTCTCGCTTGGTCTTTTCCACATCAATATCCTCACCTTTGATTGCCATGTCATTCATAGTACCGCACAGAACTAGACCAATTCCCTCTATAGTCTTTATGACAGTATATACATTTTTCATTTAGTTTTTCTCTCAAGTTATGGCACCCACATGTTACTACATTTTTCTGCCTTCAGTATAACAGGATGTTTCAGAATTTCCATATTGCTAAGTAAGCCTTCTCTGTGTCATGGAACAGTTGGGTTTTCCAGATACGCAAGTCTAGAAATTATTTCCCTACTCTTTAAATCATTTGGTCTTTTATTAAATGCAATACTACTTAACCAATTTGTTAACTATTTATTCTGATCCCTTAATAACTCAATCTGTATCAATGTTTTGCTGGAGTTTAAGTTGCCAGAAGATAAAGGCTATTTTGGTTTAGCTTTTTGAAAAAGATTGATGTAATGCCATATTCTGTTAGGTAGTTCATAAAGACATTTCAGGGTTACATGTACTTAACATCAGATACTGATTAACAAGCACTATTATATATGCAAATATTGAGAGATCGGAGAAATACCAACATATTTAAGTTCAGAGTCCACCAATAACATTTTTGATTGTATAATATTTATAGACTTCTAGACTAAGATGTTATCTTGATAGCCAGATAGGTTGTATAGTAACACAGAAAATACTAAGACATAATAAAATAGCCACCCTTTATTGAGTACCTACTATGCAACAGGAACTGTATATAAATCATTTCTGAGTTTTACAACAATGCCTCTAGGTACGTACTTTTGTCATCTTCATATTACAGATGAGGAAATAGAGACTCACATAGCTTAGGGAACTTTCCCACTGTTACATAACTAATACATGGACATTGACACTGGGGCCCTTTGACTTTTAGGTCTGTTAGTTTTCACCTCACTATCCTATATTAACACTACTGAAAAACTTGGCAAAATGTGCCAGTGAATCGATGCATGCAAACTGACAAGGTTTAGAACCCAAAACTTCATGTGATATTGATTAGAATTACCAAGTATTTCCTCCCCCTCCCCACAATCTTCTTACTTGTTTTTTGCAATAGCTAACAATGGCAAAAAATGTAAAAGTGAAAGAGAACTAGGGCAAGTTCAGTTGAGACACCCATCCCTTTTACATGAAAGGACCTGGATTAATTAGATAAACTTTGTATAATTTAATTTTTCGAGAAGTATATAAAAACCAGCTCAGGACTAAGTAGGCAATAGGCTGTGAAAAGAAGCAAACTTCTTGATGACAACGTAAAAAAGGAACTGATAGGAAATGAGATGAGCCTCAAAAGACTGGTATTATTATGTTTTTAATAATGAAGGCATTAGCACTGCAGTTGTTAGAATTTTATCTGTTCTATCATGAAGTAAGGATCTAGATAGTATGCAGTAATTAAAGATTGACTTTGATTTAGGTAATCCATTTTAATTGCATTTTTTAATTGTAGTGAAAATTTCATGAAGTACCATCTGAAAATGCTGATGTGGAAAGATTAACTAATCAAGATCATGCTGTTATATTTGAATTACTAGAAAGGGACCATGAGAAGTCAGTGTAAAATACATCTCTCAACTAACACACAAGTCCCTCTAATCTCATCTCACCTTCTGGAACAATGTGTAACAAATTAAATCTGGTTCACGAAATGTCATACAATCTGGCAGCAAGATTCTAATTGATGAAGAAACGGCTTTTTAATGGTTCCTTAACAACCATAGAAAATTTCAATTACTGGGAATCATGACAAAAACTACCTTAAGGGGACAAAATAATTTCTACCAGTTTTCTTTAACCAACTAAGAGGTCCCACTGGATACTTTCTGACCTATTCACACTCTATTCTGTTTAGTTTGGTAGAACAGATGGGCAGCTGACTTGTTACTGTGAATGTTTTAAAAAAATATATGTTCAAAATAGGAAAAACATAACTTGAACAGTTATCAGATTTGCTCGACCTGGATCATCATGTTTCCACTTACACAGTCTTACCCTCTATTGTTACTCTCATGAATTCAGTGATCTATGTTAGTCTTGAAATGAGTTTAGAAGTATGAAATTTGGTTTTATTGGTCCCCACCATCTCTTTGACTTCCTCTGCTTGCCAATCTCCACTGCAACACTTACCACACTGTATTTTCAAAATAAAAATTTATTTTAAGTCTTTCCCACTAGCAATGAAACACAGTACATGTTCAACACATACTCTAATGTTGGACAGATTATTATAACTTTCTGCTTTTTTTTTTTTTTTTTTGCGGTACGTGGGCCTCTCACTGCTGTGGCCTCTCCCCTTGTGGAACACAGGCTCCGGACGCACAGGCTCAGCGGCCATGGCTCATAGGCCTAGCTGCTCCACGGCATGTGGGATCTTCCCAGACCAGGGCACGAACCCATGTCCCCTGCATCAGCAGGCGGACTCTCAATCACTGTGCCACCAGGGAAGCCCATTTTCTGCTTTTTTGACAAATATTCTGGATGTTGTAATACGTATTGATCTTCTGAGATTAACAGTTCTATATGCTTCCAACAAAAGTGTACACACACACACATACATACATATTAATTAAAGACAACACACACATATTGTCTTTGTTTTGGATATTCCAAATATATCAAAGTATATCTGAAACCTGCCAATGACGCTGGCTTTATGTCTAATCTATATAAGACAAGTGTATTGATATTTTAGACCTTTATATTTACAATTTAATTTCTTTAGAATTATGACAGCATTAAATCTACCTAAGGA